>NW_028327175.1:120523845-120857345 GCF_987537825.1 Furipterus horrens
CCATTCCAGACGCTATCCCAGGGGTGTCGGCGAAACAGACTGGAACAGGGAGACAGATGTCCCTGCCCTCAAGGGTCTCAGGTGCCGGTGGAGCGATGCAGAAAACGAGCACGTAACCTAACAGGAAAATTTCAGGTAGTGGAAAGCGCGGTGATGGATGAAACAGGGCGAAGGGCCAGAGTTCCAGGGGCCGCTTCAGACTGGGTGGGCAGAGCGGGCCTTTCTGAGGAGCTGACACTAAAGCAGAGGCTTGGACGGGCAGCTGGAGGTCTGGGAAAGAGAACGCCAAACAGAGCCACGTAGGACGCCTGTCAAGAGGAAGGAGGGCCCATTAGGTCGAAGGTGAAGGCAGAGAAATGACTGTTGGACTTGGCAACAGAGACCACCGGGGACAGACGCCTGACGGGAACAGGCTGACAGGAGGACGAGGTACAGCAGCCAGTATTGAAGACTTCAAAGCATGTTGCTGGTGCGGAGGCAGAAATGGGTGAGTGTGGAGAGGGCTTCAGGGAGGGACCCTGAAGAGATGGGACAGAGAGCATCCCTGTGCTTACTCAGGGACACGAACAGGCAGGGAGAGAGCCTGGTGCAGAGGGGCCAGAGAGGACTGTGGGAGCGAGGGAGAAAGGAGGCAAAGGGGCTGGCCTCCGAGGGGAGCTGAGACAGCTTTCTGAGGGGAGTGGGGACGGCGAGCTTGTGCTGCAGAGCCCAGCACTGGGGCAGCTTCGCTTCCTTCCCGCCTCTCCCCCAAGGGAGGCCAGGCCACAAGCTGAGAGCCAGACAGCAGACATGGGTGTTGAGGGGAGGGGTTTGAGGAGTGGGGAGAAGAGGTGTGAAATAGTCTTTGCAGAGAGCGGAAAAGCACAGACAAACACAAGCGTGCGTGGGAGCTCCGTGTACACAGATTAAACGTGAGACCAGGCAGCATGGCGGTGGGATTCTCGTGGCAACAGGGTCAACCTGGGGATGCAGAGCGGAGCCCCCTGAGTCTGGAGGACACACTGCAGTGCCAAACACATGATGCCTCCCTGGGGGAGGGGCTGACTGGTTCCTGGCCCAGGTGACTCCTTCTAAGGAAGATGCCACTGCGGTAAGACATGGAGCAAAGACACACCACTGCATTCAGGATGCCTCTTGCATCCAGCCTGCCTCTCTTTTGCAGGGCTCAGGCATATCATGCTAGTGGCATGCTCCATTTAATTGAGATATCAGGGAGGTGGCTGATTAATTAATTTATAGTAGAGTTTATTTTAAAACATGCTGGATGAGCTATTACTCAGGACACTCAGAGAGCACTCATGTCTAAACAAATATTCTGTACATGGGCACGATCTGAATTTGCCAACATCCCACGCACATCATGTCAGGGACATAAGACACAAAGGGGCTGCTAAGGACCTGGTGGAAGCTGAAACCAGAGGAGATGGGGCAGGATGGCAGCAAAGGGAAACAAACGCCTGCTGGGTGGCTGACAGTCAGCTCGCCAGGGACATATACCGAGCACCTGCGGTCCGCTTGGCCTTCTCCGGGAGTACAACCCGGAACACGTGACCTGGCCTCCTAATGCTCTGCGGGGCGGGGTGGAAGGGGAGAGACAGACAAACTGGGGACTACCGTGTGGCAGGGCAGCCAGCTAGGGAAACCCAGGGGCCCATGGGAAGTCCAGCTGGGCCTCTGGGCCAGGCTTAGGTGGGGTGGTCAGGAAAGGCTCCTAAAGGAGAAAACATCCAAGGTGAGAGCTGAAGGGCCGGAGGGAGCAGGAAGGTGAGTGGCCATGGGAGCAGCCGCAGCAGAGGCCGCAGGCAAAGGTCGGTGTTAGGGAGGGCGTGTGGGTGGTGAGAACTGCCGCTGGAGGGGTGAACAAGACGCTGCACAGGAAGTTCTGAAGCCCTCTTAGGACATTCTCCTGAGGGCACTGGGCAGGAATTGCATAACTGCAAGCAAGGGGCTGCAAGGACTCTTAGGCTGCGGTGCGGAGAATAAGAATGGTAGGAGCAGAGAGGCCCGGGAGGGGCAGAGTCCGCCCTCAGAGCGAGGAAGTACTTGGCCAGGCCAAGGGTGCTGAGATTAGGGGGTGGGTAGGCAGGTTGGGGGCACAGAACACCTGGCACTGCTGAGATGGGAGATGGATGAATTCCCAGCAAACCGTGGGCACTGGAAAGCTCTGACTCAGGAATGGGGAAGGACTGGAGGGAACAGGGGTCCGGGACTGGCCCAATTAACATTGGCCCAGAAATCTCCTCCCAGAGGAAGAAAACTTGGAGATCCTAAAGGCTGGCATTTCAGAACACCATTCAGCTGGGGCAGATGGAAAAATAAATCCCTTTTTCTATGAATATCTAAAGTCCCCAGATGTTTCTCCCAGCAGAGACCAAAGGCTGACTGTCCCTTGTGCCCTCTGGCCTAGGGAGGACCCCACATGGCCAGGTCTGCCTGCCCTTAAAACCATCCCCAAGAAGCTGTGCTGGTGCCAGGTTTAAAGCTTGCCCAGATCTATTTTTAAAGAACAGGTTATTTTTAAACACTCTCCTGAGATCCCACAGCCTCTCTGGGTAGCATATTTCAGGGTTTAAAAAGTCCCTCCTTACACATAACCTAAATCTTTCCAGCTCCAATTTAAGCTAATTTCTCGCTCTGCCCTCTGAGGACAAGGGGGTGAGCAGTTGGCATCTTCTCAAGAGGAACATTTCGGGAGCTCAGCAATTACCGAGTCGCCCCTCAACCTTGTCTTCTTGGCACCAGATTGTCGCAATTACTCCCTTTTCTCCAATGGTCTCATTTTAGACCACTTGAGTCATTAGCATCACTCTTGTTTGGATTCTGCCATTTCTCTATTTGCCTTTTAAAGTGACATGGCCCAAATCAGAGGTGACATTTAATGGGAGACCCTCTCACTTTAAGGATAGATTAAATAAATCTCCCCCCACCCCCAGCCTCGCCTACCCCAGTCACCTCCATCCAGCCCAGAAGCAATGAATGGGCTCAGACCCTCCCCCCAAGTGGGGTCTAGAAGGTGTCAGGAGGCCATGACCCAGTTCCTGGTGACCAGTGGGGTCATCCAGGGCAACTGGTGGTGGAATAACTGTTGACAGTAACAGGTCTGCCCCACACTCAGCATTGCCTTATGCTGTGACCCTCCTTCATTTGGGTAAACGAGATATAACACCTTCATGGCCTCAGGGCACAGCTGTCACAAAGACAGAAAACAAGAGCCCAAGTCCTCAGGGATTGCAAAAGCCTACACACAAGTGTTGGAAGATAAAGTTTGGAAGGACAAATGATCAGGCAGAGCTGGTTTCCCTCCCCCTCAACCCAGAAGCCCGGTAAAGTGGTCTGCATAGCGGTAGTAGGTGTAAGCAGAGGAGGAGAGGGTGTGGGGTGTCAGAAAAGAATGAATCCAGCTCCGGAGACAAGAGCAGAGCAGCCTCCACCTGAAGCCCCTTCTAGTGATGTCAGCCCCGCGAAGTCTCCTTGTCCAAGCTGCGTGGACAGCAGACATCCTGAGAGTGGGGCCACATGCTCAGAGACACAGCCAAGACACCCTCTGTTCAGAAAGAGGATGTCCGCCTGGGTCCCAGTCCTTTACTCCTATATGACTCTTCTCAGGTCTAACAACCACTTTGATAGCCTTGGATGCTCACAAGGTGGGCCCTCCCACTCAGAGCGTGAAGGTGGGAAAAAGAGGAGACCGTCCCCTGGCCTGTGCTGGGATGGGAACGGGTCAAGCAAGCTGGTGGTCTCACCCCGAGGTCTGGGCTGGAGAGGAAGGGCCCGGACATGTGTACCCCAAGGTACAGCCCTGCCGCTCGCCTCTGTCTTCTCTCACGTCTCCACCCCAGAAACTCACACAGCATGGGCATGCGCCTCAACACAAGCCTTGGACTGGGTCTGCCTCCATGGGGAGCGCCCTGACCCCGGGCCCCATTGGGCTCTGTCTGCCACATGGCACCTTGCCGGCAGGTCCCAGCCAGCCCCACCTCTAGGTTCTAGGTCTTGTTGCTACACGGAGATCCCTGAGCTTAGTAAGAGCAGGGCTGGGGGGTGATGGGAGCAACAAGCAGATTGTAGGGCGAAGGAGATGCCAGAGCGAACAGCTTTTTTGAGCCTCAATTACCAGCTCAGCTCTCCGTGCTCCCCACTGGACACAATGTCCTGAGGGTGAGGGGACCACATCATTTATTACCCAAGCCAGGACACTTTTGAGAGTGGGAGGAGCACAGTAAAAACTACCTTAGAACAACTAGAGTACAGGCACTCAGTAATGATGGCAGAAAAAATGAACGAGCCCCAATCTCCCACAGGACCCCTTCCACGCCCCACCAGGGACTTTGACACCTGCTGTTGACTTAACGTGCACAGCAGGCCTATTAGTGTGCCCATTTCCCAAGTGAGGAAGTGCGAAGGGGAGGTCAAGGTCCTGACACACACTGGCGAATCCGGGGGCAGCATTCGCCTCTCCTTTTTGCCCAACTTTCATTCATTCATTCCTTCACTCGACTGCTGAGCTCTGTGGCCAGCCAGGCACTGTGCTACAGGCTGGAGAAAGAGACAAACGAGACCCACATGGCCCTTGCCTGCTGGGAGCTTATGCTCCAGTGGGGGAGATAGAAGAAGCAAGGGTCCGAGAGTGAGGAAATGGGAGGTGCAGCGGTGTCAGGGAAGGCACCCAAGGGGTGGGGCGCTCCAGCTGAGCCTGAAGGATGAGGAGTAGCCGACCAGGTCAGAGCTTCCACCCCTCCGGAGCCCAAGCTGTTCAGAGTTCTGAATTTCAGCACCATTAATGTCTGTGGGGGCCGCCTCGTGTGCTGTGGGGTGCTTAGAAGCATCCCTGGCTCTACCCATTAGATGCCAGGAACGTTCACCTCCCCCTTCCCGAGTCATGATGACCAAAGTTGCCTCCAGACATCACCAAATGCCTCCGGAGTAGGGGGACGGGGGAGCTGAGAGGGCCAAACCGCCCCCTGTTGAAACTTCTAGATGCCCCACAAACATTTTTACAACGGCAATGTTTCCATTTTTACAGCTCCCTTCTATGGATTGCAAGTGATGATACTTGTTTTTCATTTCTGGTAGTGATCCAAAGCTTCCTTTCTGAACAAATTTAAGTTTCAAAAAAAGTGAGTGATTTGGAGGAAAATGCTAACAAAATTCCGGATCAGGGAGGAGTGAGGGGTGAGGCCCGGGAGGACACAAAGGCTGTGGCATGTCCGGGGCACCTGGGGGTAGGCTCTAAAAGTGCCCCATGACACATGTGGCATGCTTGGCCATCCCTCAGGGGGGCCCGTCTTGCAGAGCACTCCCTTTCCCCCTCTGAAGATTAAGGCCAGCTTTGTTCCAGCCTGGCAGGATGTGGCCTCTCTTGGGTTGGGCACCAGAGGAAGGAATCTGCTAAACTCGTGGATCCCCTGTGGCAGGATCTTTAAACACTACAGGGACATTGCTCTTTATTGCACTTCGCCTCGTGGTGCTTTGCAGAGATTGAATTTTTTTTACAAAATTGAAGGTTTCAAGCATTTCAGAACCATTTTTCCAACAGGCTCAGATGATGGTTAGCATTTTTCAGCAATAAAGTTTTATTTTTAAACTAAGGTATGTACATTGTTTTTAGACATAATGCCAGTATGTGCTCAATAGACTACAGTACAGGGTAAACATAACATTTATTTGCACCGGGAAACTAAGAAACAAACAAACAAGCTCCATGTGACTCTCTTTAAAACGATATCTGCGTTTTTGTGGTGGTCTGAGCCAACCCCCCAGTATCTCGTGGCGTGGTGCGCCTGAAGAAGCGCGTTCTCTGAGCAGAAAGCTGGCATCATGAAATCAGCGGGCGCGGGCAGCTCGACAGACAACGCCACCCCCCACCCCCCATCACTGGCCTTCTGTGCGTGTGCTTGTAGGGGCTGTTGGCAGACACCCCTGTGGCTTTTTTCTGTTCCCGGGTCTCTCTCAGTTTCCTTCTATCTCTGCCTTTGAGTCTCACACTCCCTGTTTGGGATCCCCGCCCCCTCCCATTCTCCAAGGAATAGCCAGTTAAATGCGCCCAGGTTACAGGCAGGAATAGTCACTGTATTCAGGTCCCAAGCAGTGGGCCTCCCCATCACCTTCTATGTGGCCCATGAGGGACTTTGTCCTACACAGAGAAACCTGTGATGGGCTTGGGCTGCAGCTTCAGCACACACAGCCTCCCGCCCCTCCAGCTCGCTCAGCACAGAGCTGAGTCCTTCATAAGCAGCCTTAAGAACATTCCTCCCAGAGCTACCCTTAAAGCCCTCCCCTCTCATTAGCTGAAATGCAAATCCTACTCTTCTGGCCATTTAAGTTTTAAGTGCTCTGAGCTTCCACACTTCCCTGAAGCAATGCTGTGATACCATCCAATTAGTTTCGCTGCCCAGAAAGCTGCCTGCGCACTAGGAAAACGAGCGGCACCTTGCTGCAAAACCTCCAGAGAGCAACACCTCCCTAGGTACTTCACAGTTTGTAAAGCACTTGACTATCCCACCTCTCAAGTCATCCTTGCCTTCTCCAAGGAGGGCTAGGTTTGGTTACACACTATTTGATACATGAGCAATCCATCCAGGGTAACACTGCATGGAAAAAGGAGTGGGTTTAAGTCCAGGTCTGCTCAAATCCAAGTCCACATGTTCTGCTATCCCATCACAGCCTCGTCCATTCATTCATTCAACACATATTTATTAAGCACTTACTATATGCCAGGCTCCCTTTGCAGTTCAGGAAATAAAGGAGCATATAAGACAAACAAGCTCCCTGCCCTCACAGAGATGAAATTCTTATGAAGGGAGATGAAATTAAACAGACAAATTTAAAATTCAGAGTTTAAAGGATGCTAGGAAGGAAAACGGGGGTGAGGAAAAGAGTGATTGGAATAGTTAGTTTGGTCAAGGAAGTCAGGGCAGGTCTCTGGGAAGGTGCCATCTAAGCTGAGACCTGAAATCCTATTTGTGAGAGGCTGGGGAGCAGAGATGAGTGAGGGGCAGCCATATGCAGGCCCCAAGGGGCAGACTGCAGCTGGAGGTCCCCCCAAGTTGGCCCTACCTGCCCCAGCAAGGATCAGCCACGCAGCCACTGGCCACCGGCTTGACTTCCCTGCTCTTGTCCCAGGCCTCCCAGGGCTGGGGTCTGCGTTAGTCTCCCTGCCTTAGACCTACTCCAAGAGTGGCCCTGTGCACCCCACCCCATATCCCAAGCTGGCAGAGGCCTTCCCCAACCAAACTGTCACGCTCCCCTCCCAGCTATTGCTAGTCCCCTGGAGCCCCATCACCCCACCTCTCCATCCCAGACTAGACCATCTCTCCCATCCCCTTTGCTTGCTGGGCCTCTCTCCCAACCAGCAGACCTCTCAGATGCCATCATGGGAGATAGGACAGTGTGAACTCAGGAGTCAGACAGCCAGGGTCCAAATCCCGTCTCTAATACTTACTGGCCCTGTGACATGGGCAGTTCTGTTAAATGCTCTCGTGCCTTGGTTTCCCCATCTAGTTATGAAAATGAGCCCTAAGTATGTAGAAGAGCATCTAGAGCAGAGTCACTGTTCCCTAAGTGTGGGTGCTGTGCTGGCCGCCACCCATACCCCCAGCTCTCTGACTCCAGGACGCCTCAATGCTCCGCCTGCCAGGTCCAACACCTTTGGATGCTGAACATCCTGGATGGAGTCTGAGTTCTTCCCATTCCTCTGGACCACAGTATCCCACTCCTGCTGGTTCTCCAGCACCCCCAGCCCCACCTACTACTCTCAGCTCACTCCTTTCCTTTCCCCTGCAGGCTGAGCATGTCTGTGTCCCAGGTCAACTTTAGCACACTTACTGCTATTTCTGCTTGGCCACGACTTGTCCTGCAAAGGGGATTCAAGAACATGTGTGTCCTCTCGGAGGACGGGGGAAAGCAAGCAATCAGGCAGGGCGGGAGCTTTGAGAGAACGCAGAGTGGGGTACCCCAGGCACAACTGGGGGAAAGGAGGGCCTTGCAGGGTGGCATGTGGGCTGTATGGTGACTAATACAAAGCCACTGTCATGGAACACTTGACCGTGCACACAGGCTAGGAAGTCTTCATGCGCCGTCTCACTGATGCTGAATGGGAACTCTACTGGGCAGGAACTCCTGTTAGGAACTGCTGTTATCTCCCTATAATCGACAACAAGACGGAGGCTTGGGGAGGTTAAGGATGTACGTGGAGAGCCAAGCGGTATAGCTCCAGAGTAGGAACTCATATTAAACATCTCTCTGCTGCCCCATAAAGGGCCAGGATCTCCAGATAAATGACACTACCACCGCCCTCCCATGCAATTCGAACATCTGGGGGAGAGGGATGACCAAGCGTGATGACAAGAGCAACAAAAATTTGGTTTGGGGGGGAGAGGGGGTGACAGTCATCAGAGGCAGCCTCAGGCTACCAGGAGTGGAACCCCAGGGGAGCTGAGATCAGGAGGATAGGGTCAAATGGAGGGCCCCTGGGAGACACTGGGTGGTGACCCAGATCTTTCTTGTCTTGTCACTGGTTGACTCTTATGTGGTCTCCATTCCTGTTGGAGCTCCCAGGCCTTGCCAGAACTCATAATGTCACGTGGGCCGTGCATGGCTTGTCTCTAACCTGAGGGAGGAGATGGGAGAAGCAGCAGCCCCTCGGTCCAGCCTCCCGGAGGCCCTGGCACCCCTGCCCAGATATCGTTAGCCTTCAGGTTTCAAACACTGGCCTGATACCTGTCCATCTTCTCTGTGCAGCCAGCAATATTCGAATGGCCATCTAGGCAGGAAGAGACCACTGGGCTGGGGTCAGACACTGGGTCTGATTATCAGTCTGCAACCTCCCAGCTGTGTGTCCATGAACAAGCCACTTACCATCTCTGAGCGTCCGTTTTCTTATCTGAAAGGGGAGAATAAATACCTCGTCACACCCACTCATACAACCAAATTCCCTGAGCACCTATAGTGTGCCAGATTGTTTTCTAAGTCTTGGGGACACAGTAGAGAGCAAGACAGAGTTTCTATCTTCATGGAGCTGCATTCAAGTGGGGAACACAGACAATAAACATGCAATTTCAAGGAAGAAACAGAGTGAGAAGACAGAGGGTGACAGGGAAGCTGCTGCAGATGAGATTGTTAGGGACGGCCTCTCTAAACTTCAAGCTGGACTGCGAAAGATAAGGAGTCAGTTGGCCATGAAGAAGGCTAGGAAGAGTCCTAGGAACAGGGAACAGCGATTGTCAGGGCCCTGGGAAGGGGAGGAGGGATCAGTGTGGCTGAGCCCGGGGAGTGAGGGCATGATGGGGCACATGGAGGTGGGGAGGGGCCAGTTTAGGCAGGGCACAGCATCTTATTCAGAACACAGCAGGAAGCCATTAGAAGGTTTAAGCAGAGGGGAGGTGACCCCTCCCCCATTTGTAATCATGTTATACATAGTCAAATTATACACACAGCACACAGTAAGTGCTTGATAAATGTTGGATGACTCTTATGTGGTCTCCACCCCAGCAGGTCTCAGAGCCCCCAGGCCTCTCCAGGCCTCGTGATGTCGGGGGGGGGGGGGGGGGGGCAGCAGGTAGCTCGGCTTTACCAGGGGTGGGGGGAGCACGAGGGGCAGTGTTTTTTCCAGGCCAGGGTTTTCTGTGCTCTGTTCTTGGGCAGATTCTGCCGGCAGGCCATCTTTACGGAGACAAACGGTGGGCAAGTGCAAACTCAATTCATTGTCTCAAAATAGCCATCAGGGAGTTTCTAAGTCCTGGGAAAAGCACACAGAAGATACGGTTTGTGAGAAGAGTTTTCCCAGCAGGGAGAGTGGCCATCAAGGGGAAGTGTCCTCTACGGGCCTCTCAGATGCCCCAGCCATCTGCTGCAGCCCAACAGCCGTCTGGAGGGAGGATCCCGACAGAGGAAAGACAGAAGCCCAGGAGACAGCACAGCCCTTCAGTGCGGAAGGCCAGGAGGGGACTATAGGCCCAGGCAGGGACCAGGAAAGTCAAGGGCAAGGAGGACCCTCAGAGGGGGCCTGCAGGAGGGGCAGCTCCTGGGAGGGGAACTTGGCAATGGCTGTCAAAAGGAAAAATTCACCTTCCTTCTGACCCAGCAATTCCACCCCCAAAATCTGCCCTCAGACAAACTTGCCCTTGCGGACGAAGGTATATGGACAAGGGTATTCATGGCAGCAGAGGACTGAAACACCTTCACCGCTCACCCACAGGGGCTAACGAATTAAGTGATGGCAACAGAAACCTGTCTCCATCCTCCTGCCCCTGGTGCCCCTTCTCACTGCTCTCCAGCCACTCTGGCCCCCTGATGTCCTTGGAATACACCAGGCACGCTTGTGCCTCTGCATTTGCCATCGCTCTGCAGAACCACCCTTCCTTCAGGTCTCCTTGGGTTTACCCTGCTACCCTGCTTCTGTGGAAGGCAGCTTCCAAGGCTGCCCGAACCACCCCCACCTCTGTACTTCACCCTCCGGTGGAATCCCCTCTGCTGGAGTGGGGGCTGCGCTTGCTGACTAACAAGATATGGCAGGCGTAATGGAATACCACTGTGACATTAATGTAAGAAACAAGGACGTAGTGACTCCCAAATCAGTAGAAAGTCATTAGTAACAAAGGGCAAATGTAATTAAAGGGTCTCAAGGGCAAATGTAATTAGAGGATCTCTGAAAAGGGAGTTGACATCATTAGCATATTTACAAATCACAATAGGGGCATTTAGATAATCGCATTAGATTGTGACTCTGGAGTAACCAGTAATGGAGAAACGGGGAAGAAAGAGAGGGGTGAGGGAGCTAATCAATTTCTCTTTAGGGCGGGGCACTTTACTATAAAACCAGCCATCTTTGTCTACTTGGCGCACACATTCTCCCGGCTGAGGGTGCGCCCGACTCTGCAGACTCGTGAATAAACGCCTCGCTTTGCTGCTCAAGTCCTGTGTCCCGGTTTTTATTGTGAGCGTTTCTCACATTATGTTGTAGGAAGACTGTGGCTTCCATTTGGGCTCTCTCTTTCTCAGATGCCTGCGCTGGAAGAAGCAAGCTACCATGTAGTGAGCAGTTTGGGAGAGAAGCCCGCATGGCAGGGCCAGGAACTGGGGCTCTCAGTTCAACAACCATGAAAGTGAGCTTGGAAGTAGGTCCCTCTGCCCACGTCAAGTATTGAGGTGACTGAGGCCCAGGACGCAGCTTGACTACGACCTCATGAGAGGCTTAGAGCCAGAGTTTCAAACTAAGCTGCACCCAGATTTCTGAGCCCAGAAACTGAGAGATAGCATATATTTGCTCTTTTAAGCTGCTAAGGTTTGGGGTAATTGGTCACACAGCAATACGTAACTAACTCAACTTCTTTCAGGTTTCAGCTCAAATGTTCCCTTAGATAATGAGCTTCCCATATAACCACATAAGAGATCCCCCCATGTTTATAGCACTATCACCACCTGCTTTGTCATGTGTATATTTACCTATTAAATATCTTTCCCCACTAGCACAGCAGACCCCTGGAGCAGAAGTGGTGTTTGTTTTGTTTATTGTTGTATCTCCAGTGCCTGGCACATAATAGGTGCTCAGTAAATACTGACTAAGCTAATAATCAGTGAGTGAAAAAGAATTAGGTAGATTAAAATATGTTGACCAAGAACAACCTCCAAGAAATACAAAGTGAAAAAAGCAAGGCACAGAACATATGCTACCATATGTTTTTAATATTTAGACCAATTCTGGAAGGATAGACAGGAAACTGGTAACAGTGGTGGAGGAAGGGTTCACAAAGGAGACACCACCTAACCTGGGGCCTGGGGACACGAAACAGTGTGCTGGGCAAGAGGAACAGCATGGGTCTCCTTGGGAGACCAGAACGACACCAGCCTAGGCACTCTTTTGTGAGCCGGCCCTGCCCAGCTCCCGACATGGGGATCCAGGCCACACTCAGTTGCACTCCAGCAACTTCCTGAGACCCCTGCTTCCTCCCTACCTCCTGCCTGCTCCAGAGCCATGCAGCGCCTGACCATTTGTCTTCCTGCTCCTGGCCTGGACCTTGCAGTGTGTTTTCCTGAACTGCATTCATCAAGACAGAATCAACCACAGGCCCCTTTGGCTTTATTATACCCTCTTGGTCACCCTGGGAAGTATCCTCCGCCCCAGCACCACCTGGGTATGCTTTTTGCTGTTCAGGAGCTCTGCAGGCCTTCTCAGTCCTGGGAGTGGGCACACTGGATGAGCATGAATGACGGGGCTTGGACGTGCCTGGCTGTGGCTCAGGCTCAGGCTCTCGGCTTGCGTTCTAATCGCAGGCAGCAATGCAAAATGCACGTTCATAGCCTTTCTTTTCCTCTCTCTCTGTCTGTTCCTCTCCCCCGTTTTTCTCTGGACACATCTCTCTGCCTCTCTCTCCTCCTATCTCTGTCTCTGTGTATCTCTATGATTCTCTGTCTCACACACATATACGTCCTTCTTTCTCTGTGTCTTGTCTGGTCTGTGCAACCCGCCCCCCACCTGAACTACATGTGTTTTCACCATGACACCAAATCACTGCTACCAGGAAAACCCCCGAGCTGCTGTGATATTAGCAGTTCTGTTACAGACATCGTCCTGAGACCCAACTGCACACCAGACACTGGTCTAAGCACTTTAGATGTCTCACTCCTTAAATGCTTGCAGCCCCTGATATGGTACAATGACTGTTATCCCCAAGCATCCGGGCTCAGGGGAGATAAGAGAACCTGACCAAAGGCACACACACAGCTGGGGGCAAGGCCAGGGCTGAGGCCTCGGCAGTCTGCCCTTCCCCCCTGGCCCTGGTGTGGCTTCTCACCTTCACTTTTCTAGACCTACAACAGAGCACTTGTTAGGGAGTCTCCAGCTTCCACCCCAAGAATGAGCTCAGGCTGATGAATGTAGCCCATGCCCAGCCTCACTGCATTCCCTATCAGTGCCCACCCCGGCCAGGGGCAAGGAGATGGCTGACTGTTTGAGGGGAAAAAAACTTTGATGTCTCCCTCAAGCACCTCCATCACACACAGACACCCCCTTGAGTTGCCGCGAGGCAGGTTCCTGACACATTCCTCTTGTCTGCACGCATTTATAGAGGCCAACTCTGAGCCAGGTACTAGGGACAAAGGCACGAACAAGACAGACCCAATTGTGCCCTAACCAGGAGAGTGCTTGTACATCGGTGGCAAGGTGGAAGCCCCGGGGAGCAGAGGGCAGGCCCAGCCCTGCCTGGGTCAGTCACAGGCAGTGCGGGTGCTGCGCCGGGAGCTGCCCCAGGAGTCCCGCAGAATCATCCTCCTACGGGTTAGAGGAGAACTCCAGTCTCTCCACCAGGCCCTTGCTCACATGTGTAAGAGAGCCAGAGTGCAGCCCTCTCCCCTACAATAGGCCTTTGGCCTCCATATCCCTGCCTGGTTCCCTGCCAAACCCGCTCCCTCGGGCTGGACCCTGTGCCTGTACAGCCTCCCGTTGGCCGGAGGCCTGGCCACCAGCAAGAGGGGAGGACAACACAGTCCTCCCGAGGCTCCATCTCCAGCTGCTATGCCAAACTAGTTGGTTTCCACCTAAGGCCATGCCCCTCAGAGTTCAACCTTCCCTGGAAGGTACCGGGGCCTCCTCGTGTTTCCCCAGAGACCAGGCCCCCGCACCCCTGGCTACACCCACTCCAGTAAGTCTGTTAAAAACCAGTAGAACCACACAGTTCCAGGACCATGGGTTTTACTTCTAATTTTTACAAACATATTAAAATTCTTGCCTCCTCCTATCGCCTGAAAGTCCCATTTCTGTCTGTCCTCTGCCTGGGGGCAGGCTCATTCGCACGGAGGGGCCAATGGCCTGCATCTTCTCCCAATCCCAGCTCCCAAGAGCCTGCAGAGGACATGGCAGAACAGTGATCACCAGCCTCAGGGATAACGAGGGCAGGACCCAGCCCACCCACCTAGCCCTGCCTCCCAGCACACACTGGCTACCCCTAGCAACAGGTCCTGCTCTCCTAGAATCTTCAGACCCCTCTGCAGGCCCCTGACTTCTAACGTTCCAACTCATTTATTCAACAAACATTTATTAGCATCCTCTCTCTGCAAAGCATCGGTCCGGTCCCTGGGTGCAGCTGTGGCTGTATGGCATGGCCCTTCCCCTAAGGCTAATGAGGACAGTAGCACAAACAGAGAAGGTACACCAATTCCTACCATCACTAAAATACAAATGTATGCAGACAGCCATGACCGACAACAGGCAGCCCAACGGTTTAATCCAGCCTGCAGAGGTTGGCCAGTGCTGTATAAAATGATGACACTTTTCGGTCAACATTTAAAAATCTGGAGGATTTCCACTAAAATATGTGAGTTTTGGCTCCTCTTGTGAAAATCAGAAACTCTGGCAACACAGGTCCACATTTCGCCTGGGCGACCCTCAGGCGAGGCTGAGGGCAGCTGCTGGGGCCTCACAGGGGCCGAACCCGGGTCTCCCTGTCCCTCCAGTTCCCTCCCCCTCACTGCCTCACGCTTTCGTCCAGGCCACCGAAGGCCTACAAGGGACCCGAGGGAGAAAAGAGGTCCGTTTCACCTGGGCTGGCGGAAAGCCTTGGGAGGGCAGATGGGCTTCGGGCTGAGCCGGGAAAGCTCAGCATGTGTTCAGCAAGGGGAGGCCGAGGCGGGTGCTCATGAAGGAGACAGGCAGCCCGGGCGCCGTGAACCACCCAGGCGAAGGCAGAAGGACATAAACAGCCGGTCTGGGCCTCCTGGTCCTGTGGGTTCAGCATCACCTGCTCACATGGGGCTCCTGACTCAGGACGGTCCCAGTTCTGCTTCTGATCTCCTGGGACGTGCCGTGGCCACGTGAGAGCAGGGCTACGGGGGAGTGCAGACCGCGAGGTGTGGGGAAAGGAAAAGGGGGGATTTCCAATGAACTTTAACTGGAATTTTAAAACAATTCTTATCCTGAAGTAATTATAGATTTACAGGAAGTTGCAAAGAATGTACAAGGAAGTCTCTTGCACCCTCCCCCTCTGGGGATACTCACTGGATGCAGATGGTCCTAGGGCACAGTATCAAGGCCAAGGAATTGACTTTGGTCAGATCCGCAGTTGACTGAGACTTCACCAGTTACGCATACACGCGTGCACCCGTGTGTGTGAGCGCGCAGATCTGTGGCCCCGGGTCAAGCACAGGCTCAGAGCATATGTGCACTGCCCCATGAAGGCAAGTTCAATTGCACAGAGCAACTAAGCAAGACCACCAAGACCACAGCTGCAAGTCAGTCAGAGAGGAGGGCAGACTCCAGCTCCTGTGTTCCCGGGGCCATGGCTTTCCTCACTGTGAGGCAGGCTCTACATGGAAATGCTAAACCTCAAAGGCCACTGCCGCTGAGCACACGCAAAAAAAAAAAATCTATCTCTTGATACAGAAAGTACAGATGTACATAATGTATGTATGCAGATATGGAGTGTGTCTATGAAGTTAAAATCTCATGAGGGGAGGGGCAATTAGGAAAAAAAGTTTCAAAAGTAGAGCCATAATGAAAAAAAGTTTGAAAAACTATCCTGGCAGCACATCTTGGCCTTCCGCCTGTGAGTCAGGGAGAGGAGGCTGCTCGACTGGTAGAGAGGCGGGGCTGGGGGCACTCTGACCATCTTGTGCCCCCATCTAGAACCGCCACTGGCTCCCCACTGCCTCTGGGGGAGGTCAGAACTGCCAGCATGGCCGCCTCTCAGCCACCTCTCTCCCATACCCCTGCCCCCGGCTCCTATCACAACTACAGGGATCTATGGATTCCCCTTTACTTTCCAGACCCTCTCTCCTCCCTGCCTCTGCACCTGCTCTTCCTTCTGCCTGAAATGCCTTTCCCCCATTCTTTACCAGACCTTTGTTCAAAGAATAGTCTACTTGTCACCTCTGTGAAGGCCCCTTCCACCTTCGCAGGTGCTCCAGGTGCTTGCAGCGCTGGCAGGCTTCTGTGGCAGCCCCCAGCACATCCTGTTGTCTCTAAGCTGTGTCCTAGATATTCCTCCAGGTAAACTCTGAGCTCCCTGGAGATGGGGCTGCAATTCCCTCGTCTGCAGCATCTCAACTTAACGTGTCTCAGAGCTGACCTCCTGATCTCCTAAAATATTCTGCCAACCCAGGCTGCCCACCTGAGTAAGGAGACTTCATCCTGCCAGTGGCTCAGGCTGTAAAACTGAGAATTGACTGTGACTCCTCTCTCTCAATCTTTCTCCACCTTTACCTTTCCTACATCTGACCCATCAGCATATCCTGTTACTTCTACATGTGAAACATATCCAGACATAGCAACTGCCTCTCACACCTCCACTGCTGCCACCCCGGTCTAAGCTATCCCCATCCCTCACTGGATTGTTGTAGCAGCTTCCTCACTGATCTCCCAGCTTCTGCCCTTCTCAAAGTGGCAGCCACCATGATCCCTTAAGAACAGGTAAGATCATGTTTCTCTAATCAGAATCCTCCAGTGGCTCTCCATCTCCCAGGGTCAAAGCCAATGTCTTCACAATAGCAAACAAAACCTCCACCAACTCCCTCCTCCTCCCGGTCCCTCTTGACCTTCTACCACTCTCCATCTTCCTTACCTCACTGCTGGCGTATGGTTTCCATTCTTCAGGAAACACGAGACACTCACTCCTACCCCAGGGCCTTTGCACTTACTGTCCCCTCTCTTTGGAATGCTCTTCCCTAGATATTCACATAACTCCTTCACTTTCTCCAAGTCTCTACTGAAATATCACACTGTAAGAGGTCTTCCCTGACCACCTTATCTAAAATGGCCTCTCCTTCTATTACTCTCTAGCCCTTGTTTTTTGTCAAAACATTTATCACCACCTGACATTATTTCATCATATTATCATTGTTTATCTGACTGAGAACAGGGATGTTGTGTGTTTTGATCACCATTGTATCTCCCAGATCTAGAACAGGAGTTCACAAACTATGGTCCATAGCCAAATATGACCAGTAGACTGTTTTTGTAAACAAAGGTTTTTTTCCCTCAGTTTTATTAAGATATAATGAACAAATAACCTTATATTAGTTTTAGGTGCTTGGTGATTTGATATGTCAAATCACATGATGATTTGATATTTGTATATGTTGCAAAATGATCACCTAAGGTGATCACTACAAATTTAGTTAACATCTATCACCTCACAGTTACATTTTTTTTCTTGTGATGAGAACTCTTAAGATCTACTCCGATAGCAACGTTCAAATATACAAAAAAGCATTCTTAATTATACTCGCCACGGTGTACACGACATCCCCAGGGTTTATTTATTTTGTAACTGGAAGTTTGTACATTTCAACCACTTTTACCCACCTCACCCAACCTCTCTGCCTCATCTCTGGTTACAACCAATCTGTTCTCTGTGTCTATGAGTTTGGTTGGGTGACCCCACATGTAAGTGAGATCATAAAGTACTTGTATAATGCACTAGCGGTCCATTCGTGTTGTTGCAAATGGCAAAGCTTCCTTCAATTTTATGGCTGAATAGTACATCATTGAATGCATATACCACATTTTCTTTATCCATTCCTCTGCCAGTGGACGCTTAGGTTGTTCTCATGTTTTGCTGTTACAGATAATATGGCAATGAACATAGGGGTGTAGATATCTCTTTAAGAGAGTGATTTCACCCAAGAAGTCAGTACCTTTGGAAGAGCAGTCTGGTGTGTTGGTCTGGCTGTGAGTATTAGCTAGAGTCAGACTGACTGGGTTTAAAGCCTGGTTCTCTTAATAGCTGCAAGGTTTTAAGTATTTAACCTCTCAATGCTTTAGCATTCTCACCTGTGTAGTACCCACTTCCTAGGTTGTTCTGAAACATCAATGAGTTAATACAGAAAAGCTTTAAGAACAGTGTCTGGCACATAGGCCCTCAGTATGTAAAATGGTCAAATGGGTGAATGTATTAATTCCTGAATAAGTGAACAGAAATCAGCTTCAGAGACTTGGGTAGACTTCTGGCCAAGATGGAAGCCTAGACAGACACGCTGGGTCACCCTCTACAACTAAGAAGGAATACAACTACTGTACCTCAAAACTAGAGACAACCAGAAGTTCCAGAAAATCGAGCTGCATGGAAGTCCAACAAAGATATAAAGAAGAAATACTCATCCAGACATGTAGGAGGGGCGGAGCTGGGGCAGAGAGGACACAATGTCGTGGCAGCAGCAGAGGCGGCAGTGGCAGGCTGGCAGAAAATGCAGTCACACATTTTAAAAAGAGAGGAGGGACACCTGGGGAGCGTTCCCAGCTCCTGACCAGACCCTGTAGCTCTTGGTCCCAGTGCCAGGGAAAATCAAGCCTCATTGTTTCTGACTGTGAAAACCAGTGCTGATTGGGGCAAAGGGAGAAACTTCCAGTCTCTCAGCAGAGTCTGCTTGTTTAAAGGGCCCCCACGGTCCTAGAATGTCCACAGACCCATCCACTGTGGGAACCATGGCCAGGGGAGCAGCTAGAGAGGTGCCAGTCCCATACAGGAAGTGGGAGAGGTGCCTGGAGAAGGGACAAGTGCTGAGCAAGCAACACTGTTCCCTCTCAGACCCCTCCCCCACATACGGCACCACAATGCGGTGAAACAGGTCGCCCTGTACCGAGGAATACCTAAGGCTTCCTACCTTACAACGTAACAAGAGCGACAGCTCCACCTAACACACAGAGGCAAACAAGATGAGGAGACAGAGAAGTATGGCCCATAAGGAGGAATGGATCAAGGTTCCAGTGGGAGAATTAAGTGATGAGGAGATAGCCAACCTAACACACGAAATTCAAAACACTGGGGGTAAAGATGCTCACAGGCTTGACAGATATGCTTGAGTATGGCAGATGCATCAGGGAAGAAGTGAAGGCTATGCTAAATGAAACAAAGGAAAATCCACACAAAATCAACGGTGCAAGGAAGGAAACTGGGGTCCAAATCAATGATTTGGAATATAAGAAAGAAAAAAACAGTCAACCTGTACAGAATGAGGAAACAAGAATTGAAAAAAGTGAGGAGAGGCTTAGGAACCTCTGGGACAACTTGAAACGTGCCAACATCCGAATCATAGGGGTGCCAGAAGGAGAAGAGGAGAGGAACAGCAAGAAATTGAAAGCTTATGTGAAAAAATAATGAAGGCAAACTTCCCAAATTTGGCAAAGGAAATAG
Source organism: Furipterus horrens (assembly GCF_987537825.1). Lineage (NCBI taxonomy): Eukaryota > Metazoa > Chordata > Mammalia > Chiroptera > Furipteridae > Furipterus > Furipterus horrens. The sequence continues at coordinate 120,542,967 of NW_028327175.1, forward strand.
ACATACAAGTCCAAGAAGCAGAGAGTCCCAAACAAGATAGACCCAAGGAGGGTCACACCAAGACACATCATAATTAAAATGCCAATGGTTAAATATAAAGAGAGACTCTTAAAAGCAGCAATAGAAAAGCAGAGAGTTACCTACAAAGGGGTGCCTATAAGACTTTCAGCTGATTTCTCAAAAGAAACTTTGAAGGCAAGAAGGGACTGGCAAGAAGTAACCAAGATGATGAAAAGCAAGGACCTACAACCAAGATTATTCTATCCAGCAAAGCTATCATTTAGAATGGAAGGGCAGAGAAAGTGCTTCCCAGACAAGATAAAGCTAAAAAAGTTCATTTTCACCAAGCCATTATTATATGAAATGTTAATGGGTCTTACCTAAGTAAAAGGAAGATAAAAACTATGAACACTAAAATGACAATAAACTCACAACTATCAACAACTGAATCTAAAAATTAAAAACAAAATACAACTAAGCAAACCAGAATAGGAACCGAATCATAAGTGTGGGGATCATTTGGAGGGTTATCAGCTGGGAGGGAGAAGGGGGAGAAATGGGGAAATGGTGCAGGGGTTAAGAAGCTTATCTGTTGGTACAAAATAGACAGGGGGAAGTTAAGAATAGTATAGAAAAGGGTGAAGTCAAAGAACATATATGCATGACCCATGACATGAAATAAGAAGGGTGGGATTTCTGGAGGGAAGGGGGGGTACTGGGCAGAGGGGAGCAAAGGGGATGAAATTGGAACTATTGTAACAACATAATCAATAAAATATACTTTAAAAAAATAAAATGAAATGAAATGCCAAAGTTTCAAGATAAAGAGAGAATCTTAAAAGCAGCAAGAGAAGAGAAGAGAATAACCTACAAAGGGGTGCCTATAAGACTATCAGCTGATTTCTCAAAAGAAACTTTGAAGGCAAGAAGGGACTGGCAAGAAGTATTCAATGTGATGAAAAGCAAGGACCTACAACCAAGATTACTCTATCCAGCAAAGCTATCATTTGGAATGGAAGGGCAGATGAAGTGCTTCCCAGACAAGGTAAAGCTTAAGGAGCTCATCATCACCAAGCTATTATTATATGAAATGTCAAAAGGACTTAAGAAATAGAAGCTCAAAATTATGAACACTAAAATGACGACAAACTCAACTATCAACAACTGAATCTAAAAAATAAAAACAAAATCCAAGTAAGCAAACCAGAATAGGAACAGAATCATAGGTTTGGGGATCATTTGGAGGTTTATCAGCTGGGAGGGGGGAGGGGGAGAAATGGGGAAATGGTGCAGGGATTAAGAAGCATAATTGGTAGGTACAAAATAGGCAAGGGGGAAGTTAAGAAGAGTATAGGAAAGGGTGAAGACAAAGAACTTATATGCACGACCCATGGACATGAACTAAGGGGGGTGGGATTGCTGGAGGGAAGAGGGGTACTGGGCAGAGGGGAGCAAAGGGGAAAAATTGGTAATACTGTAACAAGATAATCAATAAAATACACTTAAAGAAAAAAAGATAGTGACTTCATTTCCTTCAGATAAACATGCAGAAGTAGAATTGCTGGATAATATGGTAGTTCTATTTATTATTTTTTGAGGAACCACCATACTTAAACAAAGTTTTATTGGAATATGCCCATGCCCCTCATTTTCACATTGCCTATGGCTGCTTTCAACAGGAGAGTTGAGTAACTGTGACAAGAGACCTCATGGCCTGCAAAACCTAAAATATTTATTTACTATCTGGGCCTTGTACAGAAAAAGTTTGCTGATCCCTGCTCGAGAACAACATCTGTGCATAAGAGCTCAATAAATTGGTTGATGAATGAATGAACCCATGATGGGTGTTGCTGGTCTCAGAATCTACCATTGTAATTCATTAAGAACAAAAACACACACAACTGTATTCCAGGCTTTTTCCAACAGTGGAGGGTCCCCAAGGGCCTAGAAGTTGTACAGGGGGTTAATCATAGGATTAACTTTGATTATGGGTCTGGTACAAAGTGTGGGCTCAGTAAGTGTTGGTGTCTTGGCTATTGTTTTGCTCCTGTAGAGGAAGGTGATAAACAAACCCAGTAAGATGGAAGGAGACACATACAGAGGAAGGGAGGAGGGAGGAGGGAGGAGGGAGGAGTGAGGGAGGGAGGAGGGAGGAAGAAGGGAGGGAGGAGGGAAGGAGGCAGGAGGGAGGAGGGAGGGAGAGATAAATGAGGAATGTGTTCTGCAGGTCCTCAGGCCTCTGCATTTGTCACCCTGCTCCTCCATGGCAAGAGTTTCCCTGCCGGCGCCTGCCCTTGCAGGCTTCATTCCATGCTGAGTCTTTCTCAAAGTCTCTGTCAGCCCCGGGGTGAAATGATCACTTACATCCCCCACCCCCAAACTGTCTGAACCCAGCCTGGCCTCCACTCCCTGCTGCCCACCCATGACAATCACAAGGAAAACAAAGCCCAAGTGAAAGTCATAAACTCAAAGTCAAAAAAATATTTTAAAAAGAAAAGGCCTGTGGTTCCAGCAAGTGGAGAGGAGCCGAGGGGAAATGAAGCAAGCACCAGGCACAGGAGAAAGGCGGCGATTTGAAGGACTGACAGCAGAGAGCGCTGGCGCTGGGGTGAGACATTTCTGCCTTAAGCAAGATGAGGGGAGGATTTGGACTCTTAAGAAAAACTAAGGGTGGATTCATGGAATAACGCACATGCAAAGTGCCCATAAACAGGCTGAACGGAGAGCCTATCATCTGACCCAGAGCGCTTCTGAGAGTGCAGGGGCCACTGTTACTAAGGATGCTGGGACTGTCCCAGGCAAACCAGGATGCACAGTCACCTGCCCTCAGGCGCAGGGCCCTGCATCCCGTCCCACACGGTGCTGCTGTTCGCCCCAGAGCCCAGGCCTGTCTAACAAGCAAGCGCTGTATGCGCACTGGCTCCACGGGCTCTTCACATGGTGATTTCACTTCATTGCTCAAACCGAGCTCTGTGCTGCTTTTTCAGATGGGGACACAGGGACACAGAGAATATAAGTAACTTGCCAGACCACAGTTTAAATGTGGCCCAGCTGGGATTTGATCCTGCCTGTCCAGTTCTGAAATCCACGACTCTTCTATATGGCAGCTTGGAAACCCGAAAGCTCAAGTACCAGCAACCCCTTGGCGTCTAGTACCTGTGTGTCCCTCTGCAATGTACTCATGTGTTTGATGGGCATTTACTGGGGGCCAGGCCCTGCCAGGCCTGGGGGTACCGCCGTGAAGAAGTAAGAGCAGGTCCTTGCTGTTACGGAGCTGATGTCAGCCAGTGGTTCTCAACCAGGTGTGATTCTGCTTCCCAAGGTACATCGGGCAATGTCTGGAGGCACTTTTGGTGTCAGGACTTGAGGCAGGGGTGCTAGTGGCATCTGGTGGATAGAGGCCGGGGAAGCTGCTGAACATCCCACAGTGCCCAGGACAGGCCCTCTACCCCGCAGCAAAGGCTGATCTGGCCTCCAAAGTTGCACCAAGACTGACAAAATCTGGTCTGGTGGGGAGAGGAGGGGCAGCAGACAACTCAACAAGTTAGTATGTAAGTTCTTTTATCCACCTGACAGATACATGGTTATTGAGTGCCCACCGCACTGGAAGCACTACTCAGAAAGCAGTAAGGAAAACAAAGCGGGAGGGAATGGCTGGGGAAAGGGAAGCCCTCGGAGGAGGCTACCATTGAGTGGAGACCTGACTGACTGAGAAATGAGCCAGGGGGCTGTGGGAAGGCAGTGGGGCAGCCAGAGCCCAGGGCGCCAGCAGGGACAGGCCGGGGAGCGAGGCCCAGCGAAGGGGGGCTGGGTGTAGCAGAAGTTAAAGAGCGAGGCAAAGGCCACATCCTGCAGTCATGGGAAAGAGTATGGACTTTAGTCTACAGATGTAACATTTGATAGATACCAGCCAGAAACGACAAAAACAGACCATTAACAAATCCATAAAATGGTCAAATTAGGGCTGAGAAAAGACTTCTATGTACCTTTAAGTGTCAAAAGGGATTGAAAGTTTATTACGCACAGAGCTGTACACTTGATGAATCTGGACTTTAAGTTGAGTGGGAACAGAGTTTGCCACCCCAAAATATGATTTTTTAAAAGATATTGATTCCTTTAAGTTGGTTATTTTTAAGAAACAAAAGACTGAGGACGAACCTTTGACCTTTCCCCCAGCTTCCCCGGGGGAGCTTAGGTAGAGGGCCTGCTTGGGGAAGGGCGCCATCGCCACAGATGCTGCAGTTTAATATGAACTGGGGTGCTGGCCTGGGCAGAGGCGGCCCCTCTGAGCAAAGTGCTCTCTGTGTCCCATGGTTAAGGACGGCCCAGCAAACATTTGTCTGCAAACATTTGCTTCCCATCTCCCTGTGAATTGCCTTTCTGCCCTTCAAAGTCCCAAACCACCCCCAGCCCTCCTTCTCCTTAGCTCAAGATGGCATATAAGCCTCAACTGCCTGAACTGTCCTAGGGTCTTACAGAATGCTCATATGTACATACATAATAAATGTGGTCATTGTCTCCTGTTCATCTGTCTCATGTTAATTTGATGATTAGCTCAGCCAGAAGAACTTGGAAGTGTAGAAGGAAGATTATTTTTTCCTCCCCCACAAGGCCACTTGTGAGTAGGTAAATTGATCAATAGGCAAATAGTGTGGCTGAATAATATTTTATGATGTTAATTCATGTTTTTCTCCCTGTATTTTCCCCCTTTCCTGTCCCTTCATTCAGTGGGTAAGACGCTCTGGACGTCTTTGTCCCAGATGTTTTGCAGGAAAGAGGAAGCAAAATCCTCTGTGAAACCCTTTCCTTCTGGTTTTCATCTTCAGAAGCCTAATTTACAAGGTGATTAGGTCAGAGGCCTCTGGGAGCTGTCTTCGAGACCTCAGTACACACACAAAAAAAGAGTTGGACTTTTCGTTGTTGTTGAGGGTCTGCAGTGATGCTCTGTTGCCTGGTACAATGACTCAGGACAGGGACTGGGCCCCAGAAAGGTCTACCATGTAATTAGAGGTTAGGGCTTTGAGCCAGCCTGACTTCCAGGATTGGGTGTGGGGGGTGAGGGTAGAGATTGAGTTCAAATATGGTCAATGATTCAATCAATCAGGCCTACATAATGAACCCCCAGCAAAAACTCTGGACACCAGGCTCACTGAGCTACCTAGTTAACGAGCACACGGATATAATGGGAGGGTGATGCGCCCTGCTTCCACAGGGTGGGTGGGGGTGGGCACGCATTTGAGACCTTCCCAGGTCTAGGGGTCTCTTCCTTTGGTTGGCCCTGATTTGCATCCTTTATAATAACACTATAATCCTAAGTACAGCACTTTCCTGAGATCTGTGAATGGTTGTAGTGAGTCATCAAACCTTAGGGGGTTTTGGGAACCCTGACTTTGTAGCCAGCTGGTCAGGAGCGAAGGTGGCCTGGGGACCCCCTGAACTTACAGCTGGTATCTGTAGTGTGGCTGTCTTGCTGGGAACTGTGGCATCTGACACTAGCTTTGAGTGGTCAGCGTCAGAGCACCCTCTTTGCTTTGATCTCACCTTTTTGTGGCCGAGGCTGTCAGTCCCCCACCGGTACCCCTTGGCCCATGCCAGAGGTCACCTGCAGCTTTGGTGAGGCAGTTCCCATGTATGCGGTGCCTTCCTTTCTCAAACACTTGCTTCCTTAGGTAGAGAAGGCTCAACATTCTGAGGGGTTACTATCTCCGGAGTGACCTATCCTAGTGGTGGACAGAAGCAAGTGAATAAATGCCCCTCGGGTGGACCATCCTGAGAGTGTTCTACACAGTCTGTCAGAGGGCCCCAGGCAGGCCAGAATCCAAGCTGCCCTCAGTGGTCACCTGCTCAGCAGCCCCTTGCTGAGCTCCCCCGCTACTGTCTTACTTCCCCACCGTTCCTCCATATTTCCTGGGCTCACTTCCCAAATAAACTATTTGCACCCGTATCTTCATCTTAGGGTCTGCTTTGGAGGAACCCAAATAAAGACTTCTGTCACTCCTGGGGCTGACCTTCTAAAAAATCTCCTGAGGTGACAAGCCATTGGGACTTAGAGTCAACGAGTTCCTTTGGACAACCACTTGCCACCATGACATAATAATCCTGCTTGGTCCATGGCTAAGCCCACAGCATGGGTGTGCCTAGAGACCCAGGCTTGGCTAATCAGAGTATTTTATTTTCTGGCATAGTGATTGGTTTAGAAATGAGCTTACGAACCTAGCCAGGTCAATCGCAGTCCTCCTTGGAGTTTTGCAGTTTTTCAAGAGCTCTTTCTACCTTTGGAATCTTATGTAAGCTTGGAGCTGCTTGTGACTATCCTCTCTGCACATGGATGGACCCGACTGGGAATGATGCTAACACTGAGGAAGGCAGAGTTTGGAGATACAGAGTCATGATGACATGACCACCTGGATGCAGCCATGCCTGAAGCCCATAACTCTGTACTTTTCACTTATATGAACCAACAGATTGCTACCACCTTCATCCTTTTTTCTTTCACCTGATTTGACTGGGTTCTTATCATTTGAAATCAAAAGAATCTTTAATAATATGGAAATACTCATTCCTCTGACTTAGACCCTTGGCACTTTTAGACACAAAAATATGCAAAAGTACCTGCTCTCTAAGATATGGGCAAGAGAACCAGTCTGGCCAGGGCAAGGGAACTGGGCAGAACTGGGCAAGGGAAGGGGGTTCTGGGCAGGGGTTCGTTCAGCACAGACCCCAGGTGGCAGGGCAGCCAGTGGAATTAGGGTCTCAGGAAACTTATCCTATGATATTGAATATTATGTAGCAATTTACAGTAAGAAGTTATAAATCACCACACCAAGAGTAAAAGAGCCAAGAAAAAGCCAAGGAGTTAAGTGAATGGGGATGCATTTAAGACCCCAGGAAACTGTGACTGGGCGAAGCTGCTGTGAACACAAAACTTGGATCCAAGCCTCCTGGCAGCCAATGAGAAGGAGCAGCAATGGGTTCCCTGGCTCACATCACTCACAGAGGCAGCGGCAGAGGCTCTGCAAATAGGTCTTCTGAAAACTCACATGCTCTGTGGCTGTGGGGGCTGCAGACTGGCCCAGCGGAGCAGCACTTTGCTTGCCTCACAACTGGGTTCCTAAGGATTCTGGTGACCCACCATGTGTACAGCTTAGGTCCCAGACACACTGGTGGTGTCCACCTTACAGGCTTGCTCACACCTCACTCTACAAATAACTCCCACAATTTTTTTAAGTGTTTTTAATGGGTAAGACCCTAATGCTTCTCAATCAAAATTCGCTGAAGTCATTCTAAAATCATGAGGTTAGCTCCTTCAAAGAAAGACATATAACTCCGGTCAAAATGTCAGTGTAGGCAGACATGGCTTGCCTCTTTGCACAACCACATCAAAATTACAACTAAAATATAGAACAATATTCACTCAGAACCGTCAGAAATTGAGTTAAATGGAAGTCTGACAACTACAGCATTTAAGAAACAACACCCATCAAGATGAGTAGGAGGGGTGCAGACAGAACAAGCTGGTCCCTCACCTATGCGTGGTGAATAAAAATTTGGGAGGGATATCTCAGGAATGAGGAGTCCCAGGCCCACACCAGGTCCCCCAGCCCAGGGTTCCAGAGCCAGGAAGACAAGTCCCCACAACTTCTGGCTGCAAGAATTAGGGATTGAGTCAGTGGAAGAAACTTCTGGAACCCCAAGCAGTTCCTCTTAAAGAACCCACACATGGACTCACCTACTCAGACTCACACCCTCTGAGCTCCAGCACCAGGGTAGCAGCTTGAGAGGCACCACTCAAGTACAGGGAGAAACTGAAGTATCTGGCATCAAGATGAGCAGAGGCCATTGTCCCTTTTCTGAGCCCTCCCCCTACAAGAGCCACAGAGTTGGCTAGCTGGTGCCATATCTGAGACTCCATCAACCTGGCTAACACTGTTTGACCTGCCTTTGGAAATCCCCAGAGACTCTGCCCCACCCAACTTATGGGCCTACCCAAGCTGCTTTTTCATATAAATGGCTGGTCTTGGCTCATGTTTCACAACTTCCTAAATCCTCTCTAACAAACAACAGCTGACCTCAGTGAGTGCTAGGCCCAGCACTAGAAGCAACCAGCTTAGATTCACAGCTTTGGCTTCACCTGGGAATCTCCAAGCCCAGCACAATTAGCAACCATCTCAAATTGCTTTATACCTCAGGAAGGGTGGCCCTGGGCAAAACAGAGATGGGGGCTGACCTTGGTCTGCACCAACCAGGAAACCCCAGGGCCAGCACACCCAGTGGACAGCTACAAACCATGTCAAGGCACCACCACCCTGCCCCTGCACAGCTGATCCTCCACAGAGGGCATAGGTTGATGGTAAGTGATTACAGCCAATCCTTAAAGCTGACTGACCTGGGTAAATACCTCCCATTGATCTGCCAATAGCAACCAAGGCTCAACTACAAGAGGAGGGTGTACTCAGCCCACGAGAAGGGCACACCTTGAGTACCCGACCTAGAGCCAAGATCATTCTACCCAGCCAAGATATCATTTAGAATCAAAGAGCTGATAAAGAGCTTCTCAGACAGGAAAGAACTAAAGTAGTTCATCATCACCAAGTCATTATTATAAGAAATGTTAAAGAGACTTATTTAAGAAAAAATAGATCAGGCTTCCAGCCAAGATGGAGGCCTAGACAGACATGCTGTGTTTCCCTACACAACTAAGAAGTAATACAACTACCTCAAAACTAGAGACAACCAGAAGTTCCAGAAAATCGAGCTGCATGGAAGTCCAACAAACAAAGATATAAGGAAGAAATACTCATCCAGACAGGTAGGAGGAGTGGAGCTGGGGCAGAGAGGAGGTGGTGTGGTGGTGGCAGGAGCTGCGGCAGCAGCAGGCTGGTGGAAAGCGCAGCCACATGTTTTAAAAAGTGAGGAGGGACACCTGGGGAGCGTTCCCAGCTCCTGACCAGACCACACAGCTCACGGTCACAGTGCCAGGGAAAATCAAGCCTCATTGCTTCTGACTGTGCAGACCAGTGGGGGTTGGGGCGGGGAAAGAAACTGCCTGTCTCTCAGCAGATTCTGCTTGTTTAAAGGGCCCCACGGTCCTAGAATGTCTGCAGACCCACCCACTCTGGGAATGACAGCCAGGGCAATAGCTAGAGAGGTGCCAGTCCCATATGAAAGTGGGAGAAGTGCCTGGAAAAGGGGCAAGTACTGAGCAAGGGGCATTGTTCCCTCTCAGACCCCTCCCCCACACACAGTGCCACAGCATGGTGAAATAGGTCACCCTGTACTGACGAACCCCTAAGGCTCCGCCCCTTACAACGTAACAGATGCGACAGCTCTACCTAAGACCCAGAGGCAAACAAACACAGGAGCCTGTCAAGTTGAGGAGACAGAAAAGTATGGCCCAAAAGGGGGATCAGATCAAGGTTCCAGTGAGAGAACTAAGCGATGAAGAGATAGCCAACCTAACAAATGAGGAGATAGCCAACCTAACAGATGAAGAGTTCAAAACACTGGTGATAAAGATGCCCACAGACTTGACAGATTACTTAAGTATGGCAAACGCAGAAAGGAAGAAGTGAAAGCTATGCTAAATGAAACGAAGGAAAATCCACACAAAACCAGTGGTGAAGGGAAGGAAACTGGAGTTCAAATCAAAGATTTGAAACATAAGGAAGAAAAAATAAACAGTCAACCAGTAAAGAATGAGGAAACAAGAACTGAAAAAAATGAGGAAACTTAGGAACCTCTGGGACAACTTGAAATGTGCCAACATCCAAATCATAGGGGGTGCCAGAAGGAGAAGAGAAAGAGCAAGAAATTGAAACTTATGTGAGAAAATAATGTAGGAAAACTCCCCAAATTTGGTGACGGAAATAAGACATACAAGTCTAGGAAGCATGGAGAGTCCCAAACAAGCTAGACCCAAAAAGGACCACACCAAGACACATCATAATTAAAGTGTGAAAGGTTAAATATAAAGAGAGAATCTTAAAAGCAGCAATAGAAAAGCAGAGAGTTACCTACAAAGGGGTGCCTATAAGACTTTCAGCTGATTTTTCAAAAGAAACTTTGAAGGCAAGAAGGGACTGGTAAGAAGTAACCAAGGTGATGAAAAGCAAGGACCTACAACCAAGATTACTCTATCCAGCAAAGCTATCATTTAGAATGGAAGGGCAATAAAGTGCTTCCCGGACAAGGTAAAGCTTAAGGAACTCATCATCACCAAACTATTATTATATGAAATGTCAAAGGGACTTACTTAAGAAAAAGATCAAAATTATGAACATTAAAATGACAACAAACTCACAACTGTCAACAACTGAATCTAAAAATTAAAAACAAAATCCAACTAAGCAAACCAGAATAGGAACAGAATCATAGGTGTGGGGCCATTTGGAGGGTTATCAGCAGGGAGGGGGAAGAGGGAGAAATGGGGAAATGGTGCAGGCATTAAGAAGCATAATTGGTTGGTACAAAATAGGGGGAAGTTAAGAATAATATAGGAAAGGGTGAAGCCAAAGAACTTATATGCACAGCCCCTGGATATGAACTAAGGAGGGTGGGATTTCTGGAGGGAAGGGGGGTACTGGGCAGAGGGGAGCAAAGGGGAAAATATTGCGATACTGTAACAACATAATAAAAGATACTTAAAAAAGAAAAAGTAGATCAAAACTATGAGCAGTAAAATGGCAACACACACACACACACACACACACACACACACACGAATCTATTAACAATTGAATCTAAAAAACAAACCAAGCAAATGGGAAGAACAGAGACAGAATCATGGATACGGAGAGTATTTTGATGATTGCAAGATGGGAGGACGGTGTGGGGAATGAGTGAAGAGGTGAGGCGATTAAGAAGTACAAACAGGTTGTTACAAAATAGCCATGGGGATGTAAAGTACAGCACAGGAAATGGAGTAGCCAAAGAACTTATATCCATGACCCATGGACATGAACCATGGCGGGGGGACTGCCTGAGGGAGTTGGGGGCAAACTGGTAAAACCAAGGACAACTGTAATAGCATAATCAACAAAATACAATTAAAAAAAAAGAAAAGACATACACAACTCTAATTTTAATTCGTATTTGTAATGTCCACCAGCCCTGTATTTTGCATCACGAAAGCAGCAAAACATTCCCATTTTCATCACACTACATTCAATTACCTTTCAAGTTTAGAATATTCTGCATTTTTAAAAGAAAAATTACAACAAAAAATTTTCAAATCACATATGGCTTAAAAAACAGAATAATGTTGAACTATTTTGGTTGAAGGTTAAGAAATTAATTTCAAGATTCATAGTGATATGCTGTGCAGTTAAATATATGTTTTATTGTGAAATCAAATATGCCAAGATTACATAAAAGACAAGATTTTAGTTTCCTGGATTCCAAAGAGCTACCTCATATTGGGTCATTTTGTCTCATCACAAAATTTTCTTTTCCTGTTACTTAACAAAATAGACTCTTGCTACTTCTTCACAAGGTCCAATTATTTCCTGGAAATGAACATGGAATGCTCCAGACAACTTTCTTTTTTCTTAAGTAGATAAGCCTTCCAGCCTGCCCTCACAATCCTTCTGGGATATAAGACCCTGGTCTCCAGTGGAGGGGTCCTTGCCTCTCCGAAGTCACAGGGCCAGACAGGGACAGTGCTGGGATGGAATTGGCCATGCTCAGTCCTGAGGGAAAAGCTGTGGTCTCATGTAGGGCTACATGATGACTTTCTTGGGCCTCAGGCACTTTTGCCTTCATGGCCCTGTTCATCCATAAAAAGAATGTTAACAATTACATTTTATGACTGCAATGATATAAAGACAAATATAATCCAGTCTAGATTCATTCTTATGTCTTCATTATTATTAGATTCATTTTATTTCTTCTGATTTTAAAAGCGGTCTAAATTAAGTATTTCTGGGCCTCTGGAGGTACCCTGAACTCTGGGTCTGGACCAGGGGCCAGCAATGGCAGCTCCACCTCTGGCCCTTGGGGACAACCTGCTCTGTAGAGCCACCCTTCTCCCAGGAACATGTAGGTGGGGCAGACAGCCCTGCTGGCCCAGCCCTGCCACCCCTACTTGTGGCCAATGAGTCTGAACCCCTAGGTCCCAGGCTTCTCGGGACAGGACTGGTACCTGGGGCCATGACCTGCCCTCAGGTTATTCAAGGGCAGCTAGGAAGAATAATAACACTTACGGTAGCCTGAAGTCTCAGGCTCAGCCCTACTAAAAACGCTTTATGTGGCAGGCTCTGGGGGTCAACAAGATACCAGTATGCCACTGAAGGAGTCGGTTTTCCCAACTGCAGGATGGATATGCTAGTTGCTTCCTCACAAGGATATTAACACGTGTGGCAGGCTTAGCCCAGTGCTGGCGCACAGTGATATCTCAGTCAATGTTGGCTATTATGATTAATCATAATCAGTAGGCTCATTATAATAATTAATTGTAATAATTGGTTTGAGTAGGGGCTGCCCCACCTGTGCTTTCTCTTCTACCCTAAAAGGCCCTGACCTTGGGCTAAGGGCCCCTAATGCGAGCTGGTCCACAGGGCCTCCATCAAAGGGCTCTGCCCAGCCCTGCTTGCCTACTCCTTCCCCTCCCATAGGAGCAAATCAGAAGCCCGCCCACCTCCTCCAAGACCCTCACCTCCCTTGCCCTGTTTTCAAGGGACTCCCACAAGGCCAGCTTCCCAGTTCTTCTGTGTCGGGCATCTCTCTTGGTGTCACGTCCCTCCCTGGTGTATCTTCTCTCAGGCATGGTGAATACAAAATTCTTTCTCTCCACCTCCTGCTGCTTCGGTCTTATTACCTCATCTGGCTGTTGCACACTGCTCAGTTACTGTTTTCTGAGGACTTAGAAGTCTTCTCCCTCCCGCCTGCTCACTCTGATCCCATGAAAAGACCACAAGGCTCTGAAGTCAGCAGGAGTCAGGTTTAATCCCAGGTCCACAACCAACCAGCTGCATGACCTTGGGCAAGTCAATTAACCTTCCCGAGCCCTGCATTTTATATCTGCCTGAAATTACAATCTTATTTTCTTTAGCAGTGGAACTCCCTGCTGGAAGGAAACTGGGTTTTTTTGGAGGGATAAAAACTGTATTTACTTATTTATTTTTGCTTAATCCCTTCACCTTTTTCACCCAGTCCCTCAACTGCCCTCCCCTCTGATCGCTATCAGTCTGTTCTCTGTATCTATGAGTCTGTTTCTATTTTGTTAGTTTATTTTGTTCATTAGATTCCACATATGAGTAGAATCATATGGTATCTGTCTTTCTCTGACTGGCTTATTTCACTCAGCATAATACTCTCCAGGTCCATCCACGCTGTCGAAAAACGTAAGATTTCCTTCTTTTAGTATTCCATCGTGTAAATGTACCACAGTTTTTTGATCCACTTATCTACTGATGGGCACTTGGGCTGCTTGTAAATCTTGGCTATTGTAAACAACGCTGCAGTGAACACAGGGGTACATATATTCTTTTGAATTAGTGTTTCAGGTTTTTTTGGATATATTCCCAGAAATGGAATCACTGAGTCATAAGGCAGTTCCATTTTTAGTTTTTTGAGGAAATTCCATACTGTTTTCCATAGTGGCTGCACCAGTCTGCATTCCCACCAACAGTGCAGTAGGGTTCCCTTTTCTCCACATCCTCGCCAGCACTTGTTTTTTGTTGATATGTTGATGATGGCCATTCTGACAGGTGTGAGGTGGTATCTCATTGTGGTTTTCATTTGCATCTCTCTGATGGCTAGTGATGTTGAGCATCTTTTCAGGTCTATTGGCCATCTGTATGTCCTGTTTGGAGAAGTATCTATTCAGGTCCTTTGTCCATTTTTAAATTGGATTCTTTCTTTCTTTCTCTTTTGGTGTTGAGTTGTATAAATTCTTCATAGATTTTAGATATTAACCCCTTATCAGATGTATCATTGAGAAATGTGTTCTCCCATTCTGTGGGTTGTCCTTTCCTTTTTGTTCATGGTTTCCTTTGTTGTGCAAAAATTTTTTAGTTTGATGTAGTCTCATTTATTTTTTTTCTCTTGTTTCCCTTGCCTGAGGAGATATATCAGATAAAATATTGCTATGAGCAATGTCCGAGATTTTACAGCCTATATTTTCTTCTAGGATTTTTATGGTTTCCAATCTAACATTTAAATCTTTAATCTATTTTGAGTTTATTCTTGTGTATGTGTAAGAAGGTGGTCTAGGTTTTTTTTTTTTTTCGTGTATCTGTCCAACTTTCCCAACACCATTTATTGAATAGACTATCTTTACCCTATTGTATATTCCTACCTCCTTTTTCAAATATTAATTGACCCTATAGGCATGGGTTTATTTCTGGGCTCTCTAGTCTCTTCCACTGATCTATATGTATGTTTTTATTTTAGTACCATGCTGTTTTGGTGACTATGGCCTTGTAGTGTAGTGTGATATCAGATAGTGTGATTCCTCAAACTTTGTTGCTCTTTCTCAATATTGCTGTGGCTACTCAGGGTCTTTTGTGGTTCCATATAAATTTTGTTCTTGTTTTGTGAAATGCACCATTGATATCTTGATAGGAATTGTGTTGAACCTATACAATGCTTGGGGTAGTATGGACATTTTAATGATATTAATTTTTATCCATGAACATGGTGTATACTTCCATTTACATGTAGCTTCTTCAGTTTCTTTTTTCAGTACCTTATAATCTTCCAAGTACAGGTCTTTTACATCCTTGTTTAAATTTACTCCTAGGCATTTTATTTTTGATGTGATTTAAATGGGATCATTTCCTTAGTTTCCTTTTTGATAGCTCATTATTGGCTTATAAAAATACAATTGATTTCTGGATATTTATTTTGTATCCTGCTACTTTACTGAAATCACTTATCAGTTCTAATAGGGTTTTTTGTTTGTTTGTTTTTTGTTTGGTGGAACCTTTAGGGTTCTCTATATGCAGTATCATGTCATCTGCAAAAAAATAACAATTTTACTTCTTCCTTTCCAGTTTGGATGCCTTTCATTTCTTCCTGTTGTCTGACTGCTGTGGCTAGGACTTCCAGTACTCTCCTGAATAGGAGTGGTGAGAGCAGACATGCCTGTCTTGTTCCTGATCTTAAGGGAAATGCTTTTAGTTTTTGCCCATTGTGTATGATGCTGGTGGTGGGTTTGTCATATACGGCCTTTACTATTTTGAGGTATGTTCCCTCTATTCCCACTTTGCTAAGAGTTTTTATCATAAATGGGTGCTAGATTTTATTAAATGCTTTTTCTGATATGATATTGATATGATCATGTGATTTGTATTCTTCATTGTGTTTATGTGGTGTATTACATATATCGATTTGCAAATATTGTACCAACCTTGCATTCCCAGAATAAATCCCACTTGATCATGGTGTATGACTTTTTAAAATTATTTATTTGTTTGTTTGTTTGTTTGTTTTCAGAGAGGGGAAAGGAGAAAGAGAGGGAGAGAAACATCACTGTGTGGTTGCCTCTCACTTGCGCCCCCAACTGGGGACCTGACGTGCAACCTAGTCATGTGCCCTGACTGGGAATCGAACCAGCGACACTTGGTTCACAGGCCGACACTCAATCCACTGAGCCACAGCAGCCAGGGTTGGTGTATGATCTTTTTAATGTATTGCTGGATCTGGTTTGCTAATATTTTTCTGAGGACTGTAGCATCTATGTTCATCAGGGATATTGACCTATAATTTTTTTTTTTTTTTTTTGTAGTGTCCTTATCTGGTTTTGGAATTAGGATAAAGCTGGCCTCATAAAATGAGCTTGATAGTCTTCCCTCCTCTTGAATTTTTTGGAATAGTTTGAGAAGGAGAGGTGTTAGCTCTTTGAATATTTGGTAAAATTCACCTGTGAAGAAATCTTGTCCAGGACTTTTGTTTGTTGGGAGTTATTTGATTACTATTTCAGTTTCATTAGTTGTAATCAGGTGGAAATTTTGATAAGCCCTTTGAGGTAGGAGGAAGAGCCCCTTCCTCCACCCCACCAAACAGGAGTCCTGCTTGCTGAACTGAAGATGGCTGCCTTTGGCCAACCACCGGCTTTTGTTTTGTGACTAGAGTAAGCTGGCTGATGAGGAGGGCTTGATGCTCGGGATAATGAAGGAGATTCTTAGATGTTTAGTGAAGGGAAAGAAAAGGAGAGATGAAGCCACTGGCAAGACCACTGCAAAGCAACAAGACTCTCACCCAGCTCTCTAGTCTCATATCCCAATGCTCCTGCTCCCCCTACTTTCTGCCCTCTGGCCATTCTGAGCTACGTGAGGCTTCCAGGACATGCCACCTCACTAGGCCTTTGTCCATGCTGTTCTCTCCACCTGGAATACCCTCCCCAAGTTGTGCACCAAGCAAACAATTTTTTTCCCAGTCTCAGCTCAAACGGTGCCTTTCCCTTGCCCTGCCCTGCCCTGCCCATTCCCACCCCCAGGGCAAACGTGGGTGCCGCTCCTGCAGGACTCACCACGGTGGGTACACTGAGGTCAACCCATCATGCTGTGGTTATTTGATGAGTTTTCTCTTTACCAGACTGTGAAGTTCAGGAGG
Organism: Furipterus horrens; assembly: GCF_987537825.1. Classification (NCBI taxonomy): domain Eukaryota; kingdom Metazoa; phylum Chordata; class Mammalia; order Chiroptera; family Furipteridae; genus Furipterus; species Furipterus horrens. The sequence continues at coordinate 120,559,521 of NW_028327175.1, forward strand.
GCAAAGACCAAGTTGTTTGTTTTACCTTTGACTCCCACAAACCTAGTACAGTGCCTGGTGCCCGACCAGCTTTCAATAAATGATAGTTAAGTAAATGAATAAAAGATGAAAAAAGAATAAATAGATTGGCTGTCTGGAATACCTGGGAGTGAGGTAGGTGGGAACCAAAATCAATACTATGCTATAAGGGTCACTATATTTTTCTTTTGTTTTCTTTTCTCTCCTCTTCCCCCCCCCCCTGCCCCCCACTCCCATTTACTATTATGGTTAGATTTCCCACATCCTGGGAATGACAGGTCACACACGTTTTGATCTATGGAACGTGCTATAATTTCTTAAATTCAGGGCTCCTTCTGTTATATATACACCTCAATTAGAGGGCCATTATTTCCCTTAGTGAAGACTCAGCATTTCTGTTTCATTAAATAGAGAATTCTTCCAGTGCATGAAGAACACAATTAGATTTATAGAAATTTCATTTATACTGGGCTTCTCAGGAACAGATGTCTTACACAGTCAAGCCCTGAGTCTACCATCAGGCTGCCTGAAGTCAGAGCTTATAGGCTCTGTTATTCCCTTCTGACACACTCCCGCTTAACCCTTTATGACCTGGGTCTGTGGAAACTACTCTGGGCACCTACCACATAATCCCATGCTTTTCTCTTGGAGTCTGCCATCTCCACTTTCGAGTTATATGATTACCACTGACCATCCCATTCTTCCTAAAACCCTCAAAATCTTTGGCTCTGTGGCATTTGCCCACAATCTCTGCCTACCTCACATTCGCCCTTAAACTTCTGGATGAGTCTGTTGACTCAGCTTCCTGGTGGGCATCTCCACATGGATGCCTCAAAGGCAGAAGACCTAAAGCAGATGAGTGCCCTCCGCCCCAAACAGGCCCTCCTTCCACATTCCTGCCTGCCCTTTCTCACAGCCACCTTCCGCTCCCTCACGCCACAAACCCCTCCCCCACTAAGCCTCGGACAGGCGTCTCCTGAATACATCTCAAGCTAACCCACCTCCGTCTGCCACACATGTTAGGCTCCATGAGCACAGGAACAGTCTGTTTCTGTTCACTACTATAACCCAGTGCTTGTTAGCACAGTGCCTGGCACATGACAGACACTTGATAAGCACATGTTCAGTGCGTGAGTAAGTGAGCAAACAATCCCATTTCCCAAGTTGTGACACTGAGGCTCAGAGAAGAGAAGTGATTGGCCCAAGGTCATCCGGATGGAACAACCGGGACTTAGCCCCAGGGTGGCTCCCGTGCCCACTCTGACGCTGCTCCAAGCGCAGGGTGTTTTATGGCATGTCCTTCCTCCTGCCCGGGGTCTCTGCCTTACCTGAGAGCACCGTGAAGACGGCTGCGAAGGCATTGAGCTTGAGCCCGTCGATGACATTGCTGGAGTGGAAGAGCTCGAGACACATGAGGCTGAAGCCGACCACCAGCAGGAGGATGTAGAGCACCTCGGAGACCACCGACAGCCACAGGACGCCTGCACGACAGAGGCAGAGGCTGTCAGGTGAGGACACATGCTTTGGGAGGGGGATCAAGTCATCGTAGAACAGACCTTGGCTGCAGGGTGGGCCCTGATTAGGGTAAGACTGTCACGGCCACACAGCCCCCTCACAGGACTGGCTCTGGAATCCAAACCTAAGTCAGTTGGCCTGTGGCTCTCTGGAGGTGATAGTTGCTTGTCCAGGGTGGCATGTGACTAATAAGTGGGTCCATTCAGATGGAACGTAAGAACTTCTTACCTGTTAGACGACTGCCACTGGGAGCCATCTACGGGCAGGAGGGCACCTGCCTGAGGATGAAGCTGACACTATAGTTACTGAGCAGAGCGAGAGACAGGTGACCTCACTGGACCAGCAATCACCAGTCTTGAGGGCTTCCCCTATGGCTAAGCCAGTCAGTGTGATGTTCTGTTACTTGCAGCTCTAAGCATCCCAACTCATACAAACACCATGCTTGCCCTCAAGGGACACCTATACTTTATCTGCCTTATATTTTACTCCACTTTTTTTCTAGAAACCATCACTGCTACTTCCACAGCTTCAACCTCCTCATTCTCCTAGAAGCTGCCATATTCTGTTGTGGTCCCACACTTTGGTTCAATATGATCATGTGACCTAGCATTGTCCAATTAAAGACCTCCTCTAGGAATCTAAGCCTGGAAACACTGAAGTAGACAGGAGAAAAGGCGCTCTGATGGTGTGAGCACCTGGTTCCAGCTGTTCCTGAAGGCCACACCCCTGTTCCTGCAGTGATTTGGCTGTTGAAATCTACTGTGTAGTCCCTGAGATACCACAGCTCTCTTTTCCCCTAAATTGGTCCAAATTGGATTACCATCATTTGTTATTTGGTTTAGGGGGCATCTTCTGTTTCTCCTAAGCCACATTATTCCCACCCACCCCGCTTCCTACATGCTTTTTATTTGGAGAGTCCCTTCCCCCTCTCAGTCTACGCAGCTCAGTTGCAGCTGATCCACATCCTGGCTCCATGTTTGGGCACATGACTCATATCTGGCCGGTCAGAGCTCCATGCGTCCCCAACTCTAGTCATTGGTTCAGGAATGAGCCTATATCTCAGTGTCTTCACCTATAAAATGAGGATAATAATATCACTTGTTCAGAGTATTGTTGTGCTGTGAGGATTCAGTTGTACAGGAAGGCAAAGAGCGTGTGCTTAGCACAGAGAGCTCAGTTCATGTGTGCTATTATAGCTACATGGGAGGGACATGGTGGGGACTGGAAATAGAGCCCAGGGGCTCTTGAGTGAGGTCAAGGCTACAGACAGAGTCAAGATGGAGAAATGAAATTGTGGGAGCAGATAAGATGTGTGAGAAAAATGGTGGAAAGTCACAGATGGGACACAGCCATGTGACTTACATTCCAAGCTACACCAATGATATGGTTTGAGCAAGGCCCATACTTCAGAGAAAGGACTATAGACCAGGCTTGCCCAACCAGAAGTGGATACATGACCCTAATCAGTTCAACAAAAAAAGTCAGCCACAGGACTTCTGCTGGAACTATTGGGAAAGAAAATCCCTTTCTTGCCACTGGTTTTGAGGCTGGGAAGAATTAAGGATAGAATTGACTGGCTCACTAAGTGGCAGATGTCAAGGAAGGCAGAGCCGAGAGATAGAGGAAGACTGTATGCTATTACATTGTTTGAGCTCCTAGATCCAGCCATGCCTGAAGGTGGCCATCATTTGTTCTTTCAATCACATGAACCAGTTAATATCTTGTCTGTGCCTAAGCTAGTTTGAGGTGGAATTTCTATCAATTACAACTAAGAGTCCTGATCTTCAGCTTGTCTGTTCTCTGAAACTGTCAAATGTGTTCTTTCCTCCCTCTCTGCTTTTGCACAAGTTGTTCCTCCCACCTGGAATATCCTAGGGACATCCAACTTATACTCTTTTAACGAATGAAACAACCAAACAGCAATTTCAGTCTCTATCTGCTCTCTGAGGAGGACTGCAGGCCCTCACACACCAACAACTATCATTCCTAGCACAACGGGGTTTCTAGAACTTTGGAGAACTTTTCTTTCTTTCTTTTTTTTTTTTAACTACAAAAATATCGCATCTCCTGGGCAATCCATTGGATTTCTGTAAGAGAATAATGCTCACTTGGCACCCTGGATGTTGTTAAAACATTCCCTGGCACTCTCGCAGCCTCCCAGGCCCGTCACTGGCCCGAGGCCCACCAGGCGGCAGGGAGGGAGGCAGAGGATGGAGGGCAAGCTGGGCCACACCTCCCTCCCAGCAGCCTTCCCCTCCAGCTGCTACTGCCCCTTTCCTACGTTGGTGGGCAGGGGCTGCCCCTCACCATGGGGGGTCCCTGACTCAGCTGCCTCCCCTGCACCACTCCCACATCCCCCAGAAGTGCTCTCCTCTGCCCGGTGGGCCCTGGGCCAGGCCTCCGCACTGCACCAACCCCTCCCCTCGCAGCAGGGCCCAGCCGTGCTCTGGGTGGGATGGGACCCGATGGGAGATGGGATGGTTGTCAGGGTTGGGATGCTGGGAAGTAAGTTAGCCATGGAGAAGCAGACACCGGATGCTCAGATGCCTGGCTGGGGTTACACTCCTTATTCCCCCAGATTTCTTTCCTTGTCTGTCCACCGGGCTCAGAGCATCTGTCTGAAAGCTTCAGCCCACCCAAGTCAAGAAAATTAATAACAATAAGAATTGTTGCTGCTGTTGTTGTTGTTGTTATGTTAATAGTAGCAACAAGTCACAAAAAGAGCCCACAGGTCTAGGCGGTTGTCATATGCCAAGTCATACTGGACCACGGTGCCCCACACAGCCTGTGTGCACCTCGGTTTAGTGTTCCTCTCCTGGGAGCGTTGTCGTTGGGGGACTGGAGTCCGTTTTGCCACCTTCATTCTGCAGGTGCCTGCAAGCTTACCTTTCTCTCTATGCTGCCATCCACCAGCGGCACACCCGGGGCCCTGTCCTGTGGCTCTGGCTGTGACAACCCTGGGATGCGACCCACACTGCAGAAACCCCCCGCTACCCACCCTGGGGTCAAGGCTAAAGCTGTGTCCCTGGGCCCAGGCCTGACAGCATCCCCTTACTGCCTGCCTCCCTTCCCTGTCCTTCTTTTTAATTGCCTTACCATTCTCCCCGGGGGCATTTCCTTTGTAAAAGACCTGCCCCAATCCCCCTCTCAGGGTCTACTTCCAGGGAATCAGACCTTGGACACTAATATCCGCAGGCATTATCTCCCCAGTCCTTCTAACAATGTTGCAAAGTAGTGAGGTAGTACCCATCTTACAGATGAGCAAATTTAGGTTCAGAGGGATTAGGCAACTGGTCTGCCCAGCTAGATAGTGGTATAGACTGGATTCCCAGGCCTCTTTAAGTCCAAGAACAATCTCTGGGAGAGGGGGAAGCTGGCAGGACAGAGAGGCCGCTTTGTAATCATCATTCTCCATGTTGGTCTCAGGGGTCTGTCTGGGGTAGGACACAGCGTTCCCTAGCCACGGCTCTCATCTGTATGCGCCCCAGCATCCCAAACTCCTGAACCAGGGTTTGTGCAAGAGGGTGGCCACTGAGTGAGAAAGCGGGGAGTGGGACTCCACTTCTCAGTAATCCTGAGCCCAGCTGGCCACCAGGTGTGGTGGGGCAGGGGGCCACAGGGAAGATCAGGTGGGTCTTGAGGACACAGAAAGCTAGGCTGGGGAGGTGGGTTGGGCCCATGCCACAGAGAGAGGTGCTGCCCAGAAGGCCTCAGCAAGGGAGACCTGTGCTGGGGTTTGCTGTGGAAGGGTGTGTGGGTGGGGAGACCAGGTAGAGGCTTTCGCTGCACTCCGTGTGAAAGGTGTTGGTGGCCTGGATGGTGGCAACGACGGGAGTGAGGGCAAGTGGGGAACTTGAAAACTCCTGAGGGATGGGCTCAGCGGGCTGCTGACCCGTGAACGTAGTAGCAAAGGAGAGGGAGGAGTCCAGAGTGGTGCCATGTTTCCAGCTTCAGCAACCGAGCAGGTGATCACGTTATTCACGGAGCATGAGATGATGCTAAGGCAGGAAGACGATGAGGTCACTCTGAACACGCAGCACCTGCCTCAGCTGCAGGGGCTCCAGGAGGTACCGCTGGAGCTCAGACGGAGATGCGGGGGCGGGGCTGGGGGCACTGCCAGGGCACAGGCACCCCCTGAACATTGGCTGGAGGTGGCAGTTGGAGGTACGGGAGTGGAAGACATGCTTGTGAAAAGCATGTGGAGCAAAAGCAAGAGTGGGAGGTGGGATCCATGAACATCAAGAGTCCAGGGGAGGGGGCTGTGAAAGGGTAGTGACATGGTGGGTGTCCCACCCATCCCGCCCACAGCACATTGCCACCTGTCAGACCTGCTCCCCTCAGCCTGCACTGGTCTCCAGAGCCTACCCCCACCCCACCTCCCCTCACCTCTGCAGCAGGCTGGGCAACACCTCCCTGCACACCAGCGCCAGCAGCAGCCCTCAACCGGGGCCTAAGGTGAGCTGGTGAGTAAGCACCCCCCCGGTGGGCAGCGCTGGGAGGGGGTGCTACTTACTAGTGTTAAGTGCATTAAACCACACCGTTAGAGCATCTCAATCAAAAAGTGAAAAAGCTATTCATGTTTCCATTAATTTTTAAATTATTAACACCTCAATCAAGAGTCTCTATTTGACACTAATGTGTCCTTAACACCTTTCCAACACTTGCTAATCATTGAAAACAATGAGAGGGCTCAGAATCTTCTCAGTTTCTAGGCAGACTTGAAGAACATCCCGACAGTTACTTTCTGTGCTGATGCTTCCCGCCCTCCCCTGCCCCCTGCACCCCCACCACCTTGTTCCCTCTCTGTCTTGAGCCGCTTCTTTGGCAGTGGCTTCATCCTCCTGCCCATGACCACAGCTCTGAGGTTCATTGTCACAGCCGCAGCTCTTATAGGCTCAGAGCGCTCTTCCTGCCCAAGGCCGCTAACAGCTCTCTGTTGCCAGTCTTTGGGGGCTTCAGTCTCTTAGCCTTTCCCACACCTCTGTGAGGAGTTCTTTCATTGCAGTGCCTCCATTTGGGGAATTCTGTTCCCTGCAGGGACCCTCCCGGACATGTCACTTTTATGGCAAAGGGTCTAATTAGAATAACGACCTAAGCCAGAGGCCTCAGTGCGGCTGCCTGACCAGCGGCAGCACTTGGGACCTTGGTGTGCCAATTCTTGAGCCTCACCCTAGATTTATTGAATCAGCCACTCGGAGAGCAGGACCCCTCCGAGTTTCCTCGGGCCCTTCAGGTGATGCCGATGTACACACAGATGAGCACCACTGATCTCAAGTTCCCTTTCTAAATGTACACATACAAGAATGAGTTGACTTCAGGAAAAACTGGGTCAATGCTAGAAGGTAGGTGTTGGCGTCCGGCCAACAGGAGCCAGAGGAGCGGGACCGGCAAAACAACTGTGCAGGGCCTGGCTGTGGCCAGCACTCACTCTTATTATTGGTGTGAGGGACGCCAAAGGACAGCGGGCTGGCAGCCTCCGGGAGGGGCACTCAGTGCCTTGCCTTGGTGACATCAGCAAGGCTCACTAATCACGAGGTGATTGTTTCAAGTCTCTGAAACTTGCCACTCACGGTGGATATGCAACTGAGGAGGGTGACCTCCAGGAGCAGAAGAAAGGAAGTGATTTCTCATCAGGCGTGGGGCCTGGGGGGTGACAGCTAATCCTGTGAGTTGCACTTTTTGCCTTTTTAAAAAACAACTTTGTGACACAGGCTCTGACCCTGCATTGATGGAATGGACGGGTTTGTGAGAACGAGTTCCCTTTGCCCGGGTCCCTCCCTTGCTAAGAGCATTCCCAGAGTCAGCTCCTTGGCTGACTGGAAAGTCATGGGCGAGAAGCAAGTGTGGGTTGTGCGACCTTGGCTAGGGAACTTACCCCTCTGTCTCTCGGTTTATCACTTGAAAATGGGCCTAACAGACTTGTCGTGAGCATTAAATGAGACAATATCTATAAATCATAGAAGCCTGACAGTTGGAAAATATTCGAGAAATCTAAGTATTACCATCACTTTCTAATAAGTGTAATTACTAGCAATTATAAGAGGCCGTGAGGCACAGGGGTGAGGAGTGCAGACCTGGGCCAGGTTCCTGAAGCTAATGCCTACTCTGCCAGTCACTAGTCGGGAGCCTGGCCCAGTGATATTCTCCCATTGAACCTGTTTTCTCACTTGTAAACTGGAGATACAGCGCACACTTCATGGACTGCTGTGTTGAGAAAGCGAGTTACCTGCTCAAGGCGGTGGCCGGCACCCAGCAAGAGTCCTGTAAGTGTCAGCTGTACCCTTACTGTTGTCGTTGTCATTCCCACAGAAGCGCAGGGGCGCGGGCAGCCCCAAACAAGTGCGTCTCGGCCACTGGACAAAGAAACCCTTATAGGAGCAGAGGGAATTGTTGCACTATTGTATGAAATCTCAAGACACAGCAGCATTTCAAGAGAAAACCTTTCCCCCCGAAACCTATCAGTTTAATATGTCAAATCAATAAGTCATGGCGAATGGCTGCCAGCCATGGGCTCGGTGACATGCTCCCTGAAGGCTAACATGTTAAATCATGGAAATGAAGCAGGCTGGAACCTCTGAGGCCGGAACCGGCTCCGTGACAGCTATTGTTGTGAAATGCTGATACTGGAAGCTCAGAGGCAGGGATGTGGGGGGCTGGGAGGAGAAGGTCGGGGCCTCGGCAGGAGGGACTCTGGGAGTCACTGAGATCCCAGCGCTCTATCTTCAGATGCGAAGTTAGTCCAGACAGGAGGTGGGGAGCAGATTAGGGTAGGGAGCACGTCTTCCGCCTCCTGGGCTGCCTGATGGAGCGTGACTGGGGAGCAGGGTGACCCTACCAGAGGCTTGGGGGAGAGAGAGCTGCTTTGAAGAGGAGCTGCACTGCAGGGCAGCAGCCTTGAGCTCCAGCCCCGTCACCATGGGACCTGAAAGGCCCCCGTGCCTCAGTTTCCCTCCCAGTAGAACAAGTGAACTCTCAGATTAGGTGCCAACAGGTAGAATCCAGCACTCAAAGATGTCTTGTTTGGCCCACACAGTATTTTAAAAATATCTGAATTCATTATCGACATTTAAAAATAAGAGATTTCACATAAAAATACAGATTTCTGGGTTTGTTTACAAAACTGTTGCAGTGATACTAGACCTGCATCCACACATGGTGACGACTGAGGGGTTGAGCTGGGCTGTCCCCCTCCAGCAGCAAGTGCTCCGCAGCAGCACGGACCCACCCGGTCCCCTTCACCCCCCATGGCTCCTGCCTACCCCTGACGAGCATTTGAGTTTAAAGTCCCCGCAGGATGGCGTCAAGTCATTTCTATCCCTGACATAGTAGCGATGTAACATCTGAAGCCCGTGTAGGGCCCTCCCTGATATCTGCATGAAGGAGTGAAACGTCCGGCAAACTCTGTTGTCCAGCTTGCTCAGAAACAGGGGGTTCTAGCAAATGCCATGCCACCCCACACAGGAGGGCGCCAATTCTCAAAATGTTAGATTAGAAGGAAAGGCATTCAGCCCTAAAAATAAGCCCAGATTGATTTAACTGAGCCAAAAGCAGGGATGTGAGAACAACCCCCAAGAGTCATCTTGGACATCCCAGCCGCACACCCTTCCCTCGAAGGTTTGAGAGGGCCTGCGAGGTGCCCAGGCTCACTGGGAATCTTCCTTTAATGAGTCAGACAGAACCTTGTAGACCTGGACCGGAGGTCAGGTGGAGACCCTCAGTGGCCACGCCTGTGGCATGTGTAAAAACCGTGAGAATGGAATGCCATTCAAATGCCAATCAGTGTGCTGCTCTGGAAGCGCTTGCCTGGGGGCGGGGGCGGGGGCGGGGGGTGGTGGTGGTGGTGGACACTGTTCTCTGTGTCACCATCTTTTCTAGAGCCATCTTTTTCTAGAGCTTTGCTACTCACAGCGGGGTCCACTGACCAGCAGCAGCAGCCCCTGGGGGAGCCTGTGCGAAACGCAGAATCTCGGCCTCGCCCAGACCGACTGACTCAAGATCTGCATTTTAACCAGATCCCCTGTTGTTCCCGGTGTCTGGGGAGCTCCGCTCTAGGGGATGAAGTTCAATGCCTCCTTGCGGCTTTCAGTGCCCTTGACAAGCGGGTTCCGAGTAGCCCTGTCCACCCGCACCCTCAGCACCCGCTGCTTGTTGAGCATTCCAAGACCCCCGACCCCATGGCCCCAGCCCTTGGGAAGGTTGTCTCCTTTGGGACCAGCCAAATAAAGGCCTGCCAAGATACCATGTCCTGACCTCCAGACTGTCCATGTCCAGAAGTCTCTTACACGGAAGAAGGGACCTTGCATGCGTGCCTGTGATAGAGAGACAGGGACATTATCCTGGGTTATTCGATGGTTCAATGTCATCACAAGGGTCCTTATAAGAGGGAGGCAAGAGGGTCGGAGTCAGGAATAGGAGATGTGACAACAGAAGCAGAGGCTGGAGTAATGTGGGGCCATGATCCAAGGAGTGTTGGTGGCCGAGAGCAGCTGGGGGGCGGGACAAGGTCTACCCTGCAGCCTCCAGAAAGCAAGGTGCTCCTGCCAACGCTCTGACTTCAGCCCCATAAGGCTCATTCAGAATTCTGACCCCCAGAACTGTAAGATGACAATTCAGGTTGTTTTAAGCCATTAACTTCATGCTAATCTGCCAGAGCAGCAATAAGAAATTAATATACTTTCTTTCTTCATGTAAGACGACCTCCTCCAAGAAGCCTCTTCTGACCACCCCACCCCTTCCGTGACCCCCAGACAGACCTCACCAAGGGTGGAAGCTTCTCTACCACTTCCAGAGAGATGCCTCCCTGGGGTGGAGAGAGACTGGACTTAGGGTCAAGCAGGTTGGGATTTGATTTTGGACCCTTCCCTAATCTCTGAGCCTCAGCTTCTCTGGCTATAAAATGAAGTCAACACTACTAATCCCACAGGTTTTCTGGGAAGTTAAATGAGATCATGGCTGCAAACCCCACAGTCTAGGTCCTGGGCACTGCAGGTCCTCTGGAAGTGCTAGGGTAGCAAGCTGGTGTGTTGGGATAGCAAGCTGGCTTGCTGGGCCCAGAAAAACAAGCCCTTCTTTGTCCTCACGAAGGGACAAGTTAGCTTACCATTGAAACGGACTTGATAGTGCCTGTCGCCCCCAGAGTTACACAGGGCTCCAGTCCCTGTCAATTTAGAAATGACTCTGGCAGACATGCCTTTTAGAAATGGCTCTGTGGCATCCGGGGACAGTCACAGAGCATTTGAGATGGTGACCGTGGCCTTCAGCATCACACTGCAGTGATCCTCCTTTCTCGGTAGAGTCCGGAAGCTGGCCTGAAGGACGAGCTCTGGACACACAGGCTGGCGGGAGTGCAGTGGGAAGAACATAGACCCCCAAGGCTGAGCTCTGGCCCACCCGACCCCCATCATCTTGGAAAAGTCCTCTCACGCCTCTGGGTCTCCCCTCTCCCCACCTGTAAAAGAGGTTGCTGCGCAGCAAAGGAAATAGGACAGGGTAGGTCACAGGTTGCAAACTAGGCAGAAGACAAGTTTCTGATATTTTTTTGTTCTACTTTTTGTCTTTTGTTTGCTTTCTCTCTCTGTCTCTGCCTCTTTCCGTGTGTCTCTGCCTCTCTGTCTCTCTCTTTCTCTCTTGGTATAGGTGATATTTTTAAAATTTTGAATTAGATGCCAACATTTAAAAATGGGAAAATCTTATGAAAATCCAGACTCTTTTGCAGATTTGGCAGACCAGGGCCACATTCCCACAGGAAGACAAGGGCTGGAGCTGAGTGGCGGCTGCTCCCTGCAGGCGGCAGGGGGTGCTGTCCAGTTCCCACAGTCCCCACCCCTCCCGCACCATGCAGGGAACCACCCGAGGGTGCAGAGGGCCTTTCACAGTGACAGCTCGAGGAGAGCAGTGTGCTGGGGGACAAAATGAACAGAGTTTGAGGAGGGGCCGGCAGGAGATGCGGCCAAGGCATCCCATCGCAAGGGCCTCCCAGACACGCACTCACTCCCACTCCAGCTGCCAGGCAGGAAGAGGGGTCCCTCTAAAACACACCGGGTCACATAATGGAGCTGGTCGTTGCACAAGGGAGAAAAGAAGGGAAACCCTGAGCGTTGTGAGGGGGAGTGTGCCCAGTGGTTAAGGGCACGGCCTAGCGAGCCAGGCCACCTGCAAGCAAAACCCCGCTCTGCCGCCGACTTGCTGGGCGGCCTCAGGCAGGCCACCTCACCTCTGTGAGGCTCAGCTTTCTCATCTGCCTCAGGCGGTGGTTGTGAGGATTGAGCTGAATGAGAGATGTAAGGAGACATAACCCAGGCTTTGCGGTTGACGGGCCTCCATACATGCTAACTGTCTCCGTTTAACAGATGAGAGAGCACGGAGGCTGGGAAGGAAGAAAAACAAGAACGTGTCTGTCTCAAGCCAGACGGAGCCAGATTGACAGCATGTTTGGTGGGGAGATCCTGTCCAATGAGGTGACCTGGAGTCAATATCTGTCCAGGACCCCACGACCAGGCCAGCTCTTGCCCACTGCCCTGGGCCTCCCTGGGCCTTCTGTTGAATCCAGGATCCCTGGAGGTCCCGATGATATTCGGACTTGCCCTCCCTGATCCTGACCTCTAAAGAAACAGTCCCTCTTCCCCTAAACCCCAAAAACAGCAGTCATTGCATCAAACCCAGACCCTTTGTCAGCTACTGTGGGGGTGCACAGGGGAATGGGACTTGGATCCAGCCCTCCGGTAACCCCAGATTTAACCTGAGGGGTGAGATACACACCCGGCACCAATGACCATGTCACCCAAGCAGTGCCAAGCACAGTGCTGGGTCCTTGCAAAGAGAAACTCCTTTCATCTCCACAACAACCCTATGACTTGGGTGCTATTATCATCTCCAGGTTATAGATGAGAGGAAACTGAGGCACAAAGAGGTTAGGTACCGAGCCCAAGATCCCAGATGCTAAGTGGCACAGCTGGTATTCAAAGCTGGGCCAGCCCAGCACCTCCCGCATGGCTGGCTGGGGTGGCCTCAAGCCCTGACGCCCCCTGGGCGACCTAGCTCATTCTTCCAGTAAGCAGTCATGACAGGTGCTGCAGGCTCCATCTTATAGGTGAGCACACTGAGGCACAGAGGGGGAAAGTGAGTCGCTGAGGTCCCACAGGGGTGAAGGGGCGTCCGGAGTGGCGCCTGGCTCTGTCGGAGTCCCCCTCTAGCTCCCTGCGCGCTCTTCAGGGGTTCTGCCCCTCTAGGCCACGGGCCCTATGGCATCTGTGAAGCCTAAGTGGTTTCTCTGAATAATGTTTTAAGTGAATAAAATAAACAGAGAAGATTGCAAAGGAAACCAATTATACTGACATGGAGTTATAAGACATTAAAAAAAATCAGATTATAACATTAACCTACTTGCTTCTTTACTAATGCAGGAAATAATAAGATCTAGTGCAAGTCTACTAATTTCCACAACTTTGAAGCAGCCAGGGAGGAAGTGCTCTTTCAAGATTGGAAACCCTGTAACATGACACGGGAAGCTCTAATTCCCATGGGCGACAAAGGCACAGGTGTGGCTAGGACTCCATGCATCATGGAGGGAAATATTAACAGTCAATTAGCGGCTAGGGAGAGTAAAAATGTGATATTTTGCCACCCAATTTCCTGAATGCCCTGAGTTCTGTCTGCTGACCTCTTGGGAATTTCCAAATTAAAAAGAGCGGTTCTCAAACTTGTAAGTGCTTGTTAAATGCATATTCTCAGGCTGGCCCCAGGGATTGTGACACAGGTGAAGAAGAGGCTGAGATGGACATTTTTAAAAAAGATTTTATTTATTTTTAGAGAGAAGGGAATGGAGGGAAAAAAGAGGGAAAGAAACAGCAATATGAGAGAGAAACATCAATTGGTTGCTTCTCGCACACACACCAACCAGGGACTGAACCCGCAAACCAGGCATGTGCCGTGACCGGGAATTGAACTGGAAATCTTTTGGTTTGCAGGGCAACAAACAAGCAACCAACCGAGCCACACCAGTCAAGGCAGAGATCACCATTTTGAACAAGCACTCCAGATCATTCTGGTGCCTGGGTCATGTTTCGTGACAGAGGTCTTTTTAAACTGCAAATACCAGCAAGCAGCACTTCTAGGGACTGCCCATTACACTCACGATAGACTCCAGCTCCCTGCTTTGACTCTCCAGGCTCCTCCGCATTGTCAAGCCCCTGCCTACCCTTCCACATCCCTTCACTCACCACACTGCAGCCACCCCAGGGCCTTTGCACTGGCTGTGCCCTCTATCCAGAGCACTCTTCCTTAGCTCAGAAGCCATTGGCCACTCCATCTAAAGTAGCAACCACTCCAACACACACTGTCAGTTTTCTCTCTCATTATTTGAAATGGTGTCATCATCTGGTTTATTTCTGTGTGGTCCGCTACCCTTCCATCGTGAGCATTTAGGGGGGCCAGGGATTTCATCTGGCTTGTTCGGCACTGTCTCCTAGAACAGCGCTGGGCACCGGCACGGAAGGTGCTCAGTAAATGTTTATTACATGAACGACTGAAGAAATGACACAAGCCAAGAGGAAAAGGAGGCAATGGCCAGGCTCCTTCAGCAGCAAAGAATCCAGGGGAAGAAGCAGCTGCAAGGATGAAGGGATCGCTGAATGCCACCCGCAGCTCAGGGCAAAGAGCACCTGAGGAGAAAAGGCCATGGCGTTTGAGATTCCAGCCCCTTGGGAGATATTCTGGGGGTGGAGGAGAAGGAGGCAGATTCTTCAGGGAGGCTGATGCGGAGGGGACTCTGATTTCAGGGACTAGGGGAGGGGTGAGTGGAGAGGCTGGCAGTGTGGGCCCCACGGGTTTGTGATGAGAACTGTAGCCCCCAGGCCTTGGAGGATAGCTCAGCTTCAGCACAGCGGGAGGGGGAGGAGAGGTGGCAGCCTGGAGGTTTGGTGACCTGGATTTGTTTGGTGGCTCACTCACTCATAATTTCAGTGTGGGGAGGGATGAGAAGGGACAAGAGCAGGGCTCTGGAGCCAACAGAGTGGGTTCAAATCCCACCTCTTCCACCTACTGGCTGCGTGATTTGGGTGAGTTATTTAAATCTTGCTGGGCTTCAGTGGCCACATCTGTAAGATGGAAATCCAACAATGCCAACCTCAGGGTGGTAGTGAGGATTCACAACTCGTGTGGAAATGGCCTGGTGCACAGAGAGCGCCCCGCAAGTGTAAATGGTTGCCGCCCTGTGCTGCAGTGGAGATGCCGCAGTGAAAGGCTGCTCCCTGCGTGCGGGCGGAGGCAGGGGCACCCCGGCAGAGCACTGATGGCCGCAGCGAGCAAGAGGACGTGGAGGAGGTGCTGCCTTCAGCGGGTCTTGACGGGTAAGAGGGGTCCCAGAAGGGCAAAGCAGACCTGGGAAGCAGGAGTTTGGACCACAGGAGTGGCTGGGCTGCAGAGGCCACGTGGTGAAAGGCCAGAGCTGGGCAGAGGAGGCCATTTTACCTTGAGGGCAGCGGGGAGCCACGGGTCAGATCTGTGGGCCCAAAAGTTTATGCCGACTGCCTGCAGAGCAAGGAGGGAGGAGCAGGCCTGGAGTCTGTGTGGACCGGGGGTGGCAGTGAGGGACCCCTGCAGAGTCCCTGGTGGCAACGGTGGGAGCCATGATCGAGGCAGCGGCAGAGGGCTCGCCCCTCAGGACTCAGTCTCGTTAGTCTGACACATGTCCCTCTAGGATACGTGCCTAAGGTGACCGCCACACTCCCACCTGACTCCATCAACTGGAATCCCCACCACTCCACCACGGCTGACCAGGGGTCACAGATGGAGCCTATATTCATAGTGCAGGGGGAGGGGGTGCGTCAGTAGCTGGGACCCTGCCCTGGGGGCTCCGGAGGGAGAGCAGCCTTGGAGCTGGGATGTAACACCAGTGCACCGGCTCCTGCAGAGCAGGCCTGGAGTCCAAGGCTCGGGCGACAGACTGGAGAAGCCACCTTCCTCCCACATTCCCGTGCTGGAAGTTCCAATCGCAAGAGGGCCGAGCTAAGACAAAGACGCTCTGACATCCTCCAAGAAGATACTGAGTGCACATTCCAGCTGGCTGAACACTCACTCACACGTTGGGGTCAGCAGCTACCCATACAATGGCCTTTAACTTCCCTGCACCACCTGACCTCATCACCCACCCCCTTCCCTGTTGTTCACTTCCTTCTAGTCATATGACCCTCCTTGTTGCTCCTTAAATGCACCAGGAGCACTCCAACCTCTGGGCCTTTGCACATGCCATTTCTTCTGCCTGAAATGCTCTTCTCCTAGATCTTCCCCTCCTCCTCTCATTCTGCCCAAGATAATTTCTTAGTGATGTCTTCCTTGATCCCACTATTTAAAGTTGTCCACACCTCTCCCCATTACTCCTTAACCCTTTCCTTTTTAAATTTTCTTCCTAGCATTTATCACCATTCGGCAGCCAAAGGGATCTCTCTAGAATGTAAATAAAATCACCCTCCTATTTAAGCCCTCCAGTGCCCCCAAGTTTTCTCGCCACACTCGAAATAAAATCCAAGTTCCTCCTAGGACCCTAAGTGATCAGGCCCCCACCCATCTATCCAGCCTTTTCTCCCTTCCTCCCTGACCCTCTTTTCCATCCTCAAATGCATAAAACACATTCCCACCTCAGGGCCTTTGCACATGCTTTTCCTACCTTTGATAGAAACATGGATATAAGAATGTCTTACTTTCCTCCTCAAGTAAAAGCACAAGAACAATAATAAATGGGCATTGACACTCTGCTCCCATGTCAGGAAGACAACAGGATGTGGTGACAACAGCAGCTGTCTGGAGGGCCTGCACCCCAGGTACAGGGAGACACTGCGGCTTGGTTCCAACCAACTGGTGGGGTGTGTAAACAGGGTTGCCAAAGCTTCCAACTTTTTAAAAGAAACCAGAAATCCTGATTTTTTTTTTTTTAATGTGAAACCTCCTCATTTTGAAACATCAGCCATGAATTCTAATGTTTCCAAACACCACATGAGTCCATTAAACACAGCTGAACGGTGGTGGGGCACTAGGACACCAGTGTACAACTCTTCACAGACCTCAAATCCACTAATAACTGTGTCCACGACACTTCATTTTTCAGATGGTGAACACTCACACCAGAGAAGACATAAGAATTGAATCAGTTCACACAGCTTCTAGCAGTACATTGGACCCCAGATCCTGAACAACAGATATTTCTTTAAATCCTGCCAGCATGCCCTGGCTGGTGTGGCTCAATGGACTGAGCACCGGCCTGCAAACCAAAGGGTTGCTGTTTTGATTCTCAGTCAGGGCACATGCCTGGGTTGTGGGCCAGATCCCCAGTAGGGGGCGTGTGAGAGGCAACCACACATAGATGTTTCTTTCCCTCCCTTTCTCCCTCCCTTCCCCTCTCTCTAAAAATAAATAAACAAAACTTAAAAAAAAAAAGAAGAACCCTACTAGCACTAGGCTAGATCACACAAGGGGTGTAGGGAAAATCTAGGTTCAAGTTAGCATCTTTTTTTTTAAGTATATTTTATTGATTATGTTGTAACAGTTGTCCCAATTTTTTTCCCCTTTGCCCCCCTCTGCCTGGTACCTCGATCCTTCCAGTAATAACCCCCTCCTTAGTTCATGTCCATGGGTCATGCATATAAGTTCTTTGGCTTCTCCATTTCCTTTACTATTTTTAACATCCCCCTGTCTGTTTTGTTCCTACTAGTTATGTTTCTTAGTCCCTGCACCATTTCCCCATTTTCCCCCTTCCCCATCCCTGCTGATAACCCTCCATATGCTCTTCATATCTATGACTCTGTTTCTGTTCTAGTTGTTTGCTTAGTTTGTTTTTGTTTTTGTTTTTTAGATTCTGTTGTTGATAGCTGTGAGTTTGCTGTCATTTTACTGTTCACAGTTTTGATCTTTTTTTTTCTTAAATCAGTCCCTTTAACATTTCATATAATAATGGCTTGGTGAAGATAAATTTCTTTAGCTTTACCTGGTCTGGGAAGCACTTTATCTGCCCTTCCATTCTAAATGATAGCTCTGCTGGATAGAGTAATCTAGGCAGTAGGCTCTTGCTTTTCATCACTTTGAATACTTCTTGCCAGTCCTTTCTTACCTGCAAAGTTTCTTTTGAAAAATCACCTGACAGTCTTATGGGAACTCCTTTGTAGGTAACTCTCTGCTTTTCTCTTGCTGCTTTTAAGATTCTCTCTTTATCTGTAACTTCTGGCATTTTAATGATGATGTGTCTTGGTGCGGTTCTCTTTGGGTCCAACTTATGTGGGATTCTGTGCTTCCTGAACTGGTATGTCTATTTCTTTTACCTAATTAGGGAAGTTTTCTTTCATTATTTTTTCAATTAAGTTTTCAATTAAGTTTTCAATTTCTTGCTCTTCTTCTCCTCCTTCTGGTACCCCTATGATTCGGATGTTGGCCCTTTTGGAGATGCCCCAGGGCCTTCTTATTCTCTCCTGTTTTGTTTTGGTTTTTTTTGAATTCTTATTTCTTTATACTGTACTGGTTGACTGCTTATTTATTCCTTCTGTTGCAAATCATTGATTTGAGCCCAGGCTTCCTTCCCTTCACTGTTGGTTCCCTGTGGACTTTTCTTTGTTTCACTTAGTGTAGCCTTAATTTCTTCCCTTATGCATTTGTTGTACTCAATGAGTCCTCTTAGCATCTTATCACCAGTGTTTGAACTCTGCATCTGATAGGTTGGCTATCTCCGTTTCATTTAGTTCTTTTTCTGAAGTTTTGATCTGTTCTTTCATTTGGGCCATATTTTTTTGTCCCTTCACTTTGGCAGCCTCCCTGTGTTTGTTTCTGTGTATCAGGTAGAGCTGCTTTGACTCCCTATCTTGGGCACCTATTATGTTGTAAGGGGCGGAGCCTTAGGTAATCGCCAGTGCAGGCAACCCGTTTCACCTTTTTGTGGTTTTCTATGTGGGGAGGGGTCAGAGAGGGAACAATGCCACTTGCTCGGCACTCACCCATTTCCACTCACTTTACCCACTTCCTCACATGTGACGGGCCCCCCCTAGCTGTTGCCCTGGTGGTGGTTCCCAGAGTGGGTCAGTTTGTGTGCATTCTAGGATCATGGGGGCCCTCTAAACAAACTCTCCTGAGAGACAGGCAGTTTCTTCTGCTGCCCCACCCCGCACTGGTTTTCACAACTAGAAGCTATGAGGCCTTATTTTCCTGGTGCTGGAAGCCTGGGCTGTGTGGTCTGGCCAGGGGCTGGGATCACTCCCCAGGTGTCCCTCCCAGCTTTTATCCACTGCACGTGAATGTGGGATTGCCTGTTCCACCAGCCACAGCCACTGCCTGCCACCGCCACCTCGTCACCGCCACACCATGTCCTCTATGCCTTGGCTCCCCATCCCTGCCCCTCCTACCTGTCTGGATGGGTTGGTTGTTGGACTTCCATACAGTTCAGTTTTCTGGCAGTTCAGGTTGCTTTTTGTTTTGAGGTTAGTTATAAACCTTCTTGTGGTTGTGCAAGGAGGCAAAAAGTGTCTACCTACACCTCCCTCTTGGCCAGAAGTCCAGTCTGATGTCAGCATCTTTAAGGCGTGCACAGAACAAGGGGGAAGTGTTTGTGGGAAGAAATCCTTTGGGGTTTATCTCCAAGGGCATGTGAAGGGCTATTCTAGCACAAAAAACGGACCTCCTCTGAGCAGAACATTCATCCTGGGGGCGGGGAGGGGTAATGCCTGATTCTGCCCGAGTCTCTCTTGCACTCAAATCTCTGTTTTGTTGCCCTGGAACCCGACAGCATCTTTTTTCTTACTACACCTTTCCCCCACTGCTACCTTGGCCACAAGGATCCTGGTTTTATCACTCTTGCGGAAGGTTCTGAACATAAGCAGACTCACCAACTTCAGGGGGATTGTCCTCTCACTTGGGAGGCACCCACAAAGCCTTTGCCAATATAAACGGCATTTCCTTTGGCATTTTTAAAGATCAGAGGATCCGAGAGAATATGCAAACTGGAAGGGACCTTTGAGATCATAGCTTCCAAATGCTTCATGTTGGAAGTTTAAAAAAATGTTCTTAAGGAGGCGCAAAAGGTTAGGTTTCCAGATAACTACATTCAAAACAAGAAATGAACGTAGTTAAAATCATATGAGAAGGTAGATTCCAACTCAAGAGTAATAAAATTGAAACATCCATGAGATAGCACTTCTAGCTGGTATATTGGGCAGCAGTATTTTTTTTTGTTTGTTTGTTTGTTTTCAGATAAGAGTTTCTGGTAGAAGATGGTTAATGGAAAGTGGGTTTCCCTGCAGGAACATTTACTTCTCATTGAATAGCCATGCAACCCCCACATTGCCCAGGGCCCCTTGCAGATAGGAAGGGCCGCTTGAGGTCCTGGCTCCCTCCGAGCAGAAATATGCATCACTTTTGAGTAAATGCAGAGCAAAGGTGGCGTGTGACCTCTCCAGCTCTCACTTCTGCTTATGGGGAGTCTGGAAGCTCTATGTTGAGATGTCGGTGTGTCCATTAGCCTGGTTCCCTAAGAGACTAAGTCAGCTTCAGCCTCAGGCCCTTCTGGAATGCTCTTTCCTCTTATCCTCTCATGGCCAGCTCTTTTTTTCCATTCCGGTCTCAGCTGAAATGTCAACTCTTTAGAAAGGATCCAGAAAGGTCCCAATCTACCCACCACCCCAAGCTTCCTCTCCCCAGGCCCTTCCCACTCTGATGTCTTCCTTAATTGTCCTCGTAGCAGCTCTCCCATTTTGAAATGACCATATTCTTGATGCGGTCTCCTCTTCTATGACATGGGCAGTCAGACTCAAAAGTTCCTGAGGTCCTTCCTCTCCAGGATGACTCCCGGGACCCCCATACATACTAATACTCATCTCCTCCTGTGGGGAACTAAAAAGTTCCTCAGCTGAAGTCTTACTAACTGGCATCCTAAAGTTCTGCTTGGCATGGCCTCACCATCCCATAATAGTTGTTTACTCCTTACTAGGGCAACGACCCTCTTGCTGTTCCTGGGATTGTTGTCCTGCAGTTTAACTCATATCTACCAGATAACGCCCAAGCTGCAGCTGCGTTCCCACCGAATGAAAAATTCCTCCTCTCCTGAGCTATAAGAATACTGTTTTGACTAGGAATAAATGAGACTTGATCAGAGCACTGTCTTGTCTCCATTCTTTGTGCCTCTTGCCCCTTTCTCATCCTCACTCCCCCTCTAGGGTCCTCGTTGCTCGACCTGCAGGACGGGTCAAGTGGCGCCCAACGTGGGGCCCGAGAACAGGGGACTCAGTGAAGGACGCCGTTCGAGGAGCCGGCCAAGTAGAGAAGAGGAAAAGGCTACGCGGGAACCTGCCGCGCTGACCTCACCTCGGTAAGTGAACGGCGATCATGGGTCAAGAAATGAGCCGACATGAGCTTTTTGTTGAACAGCTCGGACAGGCATTAAAGGCACAAGGAGTAAAGGTTAAAGTAAAACAGTTGCTGAAATATTTTGATTATATCAAACACTTATGTCCCTGGTTTCCCACTGAAGGGAACATTGATCCACGACGGTGGAAAAGAGTAGGAGATGCTTTAAAAGACTTTTATGATACATTTGGTCCAGAGAAGGTTCCTGTAACTGCCTTCTGTTATTGGAATCTAATAGATGAACTCCTATCTCAAAGGCATAGTGATCCTGTAGTAGCTAATGTAGTAGAAAAAGGTCAAAATATCTTAGAGACAGAGCATAAGGAGGAAAGTAGAAAATATAAGGGAAATGACAGCCGAGAGGAGGATGATTTAATATCTCTTGAGAGTGACGGTGAGGACAAGGTAGTCAAACCGAAAGGAAAACAGAACAGTCCAAAGAGTAAGCTGTCAAAGGGTCAGACTACTGAAGGGGGAGCTGCGGCACCTAAAGAAGTGTCGGTAAAATCAAAAAAGAAGTTATATCCAGACCTATCAGAATATACTGCAAATAATTCTGATGAGGAAGAGGTTGATTGGGATAGCTTGGCGGAAGAGGCAGCCAGATACAATAACCTTGGCTGTCCGCCTCTGGGAACAAGGCCACTGCCCTATACCTCACCCTCTGCTCCCCCCTCTGCGTACTCTGTCTTTGATCCTCGAAAAGAACTGAGGGATAAAATTGAACATTTAAAAGAACAAATAAAATTAGAGAAGGAACATCAGGAATTAATAAGACAATTAGAGGGGCTAAAAATAGGAAAGCAGAAAAAAGAAATTGAGCCTTCTCTGGAGGGCCCTCCGAGCCAGAGGCCCCCAGTCAGAGGAGCATACCCCAAAATACCCCAATACTAGGCTTAGAAGAAATGGAAGCATTTCCGGTATCAGAAACAGTAGATGCCCAGGGACAGGCCTGGCGACACCACACTGGATTTGATTTCAAAGTCATAAAAGAATTGAAAATAGCAGTAGCTCAATACGGAGCCACGGCTCCTTACACTATGGCCATCTTAGAATCGGTCACAGATCAGTGGCTCACTCCAAGTGATTGGCAAACTTTGGCTCGAGCGACCCTAGCTGGAGGAGACTATCTCCTCTGGAAATCAGAATATATAGAAATCTGTAAGGATACTGCTAGGCGCAATATACAAGCAAATAATGGGTGGAATTTTGATATGTTAATTGGAGAAGACAACTATGCAATTAGTGACAATCAAATGCAATATGATCCAGGACTTTTTGCTCAAATTCAGTCAGCAGGTACAAGAGCATGGAGGAAGCTCCCCACTAAGGGTGATATGAGCTCCTTTCTCACTAACATTAAACAAGGACCTCTCTTAGGGCTACTCCTGCTGCTATCCTTAGGAGCTTTCATTTTCAATAAGGTGATGGCCTTTATCAAGCAACAAATAGATGCCATAAAAATGCAGCCAATACAGGTCCATTATCATAAATTAGAACAAGCTGAGACTGCAACTTACCATGATGCTCATACACGTAACTAATGCCTCGGTGAGCTGGACTGGACAGTCAATGACGGGCAACTGGAGACCACATGCCTTGCCAGCCGCCGCCTAAGACAGGTATCTGGCCAGAAAGAAGCTGCCTTAGATAACCAATGACGGGTAAGGTAAGGCTGGCTCCGTGTGGTGATCTCCTGACCTAAGACAGGCGCAGTCCCCGCGAGGCTCTCAGCTTACATAAGATAAAAAAGGGGGACCTGTGGGGAACTAAAAAGTTCCTCAGCTAAAGTCTTACTAACTGGCATCCTAAAGTTCTGCTTGGCATGGCCTCACCATCCCATAATAGTTGTTTACTCCTTACTAGGGCAACGACCCTCTTGCTGTTCCTGGGATTGTTGTCCTGCAGTTTAACTCATATCTACCAGATAACGCCCAAGCTGCAGCTGCGTTCCCACCGAATGAAAAATTCCTCCTCTCCTGAGCTATAAGAATACTGTTTTGACTAGGAATAAATGAGACTTGATCAGAGCACTGTCTTGTCTCCATTCTTTGTGCCTCTTGCCCCTTTCTCATCCTCACTCCCCCTCTAGGGTCCTCGTTGCTCGACCTGCAGGACGGGTCATCCTCCACCACTCCTATTTCTGTGCCCTGGGGCAGCCCAGCCTCACTTCTGGGAATAGAAGTTGCTTTTCCTTCCAGGGACCACAGCTCTCCCCTCAGCCCCTGTGCTGTGCTGTGGTACAGTGGGGCAGACCACCCCTCAAGTTCCAGCTGGACTGTGACCCAGGCCACAGTGACTGGCTCAGGGATGGGCACCTGATTCAGGCAGGGCCAACAGGAGCCTGCCCTGGGGCTTTAAGAAAGAGGTGTTCCCTTGCCAGTGGGGTGTTACTAGCCTGGGGAGGATGGAAGCCTCCACCAGCTCAGGGGCATCTCTGCCACTCACAGCCCACCTGAGGATGACGCCAGCGCAGGAACTGCAAGCCGAGAGGAGCTGCCTCCTGAGAGCACGGGGGACCCAGCTGGCATGACCGAGATTACCCCTAGTTACTTGAGCCAGCAAGTGCCTCCTTTGGCTCGAGGCTGTTAAAATGAGTTTTCTGTCTCTTGCAAAGCCAGAACAGCCTTTAGCTTCCACATCTGGGAGGCTGTCTGTCACAGCCTCTGGAATGTTTGCTTACTGGTTAGTGCCCTCCTGGGCTTGGAGCTCCCCCAGGCACTGGCAGGGCCCAGCCTCTCTGCCCCTCCACTGCCCTCCGCAGCCCTGGCTGAGTGACCAGAGTAGACAGTGGCTCCAGGTCCTTTAATTGGGAAGCTGTTCAGTCAGTCCTGGAAGCTTCAGGCTGTGTGATCTGAGCAATTAACCTTTCCGCAGAGGCCAAGGCCAATTATATCCTGGGGGCTATCTGTGACATCTGTGAAAAAGAGTAAGTGCTTCAGCCTGATGCCTTGGTTTTTACAGGACAAATGGGGCGTGATCAGTCCCTCCACCCTCACTGCTGTCACCTCCGTGAGGCCTGCGTCCTTGCTGGTGGTTGCGGCAGCCCCCACCTCCTCCTCACTTCCTGTTGGCTCCTTCAGTTCATTCACCCCAAACGTGTCGCTTGGGACCTCTGCTACCTCATCTGCAGCTTGCCCACATCACCGTCCTCAACCCCCCTAAACTCCCTGTGTGGCAGATTGCAGACATGGCCTCAAATCTTTCCGCTCCTGCAACTGTGCCCTGTGCAGTAGCCCCATGCTCAGACTTTGGCTCAGCTACGTGACAAGCTGTGGCCAGTGGGGTGTGAGTGGATGGGACACAACACGGTGCACAACCGGGGTGCCCTCTGACTTGCACCTCTGTCATCGCCACAAGGTCATGCGCCGGCTAGCCTGCTGAAGGATGAGGCACCCACAAAGCAGGGCCGAGTCCTAGTCACCCCAGCTGAGGACAGTCTAGATCAGCAACACGCAGACCACACCCAGATACGCGAGCGAGCCGGCCAAGATCAGCAGGCCTGAGCTGTCCACACGTGCTCCTGCACCCCTCCGAGGGCTATGGTTCATACGGGGCATTTTCGTGGCAATAGGTAACTAACACATCTTTAATCCCCCCAAATCCCTCAAGCCTTTGCAAGTGCTCTCTGCCAGGTAGCCCTCCCTGTCCGCACTCCCGTCTGCCTGGCCAACTCCTACACACCTTCAGTACTCGGCCAGGGGTCCTGTCCAGGGGATGCCTTCAGTGACTTCCTCCTCCAGCTCCACCCCGGGGGTCGATAGCTCATTCTTGTGCCCTTGCACTACTCTGTTAACACAGGCTGAAGGCAGACAATGCGAGGCAAGTCCTGGCGCCAATGCGCACTAGCTCTGGGGCCTTTGGGCCCATCATTCCACCTTTCTAAACCTCAGTTTCCTCACCTAACAGTGAGGATGATAACAACAGCACCTGCTCACAGATTGCCATGGGGAGGGCTGCACACAGTGTCTGGCACACAGTAAGTGCGCTTATACCCAGCCGTTAATCCCCATTACCCCCGGTGCTCATCGCACCGCAACGCAATCATCTGCCTCCCTCGTGAGACCTCGGGCCCTAGAGTCAGGACCCACACCTTCTTCGCCACTGCCTGCCTGCGGCCTGGCCCGCAGAGGGCAATTCTAATGGGATGGTGGAGAAGGGAAGGGAACTGACCCAACACCTACCATGACACTGCACTCCACCAGCTCTGGCTATGCTGGCAGCATTCATTCTCTGAAGAGGGTATTAACAGCCCGGTTTCATTGCTAAGAAAACCAAAGTTCAGAGAAACAACGTAACTTGCCTATGATCACAGAGTAATTACAGTATGGTGCGTATTTGGGACAAAGTTAAACGTTGTGATATCCTAAAGAAGCAAATGGTTCTCTTCAGCAGAAATAATAATAAGAATAGATAATAGTATAAAAACTGTACTCTATTCCTGGTGTTGTTCTAAGCAATGGACCTATTTCATCTGATTCAATCTTCATAAAAACCTGTCTGAGGTATGTACTTTGATTATCATCGTTTTAAAGTCAAGGAAACTGAAGCACAAGGGTTCATGGTCCCACTTACGGTCACACAGCTAGTAAATGTCAGAGCCAGGATTAGAACAGGCTTCCTGGTGCTATGGAGCTTTCTAGGCCTGAGGCTGAAGGGCTCCTGTGGAGGACAGGACCCAAGGAGTTGAGACAGCATCCCCGAGCCACTTCAGCCTGCGGCTAGTGCCCTGTGCTGAGCTCAGCCTGGGCGCCCCAGCACCTCCGCTAGTCAATTTTTTTAAGAGGAAAACAATAATCTGGTTAGGATAGAGCAGGAGTTGGCAAACTATGGCCCATGGGCCAAGTCCGGCCCACCTTTTGGTTTTGTAAATAAAGTTTTATTGGAACGTAGTCACGTCTATTTGTTTATATATTGTCAAAAGCTGCTTTCATGCTACGATGGCAGAGTCGAGTAATTGTGACAGAGACCATATGGCCTACAAAACCAGTATTTACTATCCAGGCTGGTGCTTTTTATAAAAATTTGCCCAACTCTGGGCTAGAGCAAGGAGCCAAACTCACAGATTGAACTTAATCATTTTAATTATTTTAAACGTTTTTAAAATTTAAAATTAATGCACGCTCACTGTGAAGAATTTGGAAAATACAGAAACATTAAAAAATAACAATTTCTGTATAAGCCAGCAATAACCATTGGTAAACTGGGGAATATTTTCGTTTTCTTCTTAATGCATGTGTAAAACCCCCCTCCCCATCACCAGGACACGCTGGTTACGCAATTTTGTGCCCTGCTGCTTTCTCTGAGTATCATCTCAGGAGCGTTTTCTGTGTGGCTTAATTACATTCAATTTTTGATATTATAAGTGATGATGCGATTAGTATCCTTGTACACACATTTCTGTTGACAATATGATATATTATATAGTCATCCAAAATTAACTCTTCAAGGAATTTTAACGATATAGAGACTGTCACGGCTGCATTATTTATACCAGCAAAAAGACTGGAAACAATATGAATGGCCCAGCAGTAGGAGAATCATTATATGGACTTGATATACCATTGGATGCAATATTCTGTAGTACTTAAATGTGATGATCATAAAGAATGAAAAAGTGGCTATTTTTCTGAGCCTCAGTTTCCTTATCAGCAAAGTGGGGTAATGCCTCACAGAGGTGTTTTAGGAGAATTAAAGGAGATGATGCTCTTAAAGACTCTAGCACAAATGTGCCTGACTGTAGGTTGTATCCTCTATGTTAGAGCTATTACTATTTAAAGTAATAATATATAAATGGGGTGGGGGAGGGGGATAAAACCAGGCTGACAAGTCAGTCCTGCATCCTACCAGCTGTTAATATTTTGAAAATAGCCCCATACCTAAGAAAAAATACCAAGTGTCTGTAAGGGGCCCCAGCAATATGGCAGGCGGCACTCTTCTGCCTCAAGTTTGCAGCCTGTGATTACAGTTCCCACATCATTTGTGTGCTAATCGAAGGACTGTGATCTCAAATAGGCTCTGATGAGAACCTACCTGCAACCAAGACAGGAGCAAATGGCTCCTGATTGCAGACATAATTAAGCCCCAACCACATCGGTATTGATTGGAGCTGAGGCAAACCCAAGCTGAGCGCTGGAGCCACTGCTAGGGCGGCCAGAGAAGCATCTCTCCCCAGAGAACGTCTGTGAGTGTGCTTGCAAAGTTGGTTTCAGAAACAGGACGTAGAGAGGGGCAGAGTGGGGCCCAAATACGTGGCATGCTGCCAAGCAAGTCTGATGACTTAGGGACAGTTTGTCAGACTTCTATTTCAGCTATAAAAGAAATATTTGAAAGCAAAGAATTCCACAAACAGAAGGCAGCCTTGTGGGGCCATAAGCAAAGATTGTGCATACAGGGCGAGGTAGTGAGCTAACAAACCACAGTGGAAAGTCAGCCTGGCTTCCCAGAACGTGGGCCAAGCAGCCCTCATTCCCTCCACAAACACCGACGGAGCACCGCTGCTGGGCACTGTTTGGGGACATTGCTGGGAATGGAACAATGAGTCTGCTCCCTTGCAGAGATAAAAAATTAAACGAGCTAAGAAGTAAATGAGATCCTTTGAGATAGTGAAGCCATAGCAGAGTGGAGCCAGATGGTGTGGGTTCCAACCCTGACTCTGACTCTCTCTATGTGGCATCTTGGGCAAGTCATTTAACCTCTTTATAGTAAATGCTTAAATGCTGCTCAGACCCCCCTCACAGCAGGAGCAGCAGCCCGGGCTACTGTGACTGTAGGCCCCTACAGGTCGACACCATCAATTCTGCAGAAAATTGAAAGTTGCCCTTGGCCACATCAGAGACACCTCACCTGGAAGGTTATGTTCAGTGCCTCTAACCCCAGGCAGCCAATGAGCAGAAAAGGCCCCACTGCTCTGGTTGAAGGTGGGACCAGCTCTGTGGTATAATTAACTCACCAGTGTTCCCCTAGGATCAGGCTGAAGCCAGGCTCTCAGAGCCCACACCCTTGCTCAGACCTTCCTTGCCACCTCTGGCTTCCTTTCTATCTTTCTCCTGAAAGTATTACCTCCCAAAATCATGGGCATCAGAATCCCCATCTTAGGCTCTGTTTCTAGGGAACGCAGCTAAGATACTCATTCTTCATTGGTAAAATGGGGACAATAATAGCACCTTGCTCATGGAATTGTTGTTGAGGATTAAGTAAGTTAATATATTTCTTTTTTGTCCCCAGCTTTATTGAAATATAACTGATATATAACATTGTATGAGTTTAAGGTGGTATAACATGGTGATTAGATGTATACACACACACACACACACACTGTAATATAATTATCACAAAATAGATTAATAATATCTATATATGCTTAGAACACATTATAAGTACTATTTAAGAATTCAAAATTATTAATGACAATTTAATGTAAAAACAGTGTCAAGAGGCTATATTAATTATGAGTGTCTAGGGAAGGTGTCTATGAGGTCACACTTCAGCTAAATTCTGGGTGATGGAGTCAGCCAATGAAGAGCCGATGAGGAGAAATCCACACACAGCACGTGCAAAGGCCCTGAAGTGGAAACAGTCTCACTTTGTTCTTGTAACAGAAAGGCCCAGTGCAGCTGGAAGCTCAGAGGTTTTTGAGTAAGAGTGTAGACTAATTTGATTTACATTTGCAGATTCCTTTGGCTGGCGGGTTAAGAATGCATTTTTTGGCTTAACAAGTATTTTTTTGGTGGCCTGTTTTGTGCAAGGCAGTGTAGGAAGTAGAGTATTTTGAAGGATTCAAAAATGAACCTGACCTCAAGGAGCTCAAATCCAGAAGAGGCAGCGAGCCAGGCATCAGCACTCTACAATGTAGAAAGACTGTGTGCTGACACGGACAGACAGGCAAATGACAGCGAGGGGAATTGGGGAGGGAGTTGCAGAGACAGGAGTGACAGGAGTGTAGATAAGAAGAAAGAGAGGGTTTTTCAGGTAAGGGGAACAGAATGAGCAAAGGCACAGAGGTGGGGAAGGATGAGACTGTTGAGAGCAATGTAAAAGTCCAATTAATCTTCAACACAGAATGCCTTGGCCTGAGGCCAGAGAGAAAGTGGAGACAGATTGTAAAAAATCTGGGGTGCCAGGTGAGATTTTGAACATTTCTCCCAAGGCAGTGGAGAAATATTCACATAGTTTTTAAGAGATGAGTTTTAAGCCATCTGTTTGCTGTGTATTGAGTATAAAATTTATATCAGTCATCTTTTAGTTGTAAGGCATAGAAAATACAACCCAATCAGACTGAAATAGAAGGATAATTTCATCAGCTGGAAAATGAAAAGGTAGATCTTGCTTCAGGAACAGCTGTATTCAGGACCTGGGCCTCTAGCTTTTGGCTCTACCTCCCCCATTGTGGCTTGGGTCGCAGGCTCCATGCAGCAGTGAGAAGGCTGCTGGCAGCCCCCCAGCCACTGGAGTGCTGGCAAGCTGGCTGTCAGGGGAAAAATTCCTGATTTGTGGCAAGTGCTTTCACTGTGGCCAATTTTGCGCAATCAATGTGATATCACTGAATGTCAGGTTAAGAAGACATACAAAATCAGCACTAGAGGCCATAGAAAACAGCCCCGGCACACCTCGGCCTCCATCCTCCTGCCTCACGACCCCCTCTGTGAGGGCCGCAGCAAACACTTCATCACATTGCAACCTCTGTGTGGCCACAGATCCGTCCCCTGACCCATTGCCACAGCCAGGGACTCAGACGGCACAGGCCTGGGGCTCACACCCTGCCTTCCCCCTCAAAGCGCCAGGCCTGAGCACAGGAAGGAACTGATGACCTCCCCACCCCACCCACAAAGAAACCGGACATGATTGCCAGGAGCAGGGATGTGCGTGGGAGGTGAATGCAACAGACTGCGAGACTCGAATGAGAAAATGGCCGTGAAAACTCTTTGTAAAGTGGGAAACCCTGTATGAGTATAAGTTCTGTAACTTGCTGGACATTTTTATTCTTGGTCTGGTGCTCTAGGCTGCTGATACATCTGCCTTAAAGTCCCATAAAATGCTCTAAGAGGCACCTTCGGGAACATGTAGTCATGAGATGAATGCTTCATAATTCCCTTGTCTTTACCCACAGCAGACATTGCTAATCGATCATGGCACTCTCCCTCAGAGCCTGGGCAATGCTCACAATCCTCCTCCACAAAGCTGCCCAGGCGGGCACTGCCGCACTAACAGAGAAGGGATAAAAAATGAAATCCTTTTGTTATCCTTGAAATAGTCCAGTTCTATCATGAACCAGAGTAGAAACAGGCCCAGAGATGAATACAACTGGCCTATTTCACTGAACAAGTTATGAGCAGAGCTTCCAACTCTTAATTAAACCTGGTAACATCTAAGATGACTCATTTGGAAGGATGAGTCAGGAGCAAAGAAGGTTCAAGGGTGTCAGGATGCCCACAGTGGTGATGGCGTCCCACTGCAGTGAGAATAACCCCCACATTCCCTACTATGGCCTCCAAGGCTTTCCATAATCTGGCCCCTGCTGCCCAGTCTGGCTCCATCTCCTACCACTCTCCCTTCCTTCTCTCCATTCTGTCTTTCTGTTCTTTAAAACATGCCAAGCTCAACCCCCATCAACGTTTTTGCAGGACCTCCCCAAGGGGCATCAAAGGCATTCACCAGCAGCTCCAGGATAACATCTCGCCAGCTTGGCCCACAAACCCAGCAAAAGAGTCAGTTTCCCAGCAAGTGCTGCAAAGTCTCAGGAGCCTGCTAGAATCCAGTACCCATTATGGCAGCCAAGAAGGTGGAAGGCGGACTAGCCAGGCCTGGATCCCGTGCCCACCCTTGGAGAGCAGAGTCAGCCTCATCCTGACCACACTGACTGAGTGATGGGGAGGTGGCTGACTACGGAGAAATTACAGTAAGTGACAAAGGAGGGGCACGGCCTCCACGTTACACTCTGGTTGATAACACAGAGTCCATATCATCTGGTTTTCACCTGGAAGGAGGAACGTGAGAGAGAGCACATTTTTTAAATGCTTATCTGTTTCCCAGGACCAAGAACAAAGGGTGCAGAGGTGAGTGGATTTATCCCATCTCTCCGGATGAGGGCCCACCCTACTCCCTGACAAATGGCATGTTCAAAGAGGGCTGAAAGGGGGAAATATTGAGGAATCTTGAATGGGAGGAAGGTACCTCTTAGGGCATGGTCAAATGTCCTCCTTTGAGGCATCCTTAAGGCCCTACATGGCTGTTGTCTTCAAGAGGACAAATTTAAAAAGAAGATCTCTATTTGTCATATCTTAAGCTACCCTCAAGTACTGCATTGCCAGCACTCACAACCAGGTTCCTATAACATTCAGGCTGAGTGGTGTCATGATCAGTTAGCAATGTCTGCTGTGGGCACAGGAGTAGGGAATGGCGGCGTGCCTGTTGTGTATTTGCTGACCCTGCTCTCGGACTTTCTTGGACTCTAGTAAGGCTGCCTGAAGCCAAAAAGATTCCCACCTGGACATAAGCTGTCAGTACAGCAGGCTGACTTAATTAAAATGAGCAGAATTACTAAGTCATTATTTAATAGATGTAAAGCTCTTCCAGGAGCCTTCGGGAGCAGACACCACCTCCAGGGGAACCTCTGTGCTTTCTGTCCTCCACCCTGGCTGCCCAGCCCTCTCTCTTTTATCATGTCTCCTGCTGCAAGTGTTTTCCCCATTTGCTATCTGATCTTGCAAAATGGGAATGAAACATGTTTTGCCCAGGAAAATGCAGAGCAGCCCAAGGAGCGTGGGCTGGCCACTGAGTACAGCCGCCATGCTGGGAAGCCACTGTTCATCACCGCATGCTCCTGTTACCCTCCCAGAGGCAGCCTGCAGGAGCCCTGTGATGGGCTGAAAGGCCCTCGGGGAACCTGTAATTAAATCCCAGAAGACTGCCAATTCTCCTGCTAGTGAGGGGAGAAAAGAGCAAGACACAGCAGGAGTGTCCAGACAGGGCTGAGCAAAACACAGAGGCAGCCAGGGACGGAGGCCACCTGGACTGCAGTGGCTGAGAGCAGACAACGTGGGGAGCTGGGGACATGTTTAGTCATAGGGGGTGGGGGCCAGATGGAAGCATGTGATTTCTGGCCATGCCCAGGCTGAGAAGGACTGGAAACTTTTACATTCTGCCAAATGGAAAGAAACCAGCTCAGGTCCCTACCCATTCTAAAATTCTATTACCCATCAATCTACCTGGTAAGAAAACATTTGCTGTGACCAGAGCCACTTTTCAAAGCATAAATCCAATTGTGTCATTCCTCTGCTCCCAATGCAGGCCTGAGGGTCCACTGAGATGCACCAGTACAGCCATTCTAATGGTTCAAATACAGGGGTGGGTAAAGGTAGGTTTACAGTTGTTCATATGGAAAATAATATAAAAATAAATTATAATACAAAAGTAAACTCTGTGTTTTGGGTGCTTACAACTGTAAACCTACTTTTGCCCACCCTGTACTGAAATATTTTCCTATCAATTTAGATGGAGAAATAGTTGCTACCTTTAGCACCACCTCGCCCCACCCACAAACACACTGCTCCCATCTCTCTCCTAGACCTTAGGTTCCCCCCCGTACTTGCTGCAGCCCTGTGGCCAGCATCTGTTCCCATGGTTGATGCCTGTGGGTTGTTAAAGATTTTGAAAATTATTCTCCCCATGCTTTAAAGTCCATAGCTTTTCATCTGGCATGTTCTTTTTAACGCTCACCTCATCTAACTTTTACAGCCCTCATTTCCCACAACACACCCACCACGAGCCCCAGCAACTTGAATACAAGGCAGGTTCTCCCACCTGTATTTCTCTCTCCCTCATCTTTTCTCCAAACCTCCTCCTACCCATCTTTCAAAAGCCTTTACAATTGTGCCCCAGTTTATATCACTGGGCTTCCTGCCCATTCAGGGAAGTAGCCTGGTAGTTTAGGTATAACAAGACCTCTGTCTTGTTTCCTTTTCCAAGTTCCTGTTCTGACCACCTGCCTTAGACTGCAGCCCCCTCCTGAGGAGAGTACTCCACCTTCACCGTCCCTGACACCCACCACTTTTGGCAGCAGCAAGAGACCAAGGCATCAGGCTGTCACAACGTTTAATAACTCAAGCCAACCCCCAAAGATCACTGGGAAAGGGCGAGTATTTCTTACCTTCCCCAGCCCACTGTGGCCTCTAAGCAGCTGCACTAATGAACAGAAATAATAAACAAGTTGATCAAGATTCTATTTACCCTTGTTGTAACCACGCCCATGCACATCTCCTTTGCCCACCACCCATGCCTCCCACCCTGGAAATGCTTACTTCTCATTCCTCTGCACCACCCTAGTTCCTCTATCTTTCTTGTGGCCACAAGAATGTCAAAACTGCAATTCCCACCTCTTTATGTCTGTGTCTCCAAGTACCTTGCTGTGCAAGATATTTGTCTAATTCCATTGATCCAATATATTATATTTCTCCCAACAGAAAATAACTACAAAATATTTCCCAACATGTATGGCCTTATAATTGTACTTTTTCCTTCACATACCTATAATCAAATAACACCTTACATATTTACTACTTAACATGTTTCCATACTCAATTACAATAGATTGGCCCCAATCGATATAATCAATCACCTCTAGAGGAAGATGGAAATCTCTGATGCAGATGCTGACCTGGATTCCCTGGGACTCCCCCACCCCCCATCCCCCATGCCCCATCTCCTTTCCCTTTGTTCAGTAGGCATTCTGTTTTCTCTAACCCCAGCTTTCAGCACTGGCCGCTGGACAGCTCCCCAGGATCACTCGCCAGAGGGTTTGGGCCCAGTGGTGGGTGACACGCAGTGCTACCCACCAGCCTTCTCCCCAAACACAGGCAGTTAGAGGCATCCCACGTTGATGATCATGACCCCCGTCACCCCCCTCATCCTCCACAACTGCTTCAACGTATCATCATTTAATCATACTGTTTGAATATACAGATTTGACACACTGAACCGGTATTTACTGACTGGGTAAATCCTGGTGTTGGATAATGGGCTGAACATGATCATCAAGCTTTTCTCTGTTGCCCCTGGCTGGGGTTCAGCCTCTATGTGTCACTCGGCACACCACAGCCACCTAAGCAACTGCTGCTGAGCTGATGCCTCTGTCCCCATGCCCCAAGGGCTACAGACACCCCCACATACATACATGATGAGGACCCTTTCACCCCCACATCCCTGACACACTGTCAAGACCATTCCCTGTGGCAAAGAGGGAGACTGCACCACAGGTCTATGTTACACAGTGTGTCGCAGAAAGTGCCGAAAGGCCAACTACAAATAGTATTGTGGGAGTCATTTTTTATAGACCCTCAGAAGGAGTGTACCGTGGTGCTTAGGAACATGAACTCTGGAGCCCAGCTGCCTGTGTTCAGATGTTGGCTTCATGACATGCTAGCTTTGTGACCTTATGCAGGTTACCTAACTTCTCAGCCTCAGTCTCTGCAAATGGGAATAATGACAATAGATTCCTCAGAGGGTTTTTGAGAATTAACTCAATTTAATATGTATAAAGTGCTTAATTTTAAAATTTATAAATGTAGTATTTATATTTATTAAGTACTTAAATCAGTAAGTAAAATTACATATATACAAAACATATACATGTATATATAAACATATATAATGTATACATACAAATATATCACTGTATGTTATATTTAGTACATATTATGTATACTTATTGAACTACATAGTAAATATTACATCATTAGAGTACACTATATGTTATACTGTATAAAGTACATTTAGTATTGCCCTGGCCAGGTGGCTCAGTTGGTTGGATCATCATCTCACACATCAAAAGGTTGTGGGTTTTCTTCTGGCCAACATGGAGGCGTAGACAGACACGCTGCGTCTCCCTCCACAAATAAGAAGGAATACAACTACCTCAAAACTAGAAACAACCAGAAGTTCCAGAAAATCAAACTACATGGAAGTCCAGCAAACAAAGATATAAAGAAGAAATACTCATCCAGACAGGCAGGAGGGGCGGAACTGGGGCGGAGAGGACGCAGTGTGGGGGTGGCAGCAGTGGCAACAGCCGCAGGCCGGCAGAAAGCATAGTCACACATTTTATAAAGTCGAGAGGGACATCTGGGGAGCGTTCCCAGCTCCTCACCGGACCTCGCAGCTCACGGTCCCAGCACCGGGGAAAATCAACCCTCATCATTTCTGACTGTGCTGACCAGTGGGGGTTGGGGTGAAGGCAGAAACTGCCAGTCTCTCAGCTGAGTCCACTTGTTTAAAGGGCCCCCATGGTCCTAGAACATCTGCAGACCCACCCACTCTGGGAACGACAGCCAGGGCAGCAGCTAGAGAGGCGCTAGTCCAGTGCAGAAGTGGGAGAGGTGCCTGGAAAAGGGGCAAGTGCGGGGCAGGCGGCGTAGTGCCCTCTTGGACCCCTCCCACACACAGTGCCACAACGTGGTGAAACAAGTCACCCTGCACTGACAATTCCCTAAGGCTCCGCCCCTTACAATGTAACAGGAGCAACAGTTCCACCTGGGACGCAGAGGCAAACAAACACAGGAGCCTGTCAGAATGAGGAGACAGAGAAGTATGACCCAAAAGGGGCAACAGATCAAGGTTCCAGTGGGAGAACTAAGCAATGAGGAGATAGCCAACCTAACAGAGGAGGAGATAGACCACCTAACAGATGCAGGATTCAAAATACTGGTGATAAAGATGCTCACAGGCTTGACAGATATGCTCGAGTATGGCAAACGTATAAGGGAAGAAATGAATGCTATGCTAAGTGACACGAAAGAAAATCCATGTAAAACCAATGGTGAAGGGAAGGAAACTGAGGTCCAAATCAATGATTTGGAACATAAGGAAGAAAAACACAGCCAACCAGTGCAGAATGAGGAAGCAATAATTGAAAAAAATGAGGAAAGCTTCCCAAATTTTGTGAAGGAGATGGACATACAGGTCTGGGAAGCACAGAGGGTCCCAGGCGAGCTGGACCCAGAGGGGAGCACACCAGGACGTATCATGACTGAGATGCCAAAGGTGAAAGATAAAGACAGAGTCCTGGGGGCAGCAAGAGAGAGGCGGAGAGTTGCCTACAGGGGGGTGCCTATAGGACTATCAGCTGATTTCTCAGAGGACACTTTGCAGGCAGGAAGGGACTGGCAAGCAGTATTCAATGTGATGAAAGGCAACCTGCAACCAGAATTACTCTATCCAGCAAAGCTATCATTTGGAATGGAAGGGCAGATGAAGTGCTTCCCAGACAAGGTAAAGCTAAAGGAGTTCATCATCACCAAGCCATTATTATATGAAATGTCAAAGGGACTTATTTAAGAAAAAGAAGATCAAAACTATGAACACTAAAATGACAACAAACTCACAACTATCAACAACTGAATCTAAAAAATAAAAACAAAATCCAACCAAGAAAACCAGAATAGAAACAGAATCATAGGTATGGGG
The DNA here is from genome assembly GCF_987537825.1 of Furipterus horrens. NCBI lineage: Eukaryota > Metazoa > Chordata > Mammalia > Chiroptera > Furipteridae > Furipterus > Furipterus horrens. Next base: position 120,595,887 of record NW_028327175.1, read on the forward strand.
ATCATTTGGAGGGTTATCAGCTGGAAGTGGGGAGGGGGAGAAATGGGGAAATGGTGCAGGGATTAAGAAGCATAATTGGTTGGTACAAAATAGATAGGGGGAAGTTAAGAATAATATAGGAAAGGGTGAATCCAACAAACTTATATGCATGACCGATGGATATGAACTAAGAGGGTTGGGATTGCTGGAGGAAAGGGGGGTACTGGACAGTAGGGAGCAAAGGGGAAAAAATTGGAACTACTGTAACAACATAATCAATAAAATATACTTAAAAAAAAAAAAGGTTGTGGGTTCGATCCCCAGTCAGGGCACATACCTAGGTAGTGAGTTCAATCCCCAGTTAGGGTGCATACGAGGAACAACCGATTGATGTTTTTCTCTCTCACATCGATGTTTCTCTCTCTCTCTCTCTCTCTCTTTCTCTCTCTCTCTCTCTCTCTCATACATACATATACATTATATTAATATACTTTTTTAAAAATCATCACCCGAGGATATGTTTAGTGATTTTTGAAAGGGAGAAGGAGGAAGGGAGGGAAAGAGACAGAGAGAGATCTTAATTCAGTATATTGCTATAATTATTCTATTATTGTTGTTAATCTCTTACTGTGCCTAATTTTTAAATTAAACTTTTTCAAAGATATATATATGTATATAAAAAACATAGTATATACAGGGCTTGTTACTATAGCCTTAAAATTCCTTTTATTTTTTTATTTTTTTAATGTTTTTTATTGATTATATTGTTACAACAGTTCCAATTTTCTCCCCCTTGCTCCCCTCCACCCAGCACCTAAAATTCCTTTTAAATGGCTGTATAATATCCCAGTGAGTAAACAGATCTGAATAGACTTAGTCATTGTATCTGCTAGGGTGCTTTAGCTGCAAGTGACAGGAAGCCCTGATTCAACACCTTAAACAATAAAGAATTTTCTTATCTCACATAAAACAAATCTTGGATATAAAGCACCCCTGAGGTTGATTAATTTAGCAGCTCAACAATATCATCACAAAGTCCTTTCCACATGTGTACTCTGCCAGCCTCTAGGTGATGTATGATGGATTGTCCTGATTGTGACCTTTATGGCCATATGACAGCAGCAATCAAGGCTGAAGTACAGGATAGGCTGATTCATATCTCTTCTTAAGAGTATGGAAAGCTTTCCGGTCTCCCAGCAGAACTGGGTCACACACCTACTTCTAAGCCAATCACTGCCAAGGGAACAGACTAACCTTGTTGATTTAGACCAATCAGGATTCACTCCTGGGCTGTGGATAGAGGGTCACATTCCCCAAGAGTGGACACATGTGGATAACTTAAAAAATATATATTCCTTTCGGAAGGAGGATAAGGTGGACAGATGTTGGGAAGGCAGCTAACAGTATTTGTTTTGTTTCTCATTTGGACATTTCACTTACATCTAATGTGAAGCAATTAAGTCTGAGTAAAGGGATTAAAATTCTTCAGGGAGGTGGCATTTGAGCTAGGCTTTGAAGGATGTGTAAATGTCAATCAACAGTGGGAAGGGCAAAAAGAAGAAAGAACTCCTGGACGTGGAGAACAGTGAGGGGATTGCTGGGGGGAGGGGGCATAAGGGGACTAAATGGTAACGGGAAAAAAATACAATACAGATTAAATTAGAGAAACAAAACCCACCCACAGCCTTAACTGTGATAGCCGACAGGTTGGCGTCCTTTAAGAGGAAAGAGGAAACCCTTGTCCGGAATATGCTGCTCTTGTCCTTGCAAAGGATCCCTTGGTGTCTTAAAATAATAAAATGGCAACTTCCTTGTAAGCCCCGAAGCAATCTCCTGGAAGGAATGATAGCACTTCCAGGATTACAGAGGATGTGCTGGGAGAAATTGAGGGAAGGAGAAATCTAGGGAAGGGAAAGATAGTTCATCGAAGTTCACGTGGGTGACAGCGCTTTTATGGGCCTTGGTTACGGCCGCGTAGCCCAGCCGGGAGGAAGAAAAACTCTGAAAATCCCGAATCCCATCAATTTTACAACTGAGACGTGGTGCAGTTCTCAGTGTCCTTGGCGCATCAATCTAATTACTCACACAGTACTTTGCAGAATGATCAGGGTAAATAAAACCAAAATAAAACCAAAAGGCTTGTTAAACTGGAACTCTCCTACCACCAGAAAACCCAACATCGAGCAATTATTTCCATGTGATAATTTAAACGATATGATCATTTAACTACCATACTCAATGGGAGACTTGTTTATCCTCTGTGTGCTCCCATGTAGCTGTCTTGGGAAGACTTTCACTTTTAGGGACAACAACATTTAATTAAGGCAGCAAAAGAGAGAAGACAGAATGATCACAAAACCAAAACAAGGGGCAAATACCACCTTGACTCTCTTCTGCCCTCCGCTGGGTATTGTTTATATGTTTGGCTCAGTGGACTGAGGGTCGGCCTGCGAGCTAAGTGTCGCTGGTTCGATCTTCCAGTCAGGGCACATCAGAGAAGGAAAACTCTGACTCCAAAAAACCTCCGCTGCCTTGCGGCATACCTCTTCAGGGGAAAGGCTAAGGGAGTAAACCCCGACAGAAAATCCGGAGCCGGAGTCCCTAAGGCGGTTTGACGTTGTAGTCAACACCGGCAACTCCTGCGGCGCACCTGAAGCCAAGCTGTATTGACTCCGTCTTTCCCTTGGACCCTTCAGCTGCGAAGAGAGGGGGGGTCTGCTGCATGAGCAACAGCAGACCCTCCATATCACCCTGCCCAGGCTCTGTAGCTTCAGCTTCACTGGAGAGGACACTCCAGCGTCATCGCAAGATGTCGATTCAACACGGGAGGAGACAGATACCGTGTCACTCCCGAGTCGGACTGCACAGCCATTCTCGGCGGTGCAGATAGACTCTTAAGAAGCTACACCATCGTCTCTCGAGACGGACGGCTGCCGACGACGACGACGACGACGACGACGACGAGTGGGAAGGGCTAGCATTTCCGCCTGAAGTTCCAGCACGAGTAGGGACAGAGGGGCAGTCGATTAAGGGGCAGTTTCCAGGAAGAATGAGTGTCCCTGGGAAATTGGGGTGCAGAATGTAAGGACAGATCGAGGCCAAATTGTAGAAAGTGTTTAAATGATGATGGAAGGAGGCTGGACTCAGAATTTGGGGGCCATGGGAAGCCACTGAAACACAAAAGAGTTGAGCTTTTGGGGGAAACCTGGGCATGACTACAGGATATACAGCAGGGGAGAGGTGGGTGAACAGACCCCAATCTGGAGCGGGCCACGGTCGTCCATGGGTGGTGCCACAGGCTCACCCACGGCTGTGCTCAAGGGGAGGAGGTGAGAGAGTCTACTCGTCCAGGGAGGTGGGCTCCACAGGATCGGCGGTGCCTTCAGGTTGGGACAGGGGCCCAAGGGCAGTGCATGATGAGATGAGTAGGCACTGCTAACCAAGCCCGCAAAGAAACGGACAAATAATCTTCCAAGAATGTGGCCCTGCCTGCGGTGCGCATAGAGACTTGGGTTTCCAGGCAAGGTGCCAGCACTCAACCGGTGACAGCAGAAAGCAGCCCAGGAGGCCCAAACAAAAAGACAGTTATGCCCTCATCAGAGGAGACGGGAAATGGTGCGCATTGTTCAAGTTTAGGAGGCATGCTCTGTGAAAGTTTTTGTACATTAATTGAAGTGGGACCTAATTGGATTTCAATAAAACAGGTTTCATGAATACGTGACAAAGAAAAGCAGTGAAGAAGCCCTGCCTACTATTTGGGTCCTGTCTCCAAAGAGGCACTGGACATTAGATTGCAGCGTGTGACGCCATCAGTGAGGTATCCCACAACCACCCGACCGCAAGTCAGCCTGGGCTCGGTCCTGGCTCCCTAACATGCTGGAGGAGTTATTCATGTATCTGTTCCCTCGTGTATTCATTTGTTTATCCACAAATGTTGATTAACTACCTGCTTTGTTCCAGGCACGAGGCTAGGAACAGAGCCATGATCAAAGCAGTTACATCCTCACCTTTACAGAGCTCACAGTCAGTCTAGTTGGGTGCAGACAAGTACAACATGGTTGATAAAACACTTTGACAAGGAATCCCAGTGGAGAGGCAGCGAGCTGGAAGACATGACATCTGGGGTGAGGACTGACGAGTGAGAGGGAGTTACCCAAGTAGAAGGAGCGCAGGTTGACATCAATGAAGTGCCTGGTGGGATGCTGGCAGTTAACCAGCTCCTATTTTGTTGTCACAACAACAGTGTGAGGTGGCTATTACTACTGTCTTGACTCTTCAGATGAGGAAATTGAGGCTCAGAGGGTTAAGAAGCATGTTCAGAGACAGATGCCAATCCTGAGCCTTGACCTCTACATTGAGCCACAGCCCGCTTCATCTTTGCTCACCCAGAAGACTCTGGTGTCTCCCAGCCCTCTTGGATCCCACTTCCATCTACCCTCCATGCAGCAGCAGGAGGGATCTTTTGAAAATGCAAATATGACCTGTCACCTTCTATCACAGTCCTTCAATGACTTCCCTACCTGTTCAGACAGAGGAAAGACTCCTCACTATGGACTTCTAGGCCCTGTGTGGTCTGGCCCCTCCCATGTCTCCACACACCCTCCAACAGAGTCCAGTGATGGAGTTTGAGTCTGGAGCCAGCCATACCTGAAGGCTGTTTTGCAGTTACTTGGACCCCCAAGTTTCCCTTTCCCTTTCAGCCTGAGTTGCGTGGTTTTAAACAGCCTTGATTGTTAGTGGTATGTCTGCTCCCTGGTGAGCTCAGTGAGGTGAGGCTTTGGGCCAGATTCCATCCCACACGCCCCAGCCCTCTGCCTCCTCCACTGCACCCTTTTTCTTTCCTGTCTCCTACAGCCCAGATTACACCCCAGAAAACAGTGTCTACAAGGAAGCATCAGCCAAACGACTGCATAGCTGATTACCCCTATGTATGCAGCACCTACTGGGTGCCTCACCCTGTGTGGTAGAGTCAGAGACCTGGCTTTGAGCTCCAGCTCCACTTCTTAGCCAAGGTGAAGACTTGCATGTCTCTGAGAGTGAGGGTCTCGTTAAATCTCAGTCCCAACCTGCTCCTGAAGTTTTGGGCTGGTCACCCAACCCCTCTGAGCCTCCACTTCCTCATGTAAACACTGTAGTAGTTTTACAAAGTACCTACGAGGTGTCAGGAGCTGCTCTAATTGCTTTCCTATAATGCACCACTGACGCCACATAGCTGGCCCCCTTCCCTCATTGGGTCTTTACTCAAAAGACACATTCCCAGGGAGACCTTCCTCCATCTGCCTATTTACATTGCAAGCTCCGCACTCCATGTCCCTCCTTAGCACTTCACAAGGTCCGAGTACTCTGTGTTATGTATTCATTTCTTGTCTGAGACCTTCCCCTCAACTGGAGGAAGGATTGCTTTCCTTTTATTCACTGCTATCTCTAATGGCCTAACATGTGCGCAGAACACACTATGTGCTCATCAATGTCGACTGAATGAACGGATTCAGTCCTCACAAGTGCCAGGTGAGGTAGGTCCTGTTATCAGTCCTGATGTGATGTCATTATCCTTGAAAATTCAATGTGCAGGGGGGCCCCCAGCACACAGTAGGTCCTCAACTAGTATGGTTTGGAAATGCCTTTTTCTTGATTGCAGAGCAACCAGAGAAAGAAGACCTGTCTCCTAGGACACTCAGAATTCAGCAAGTAATTTGACATCTGTGTCTTCAGTTCAGGTTCTTTGAGGGGCCAGTCAAGGGACAACAAGTTTCCCAACTCAGAGTGACTAATGAAGATTAAATAATAAATGCCAAGACTAAGCACATGAACCTGGACAACTTTCTAGCTGAAATCTCCTGCCTGGGCCCACGGAGGACTCAGCCGCCCCGGCGCCCTGCTCTGAGCTCAGCCACACCTCCTCACAGCCTGCACTCTGCTGCCCCAGCCCCGCTTCCTCCTGGCAGAAAATGCACAATGTGAAGAGGCAGTTTCCAGGAGCAAAAACCCAGACCTGAGAAGCAAATGAAGAGACACTCGGACACAATACTCATCAGAGAAATGCAAATTAAGGCAATCACTTTATGCTTTCTACTGATTAGCCAGGCAACACGAGAAAGTGGGATAATGCCCAGATGTGACGTGCTGGTGCTCATCTTGCAAATTAAGTGTACATTAGTCCCTCGCTATATCGCAGTTCACTTATCGCAGCCTCACTGTATCGTGGGATTTTTAAAAATAACATATTTAATTATTTATTGCGGATTTTTTGCTATATCGCGGGATATTGCGGTATTGTATACATATGTTGTTAAAGTTACGTAGGTTTAAGGGTGTAGAATATGTTTAAGAACATAAGTAGTGTTTATAAAAGTGTGGAAAAGGTTAATAAGGGACTGGGAACGGTTTATAAGTGTGTGGGAAGGGTTTATAAAAGCCTTAAAATATATATAAATACTAAAATAAATGTAAGGTTCCTACTTCATGGATTTTCACCTATTGCGGGGGCGGTCTAGAATGTAATATCCACAATAAGTGAGGGAATGCTGTATCCTACTCTCTGACCCTGCAATTCTGCTCCTGGGTGTAAACCCAAGGACATTCTCATGCGGGTCCTTAGGAGGACAGGCCTGAGGATGTCCCTAGCAGCATCGTTTGTGGTGACAGGAAGTAGAAGACACCCTCGGTGTCCGTGGAGCTGACGCACTGCATGAGCACTGGCAGGAATAGGGTAGGTGTGCACGCAGACCCTGGGATGGGTGTTAAACGCGGAATGCAAGACAGAAACTTAAGAACAGGGTGAGAGCAATAACATCCTGCGACCAACTGAATTACTGTTCAGCAAATATTCACCCCCTTCTCTCAGGCAGAATACACTTCCTGGCCCATGCTAACTTTGGGCCTGGCTATGCGGTTACTCTGTCCACTGAAATATGGACAGAAGCGATGGTGTACCCTTCCCCAGTGAATGCTTAAGAGGCATCACGGACGTCTCTTGCCCCTTTGCGTGTCTGTCGTTGCCGTGCGAATATTCTCTGGGTAGGTGCTGGCCCGAGGATGAGAGCACAGGCACAGGGCACGCCTGAGCCCAACCCACAGCCTGACTCCAAGGCCAGGCTGCCCACAGCCCACAGCAGTCACCCCACCGAACCCACAGACCCACAAGCAAGAAAAATAATGCTTGTTTTTGTAAGCCACTGGGTTTTAGGATGCGTTGTTATACAGTAGTTCCCCTCCCCCCTTATCCGCAGGGGAGATGTAAGACCCCCAGTGGACGCCTGAAACTGCAGATAGTTCCAAACCCTACATATACTATGATTTTTCCTACACATACATACATTTACACTTAAAGGAAAAAGTTTACAGCTTCTCTGTGGCGGATCTGAATTGCCAGCCTCACCACTCTTACACTTTGGGGCCATAATTAAGTAAAATAGGGTGACCTGAACACTATCCCTGAAATGCCTCAACCCTTGATCTGATGGCTAAGACAGCTACTAGGGCGGAGAGTGTCCACCGTGTGGGTGTGCTGGGCAAAGAGGGGATTTATGTCCCAGGCGAAACGAAAAAGGACGGCGCGGGTTTCCTCAACTACTCAGAACGGTGTGTAATTTAAAACTTATGAATTGTTTACTTCTGAAATTTTCTGTTTAATATTTTCAGATAACAATTGAGCCTAGGTAACCGAAACTGCAGAAAGCGAAACCGCAAGTAGGGGAAGACAACTGTACGGCCTTATTGCAGAAATGGCTAATACACTTACTATTTCTATAAACGTAAAGTATGCCGAGTGACACCTTTGTAAGAACATATATAAGCATAAATACTTTAAACAGGACTGAGAATCACTGGAATGGGAGGAAGGAATGGGGGATCAGAAAAAATCTATTAGTCAGTTGGCGACTTGCGTGGGATCCTGATCATCACTGCTCTGATCTGAGCAGTGGATCAGCTCACTTCCTGCTCCTCACCAAAAACAAGCCCATGAAGGCAGGGCCTAGAGTCATCCTGGAGAGGCCCCGGGTGGTGCTCAGTGAACACTTGCTGAACCAGTGACTAAGATCAAACATCTGAAGACTTTTCTGGCTCTTTGAACCCCACAACCGTCCTTCTGGATCGAAGTTGCACAGTATTTTATCAGAATTCAAGTGCCTGGAGGAGTGTCTTTGCCACCTTAACCTCATGGGTCTCAGTGGTTCGGAAACAGACCCAAGGTCTTCTCACTCTACCCTCCCCTCATCTGACCCTAAATAACCTCCAGGGGCGGAAAACCACTGAGGTGCAGGAAGGGAACGAAGGCTTAAAAAGTGAGCTATGACTTTAATTTCCATGGTAACTAGAAAGCCAAGAGAACCCGAAGTAGAGAAGCCCAGAGCAAACAGTGGCAGCCCCACCACAGAGCAGAGCCCTGGTTCTGGAGTCAGGCCAGCCCGGGTGGAATCCTGTTGCCATCACCTCATAGCTGGGCGAGTGTGAGTAATGCGCGTAGCCTCTCAGAGCCTCAGTTTTCCGATGTGCACGATGGGAACAACATAGCCCCTACATCACCGGGCTGTGAGAGAATTCAGTGAGATGGTCTACACACAGCACCTGCTCAGAGCTGAGGCTCAAGATGGTTTGCTGTGCACCTGCCCGGCCCCAAGCACCATGCACCAAAGGAGGCAGCCAGCCAGTGCTCTTGTGGAGCTCACAGGGTAACAGACAGCGAACAAGTAAACACATGCAACAAGATCAGTTCAGGGATTTGCAGGAGTGGTAAAGCAGGGCAATTAGAGGAGGGTCTCTCTTAGACAGGACAGTAGGGGAAGGCTTCTGCGAGAGGATGACATTGAGGTGAAACCTTGAAGCTGAGCAGACACCCACCATGGGAAGTGTTGGTGCAAACTGGGTGCAGGAAGAAACCGCACTCCCATCAACAAAGAGTGGGCCCCACTCCCACACTCTGGGAGGGGCAGCCAGAGCCAGAATGAGAATGATACCCCCCACAGGTTGCCAGGCCCTTGAAAGCAGCCTCAGTCCCATCTCCCAGCTGTCACACCCTGATGAGGAAAGGACACCCCAGAGTCAACACGGGGCTCTCCGTGGATTTTTACTTCCCTTGCCAACTGGAGTCTCTGACGCAGGTGCTGACTTCAGGCTCTTTCTACCCTGAGTGTGTAAGACATGTAGTCAGAATCTCAGCTGAACACTTACTCAGCACCAGGTTCTCAGCCAAACCCCAGACACACATACAAAGAAATGCCACCTCTCAGGCCCTCCATGAGCTCTTGGAGTTCCGGTGACTGCTGCTTCAGACCAACACCACCCTTCTGCCTAGGGAAATCTGGGAATCACAGTTTCCAGAGTTCAGATTGGAGCACATCACCGCTGATCTTGTTGCTTATACTCCAGTGGCATCCAGGATACAGACCAAGGCTTTGACGTGTGTGACATTTGAGGCTTGTTGCAACCTAGTCCTGCTGGAGGAGCCTGGCTCTTCCCTGCTGCTCCCTGTCCCCCAGTGTCCATGTAGAGCCAATTAGCTGCTGCAGACATGGGCATCTATTCTCCTCCAATTTGCACATGCTGATCCTCCCATGTAATGATGCCTTTCCCAACCTTGACCACTCAGTCTGCAAGATGCATCGACGTGGTACAACTCAGTGGCCCCTGCCTGATAACCTAGCCCCTACCCCAGGCTCAGTCAGGTCCAGCTCTGGGAACCACACATCAACTGTGCCACAACCTAAGACCTTTTGATCCCAGGACCCAGGGAATCAACCCCACCTGACTTTCACCAGCCTGCCTGGGACACTAAGGATTTTACATGCCCATCCCAATAGGAACCCAGGCAAGGGAAGAGGAGGTGCTAATATTCACAGAATGCTTACTGGGGGGTGGTCTTGCCCACTTTGTAAATAAGGAAACTAAGCGTCAGAGAGGCTCTCAAATTAGAGCTAGGATTTGAACCCAGGCCTTGGCTTCCTCTTGCTCAGAGTCATCCTCTTTCTCCTAAACCATCCCATAGCCACAGTAGCCCTGCCAATCCTTACCTCCATGACCACATTCCCTTCTTAATGAAACTGACCACAGTCCTGGGGCTGTTCTGCATGATCCCACCCTCTGTCTTGGCTCAATGGAGCTGAGTTATTCCCAGGCTGGACCAATCGGGTTCTCTCTCCCTGTGTTTTTGAAAGTGAGATCTAGAGATTCAGTTAACTGCTGGAAGGTAGGTAGGCTACCATAGGGCTATGGTCCTCATGTAGGGATCACCACAACAAAAGAAAGAAGCGGATGTGCTGAGAAATAGAGGTAAGATACCTGGTGGTCAGTCCCCTTCTGGTGTTCCAAGTTCTGGTCATCTAATACTTACCTGGACCCTGTGAGGTTGTCCTCTCACAGCCCCCTTCATAGTCAAGCTGATCTGAGCAGGCTTCTGGCTCTTGCAGCCAATCTTTCTTCTTTTCTCTGAACCCTCACCAGTCCCAGTCCAACGTGGTGCCAAGGATTTAGGAAGCACTTGGAGACACTGCCCAGTCAGCCTTCCTAGGAGAATGATCTAGAGGTGAATGACTGTCCTTATGCAGACTGCTGTTGCGATGGTCTCGCAAAGTGGCAGAGGGTCACACAGGATGACCATTCACTTCCTAAGAGTCCAAAATACTATGCTCCCTAAGGGCCACCATTGAGGCAAGGGTACCTCAGTCAACACACTAGCTGGAGTCTGGCAGGGCTGGAAGCAGACAGACACCCAGATGGAGAAGGAGGTGTGGAAAGCTGTGCAGGCTGGACATCAAGGCAGGCGTTAGAGAGCAGCAAAGCCGGCAGGACCTGAGGAACAGCCACACGTTGCAGTGTGGGCAGACAGGGCTCGCCTCTTCACACAACCTCCTCAAAATTACAATGAAAAATAGAATAGCCATCACTGGAGAACCATCAGAAATCAAGTGGAATGGAAATATGACAACTACGGAATCGAGTTGAATGGAAGTCTGACAACTACAGAATTAAAGAAACTACATCCATCCACACTGGTAGGAGGGTCAGACATGGAAGGGCCTGGACCCTCATCCACATGTGGTGGATAAAAATTCAAGAGTAATATCTCAGGAGTGAGGAGTCCCAGCACCATACCAGGCCCCCCAGCCCAAGGTTCCAGTGCCAGGATGATAAGTTCCCACAACTTCTGGCTGTAAAAACCAGTGGGGATTGAGTCAGTGGAAGAAACTTCTAGAGCCCCAAGCAATTCCTCTTAAAGAACCCACACACAGACTCACTCACTTACTCAGGCTCACTTCCCCTGAGTTCCAGAACCTGGGTAGCAACTTGAAAGACACCAGTGGCATACGGGGAGGAACTGAAGCGTCTGGCATCAAGATGAGCAGAGGCCATTCCCTTTTCTAAACTCTTCCCCTACAGAGTCAGCAAGCTGGTGCCAGATCTGAGACTCCATCAACCTGGCTAATGCTGTTTGGCCCACCTTGGAGATCCCAGAGACTCTTACCCATCTAAGTTATGCACTCATCCAAGTTCCGTTTCCATATGAATGGCTGGTCTTGGCTCATGCTTCACAACTTCCTAAAACCTATCAAGCAAGCAACAGCTGGCCTCAGTGAGCCCCAGGCCCAGGACTAGCAGCAGCCAGACTAGATTCATAGCTTGGCTTCACCTGGGGATCTCCAAGCCCTGCACAAGTAGCAGTCATCTCAGGTTGCTTTATGGATCATGAAAGGTGGCCCTGGGCAAAACACAGGTGGGGGCTCACCTTGGCCTACACCCCTGGGAAACTTCAGGGCCAGCACACCCAGTGGACAGCTACAGACCATGTTAGAGCACCACCACCCTGCCCCTGCACAGCTGATCCTCCATGGAGGGCAGAGGTTGGTGGTCAGTGGTTACAGCCAGTCCTTGTAGCTGACAGGCCTGGGTAAGTCTCTCCCATTGACCTGTCAACAGCAATCAAGACTCAATTACAAGAGGAGGGTGTACTCAGCCTACACAAAGGGCGCGCCTTGAGTACCCAGCTTCGGTGATAGGGGAGGTTGAGCCCTGGACCCTACAGGACACCTACTACATTAGGCCACACCACCAAGACATGGAGTCAAAGCAGCTCTACCTAATACACAGAAACAAACACAAAGAGGCTGCCAAAATGAGGAGACAGAGAAACATGGCCCAAATGAAAGAACAGATGAAAACTCCAGAAAAAGAACTAAACAAAATGGAGAAGGCCAACCTATCATATGTCGAGTTCAAAACACTGGTGATCAGGATGCTCAGAGAACTCATTGAGTACAGCAAAAACATAAAGGAAGAAATGAAGGCTACATTAAATAAAATAAAGAAAAATCCACAGGGAACCAATAATGAAGGGAAGGAAGCTGGGATTCAAATCAATAATTTGGAACATAAGGAAAAAATAAACTTCCAACCATAACAGAATGGAGAAAAAAGAATTCAAAAAAAACCAGGAGAGACTAAGACTTTGGGACATCTACAAAAGGACCAACATCCGAATCACAGAGGTACCAGAAGGAGAAGAGGAAGAGCAAGAAATTGAAAACTTATGTAAAAAAAAAAAATAATGAAGGAAAAGTTCCCTAACTGGGCGAAGGAAATAGACATACAAGTCCAGGAAGTAGAGTCCCAAACAAGTTGGACCCAAAGAGGACCACACCAAGACACATCATAATTAAAATGCCAAAGATTGAAGATGAAGAGAGAATCTTAAAAGCAGCAAGAGAAAAGAAGAGTTACTTACAAAGGAGTTCCCATAAGACTATCAGCTGATTTCTCAAAAGAAACTTTACAGGCAAGAAGGGACTGGCAAGAAGTATTCAATGTGATGAAAAGCAAGGACCTACAACCAAGATTACTCTATCCAGCAAAGCTATCATTTAGAATGGAAGGGCAGATGAAGTGCTTCCCAGACAAGGTAAAGCCAGAAGAGTTCATTATCACCAAGCCATTATTATATGAAATGTTAAATGGACCTATTTAAAAAAATGATCAAAACTATGAACAGTAAAATCACAACAAACTCACAACTATCAACAACAGAATCTAAAAAATAAATAAAAAAAAAAAAACTAAGCAGACAACTAAAACAGAAACAGAACCATAGATATGGAGATCATTTGGAGGGTTATCAGCTGGAAGGGGGAAGGGAGAGAAATAGGGAAATTGTGCAGGGATTAAGAAGCATAATTGGTTGGTACAAAATAGACAGTGGGAAGTTAAGAATAATATAGGAAATGGAGAAATCTAAGAACTTATATGCACAGCCCATGGACATGAACTAAGGGAGGGTGGGGGTTGCTGGAGGGAAAGGAGGTACCAGGTGGAGGGGGGCAAAGGGGGAAAAATTGGGACTGTAATAGCATAATCAATTAAACATACTTTTAAAAAAATCCGGCAGGACCCTATGGGATGGGCAAGCACCCACCACCAATGGCTGAGCTGGAGAAAGTTGCTGACGAGAGGAAAAAGGGGCTCTTCTGTCCTATTCAGAACAAGAATGACAAGGCAGGGATGACTGGGCTGCTCAGAGCCAAAGGTATGATATCAAAAGCATGACAGCAAGTGAGCAGAACTCTCCGAATTCTGCGTTGTTTCCAATTTCCCTGGCAAGAGAGAGGATCATTTAAAGTGAAACAGGCAGTGAGCACTGGCAAGGTGGAACTGAAGTCCAAACGGAAGTGAGTCCTGCCCTTTCTGAATTTGTTCCAGCCTCAGGTGCAAACAAACAGCCCGGAGCCCTGGACACTGCATGTGGGACTGGCGGGCCCTTTGTGGGTGTGCAGTGGGGAGCCCTGGGAACCAGCGGGGGATCAAGCACCTGAGAGCAGGCAACAGCTTCCAGCTTCAAAAAGATCAAGAAACTAGAATTTGCAAGCTGAAGGGGGACAGACACCCAGCCAGATTCCTGAACGAACTGTAGCAGGATAGTATTCTGAGACATCAGTTCAGCCTTCTGAACCCTTTGCCCCTCAGCACCTGGGCCACTGCTACAGTGGAAAGAGGGGCCAGCTCTCAGGCCACAGAGCAAGGCTTTGAGTGGCTGGAGTCTGGACTTATAAGTTCAAAAGCTATAGTTTTTACTGTAAATACTGTATTTAGAAGAGAGGGAAGTCTGGCCCAGCTCCCCTCTCCTGCCTCCTCTCACCCACATCCCTGCTGAAAAAAGCTCCCCTGGCCTGGGGAACAGAGGGGGGGGGGAAGTCAGAGTGTGTGACAGAGACTTCCACGTGTAACCAAAGCCCATTTCCTTCCCCTCGTGAGCACACAGTTAAACTATACTTCCCTGTGCAGCCATATATATGACTGAGTTCTGGCCAAAGGAACATGGGTGGGAATGAAGTGAGCCAGGCCCCTGGGGACCGCCCCACCGTCCTCTGCCCTCCCTGTTTCCCCAGCTGCAGGCTAGACAGAGAAGACTCAGAAACCCTGCCGGCAAGGAGCCTGGTCTCTGGGTGAACACAAGGAAGGGTGCCTGCCGCAGGAGCACCAGCACTGGACATCATGAGAGCAGAAAGTCAGCTTTTATCATGGAAAGCCACTGAGATTTGGGGGTTTCTTTGTTACTGCAGCTAGTGTTAGCGACACAGAGAGAAGCAAGGAAACATAGAGGCTGGAGTGGATCATTGAGGTGGGCCCCTGCATGCTCCCCCAGTGCACGCACACACACAGCCCTGCAAGGGAGGGAGTAACAGACTGAGAAATCTGCAAACAGAAAATCACCCCCGGTCCCAAGGAGAGTAACAGGACTCAAGAGTTATCCTGCACCCAGCGCAGTGCAGGCACAAATGAAAATACGTCTGCTATGGAAATAAGCAAACTATTGCTACATGATTGCTATAGACTGATGTGCGTGTCCCTTCCCCAATTCTAACTCCCCAGGTGGTGATATTTGGGGATGATTAGGTTATAGAGGTGGAGCCGTGGAGCTCTCATGAATGGGGTTACTGACCTTATGTAAGAGACCCCAGGGAGCTCCCTAATGCCTCCTGCCCTATGAGGACGCAGCAGCGAAAAGACAAGAAGTCAGTCAGTCCATGAACCAGACACCAAACCTGCCGGCACCTTGATCTCAGACTCCCAGCTCCCAGGACTGTGAGAGATACATTTCTGTTGTGTGTTAGCCACCCAGTAGTCTGTGATACTCTGTCACAGCAGCCCAAACTAAGTAATGTTGAACAAAGAAGCCAGACACACAAAAAGTACACTGTATGATTACATTTATATAGAAAGCTAAAAAACAAGCAAATGTATCATGTTTAGGTTTGCATGCTTGGTGGTAAACTACGAAATAGGGTCAGCCAACCTTTTCTGTAAAGAACCAAGGAGGAAGTATCTCATGTTTTGTGGGCCATATGGTCTCTGTCACAACTGCTCAACTCTGTCATCGGACCATGAAAGCAGCCTTGGACACACATAAGGAAGGGAATGGGTGGGGCTATGTTCCAATAAAACTTTACTTACAAAAGGAAAGGCATGCTTTGCTGGTCCCTGCTGTACACATAAACAAGGTAGTGATGCCTCTCCTCTGGGAACAGGAGTTGGCAGTGCTCAGGAAGAAAGGGACACACAGGGGCCGGCAAGGTCTTTCTTGACCTCAATGGTGGTGAAGTTTTGGGTTTACAATAACTTGGTGTGCTATATATTTATATTTTATATACTTT
This sequence comes from Furipterus horrens, assembly GCF_987537825.1. Lineage (NCBI taxonomy): Eukaryota > Metazoa > Chordata > Mammalia > Chiroptera > Furipteridae > Furipterus > Furipterus horrens. Next base: position 120,611,504 of record NW_028327175.1, read on the forward strand.
TCCGAATTGTACTATATTTCCCAAATTCTAAAAGGTTAAATAAATAGGAGATAAACAAAATGTGGTATGTATACACAATGAAATATTATCTGGCAATAAAAAGAGATGAAGTACTAGCCCTGGCCAGGTGGCTCAGTCAGTTGGAGCAAGTTGGAGCATCATTCTGTAGACCAAGAGGTTACGGGTTTGATTCCTGCTCAAAGCACATAAGAGGCAACCGAGCACTGTTTCTCTCTCATCTCTCATCTCTCTCTCTCTCTCAAATCACTAAACATATCCTCCAGTAAAGATTTTAAAAAATAAAAAATAAAAAAAGAAATAAAGTACTGATAAGTGCTACAATGTGGATGAACCATGAAAACAGTGTGCTCTGTGAAAAAGGCCAGTCACATAAGTCCTTATATGGGTCCAGAATTTGTGCTCAATTATACATGTCCAGAACTGGCAAATCTACAAAGACAAAAAGAAGGTTGGTGGTTGTGTGGGTCTGTGGGGCCTGGAGGATTGAGGGGCGATTGCTAAAGGAAACAGGTTTCTCTTTGGGGTGAGGAAAGTATTGTCTAATTGATAATGGTTATGGTTGCATAATTCTGTGAATGTTCTAGAAACCATTGAACTTAAGTGGGCAAATTGTATGCTAAGTGAATTATATCTTAATAAAGCTGTTACCAAAAACATTTTTTTAATTAAAATGAATGAATAAAACCAGTGGCCTCTGCCCTCACCACCAGTGATGCACCAAGAAAGGGGTGCATGATGGGGCTGAGCAGATAGTCACAAGTTTTGGAGAAATCATGTGTCCTCCTCCTGTCCCCAGAAACACCACCACCTCCACCCTCCATGCCAGGCTTCTTAGCAAAACATGTGCTGAAAATCAGAAGCCCAAGAGGCCAGAGATTCTGACAACAATCAGGGGCCAGGGCATACTCGCCAAGAGACACAAGACTTTTTAAACTCAAATAAAATTCCAGGCAAAAGCCAAGCACAGCCAAGCCCTGTGGGAGTCAGGCCTGCAGGAGCCAATTCCCAGGCAGCAAACTGGGGTGGGGACTTCCGCCCTCCAGGAACATGTTTTTGAAAGGGCCTCTGTCTCAAGTTTGTAGTGTCTGGTGGCTTCCAGGCACGGGTAGGGTCTCAGGCTCCGTCAGGGGTCTGAGCCCCTCTGTTCCTCACTCAGGCTGAAGGTGGCATGTTTCAGGGGTTCTGTGTCACATCCCAGACTTTGCCAAACCTCCAGGGAACCTGGCAGATGGCTGCAAACAATGAGGCTGCAGGAGCCTCATGGGATGCATGAGGAGCAGAGGGTGCAGGGAGCGGAGCAGCGTGGGAAGCCTCGGCTGCCGCGTCCCTCTCTGCCCTACACAGCCCCTGGCAGCCGAGGGCCAACGGAGCCGTCAAGCTGGGTCAGAACACACAGCAAAGCCAACCAAAGAATTTCCTGGGCCCAAGAAGCAGAAGAGGGGCCAGCAGGCACCAGGCATGTGGAAAGACCTGAGTGGTATGGCAGAAATAGCACAGGGCTTTGCTGTGTGACCACAAGAAAGTAGCTCAACTTCTCTGAGTCTGTTCCTTGGGTGTAAACCAGAGATAACAGCACCTCCTGCAAAGAGCTGTCGAGAGAATGAAGTGACACAAGGGATGTGGAGATATAATAGCAGTGAATGGAGTTCTGTGCGCTATTCAGTTAAGGTTGGTTGACTATCAGTCAGTAGAATTAAACATAATTGAGTTCCTTTCCAAGATAACTTTCTAGTTGGCTGGTTCCCCGGCCCATACGAGGAGATCGGGGAAATACAACACAACGCTCAAACTGGCGCCGACTGAGCCAAACCCTGGGCTGATCCTCACATGGATCATTTCATTTCACTGAGAAGTATCCACAAAGTGGATGCTACCATCCCCTTTTACAGATGATGAGAGGGAGCAGTAACAAGGGTGGCTGCCCTGCCTGGCGTCCCGCTGGGGCAGCAGAGCTGTGCTGTGCATCAACTGCACTCAGAAGCTGCGTTCAAATCCCAGCTCTGCCAGCACCTGGACCTGGATGAAGTTTAGTAACCTGACCGGAAAAGGGGGCGTAATAATGCCAACTTTACAGGCTGTTGAGAGGATAAGTGAGACAACTTGCCTGAAAGGGACTGATATACAGCAGGTGCTCTATTGCCAGTGTTGGGTTGGGGACGCTGCCCCAGAGTGGGGACCCCTTTTCTTAGCTGGCCCTGGTTCTATATGTTGACGGAGGTATGGGTTGCATGGAGGTTGCACTTCTTAAAACTCATTGGACTGTACATTTAAAACCTATGCTTTCCACTGTTTGTAATAATGCCAATAAAATTCTGCCAATTAAAATATGGAAGCAGGACAAAATAGAATTACAAACCCCCAGTTCATCACATGGAGTGTGGTTCAGCCATGAGGTGCAGGTATAGACACGTGTGATGGGTGCTGCCTTCTTTAACCCCATCTGTGTATCCCTGGCCCCCACCTGCAGTTGTACAGGATGAACACTGCCTGACCCCATGCCATCCACACAGACCACAGAATGAATCATGAGCCCGGAGTCTCACAGCTGGCGTCCTGCACAGCTGCACAGCTGCACCGCTGCACGTGGCGAGCCTGGTCTGCAGCTGTACGTCTAACTTCATTTGAAAGAATCAACATGTGTAAAGCAGGGCTTTTAGTGAGTGCAAGGCCTGGGCCAAATTGAAGAGTCTTATTGCAAATTCCATTCTGGGGAGAAACCCAGGAGGACTACCCTAGGATGTGGGAAGGAGCCATGCTTCAAATTCCTCAGACCTGGTGCATCTCGGCAAGTTCTCTTCCCCCAACACTGCTGAAACCTCCTCCCATTGGATGGACAAAGGACTGGATTTAAGTGTCCAAGGTCATTTCTCACACCAAAGTACAATAAGACTGCAGAGGCATTTAGAAATTTAAATTACTAGTGTTGACACTTAGCAGTCTTCTCACCATGGAAAACTGCTTCCGATTACGAAACAGGAAAGCTGGTCAGCACTTGGGGCTGATATGACGCTCTCTGAGAGTGCGCAGGTGAGACCACCAGACACCTAATTACTTGAAAAGATAATCTTGAATAATTGGAATTAGAGCAACTAAGCAATTAGGAGATGTTGTGATCTCTAGGAGCAGTCCTCCACCAGGCAGAGGGGTTCAATCACCTTTAATAAGAGCATGTAATTAGAGGGATCCCGAATTTCAGAACAAAGTGGCAGAAGCAGCGCTTCAGAATGAGAGAGGTGAGAGAACTTCGTGTGATGCTGGAGAAAATGAGGCTGGAGGGCAGATGGGATGGAAGTGTGGGGATGAGAAAGGGTGGGTTGGATTGGCAGAGTGGGTGGGTGCTGCTTAGAAAACTTCAGGAGCCTGGAGCCTGACTCTAACCGAAGTCTGCTGTGTGACCTTGAGCAAGGCATTTAACGTCTCTGCGCTCTACCTTCCTTGCACTCTTCCTTCAGGCATTCAGCAAATGTCCACTGTGCAGCAGCCAGGTACCCAGCACCGAGGACACTATGTCTCCCTCTTTGGCACGTGCTGTTCATCCTCTAGGAATGACCTGCACGGGGGCTCCTCGTGGACGAGAGGAACGTGCCACTGCTCCTTCAGGACCTTCCCCACACGGCCCTCTATCCACCCAGGCTGGGCTCCTGATTCAGAGAGGTGACTCGCTTCCTCTTTGTTCTCCATAAGAAGGCTCCTCAAGAGCAGGAGCTGCGGGAGATTCTCCTCACTGTCCTAGCTCCTGGCACACAGCTTGGCATGAGGATGCTGACCACCGGGCTGAGGCAAGGTGGCCGGAGGTCACTGCAGCCCATTCCTGAAAGCAAGGCTGCAGACTGTCGTGCCTCCAAGACTTATATGGCGTCTGGTGACGCAGCCTATGTTAGGAGTTTATTGAGAATGGCCAGGAAATTATCTCGTCTGCGGGAGGATCCGAGCTCTGCTGCCTCCACAGATGGGCCAGGGCCATTCAGACAACGATCAATTCCCACCCTCAGCCAAAGGGCTGCAAGAATTATCTCAATATTGTCTGGTAACGGCCGGTGAGAGGGAATAATGTCCTGTGAACCACTTTGGCCAGTCTCCTGCCTCTTTGCATCCCGAAGCATCTGTCTCGTTGGGATGAAAGATTCAGCGCTCCCATTTTGTCAGGCCCGGGACCACAGGTATGTATGTACGCAGTGACTTGGGAGCAGAAAGCAGGAATAACTGACTCAGTCTGCAGGCGAGGGAGGACTTTGCAGAGGCAGGACCTGTGGGTTGGCTTGTGAAAGTTTATAGTTCCCCAGACAGCCAGGATGGAAAAAACCACCTGGGATTAATGCATGGGCACAAGGCTGCACTGACTGCCCAGTACGTTTGGACTGCAGCCAGCGGGCTGACCCATTGAGCTCCAATGTCAGTCTGGGCAGCTGTGGAAGCTAGTGCTGTCTCCCTTCCCTGTTCAGCATGTTCTGATCTATGCACGTTTCAGTTCTATGACATAAATCAATAAAGTGCAGTAAATAAATTAAGTGAGCAGCAGAACTGTAAATAGATTTCAGAAGGAGAATGGAGAGAGGTTGAGGGAACCAACAAGAGACTATTATAGGAACTGAAGTGAGAAATGACTCAGTCAAGACTCAGGATTGTGGCCACGGAGCTACCACATTGCTTCACAGCACTGAAATATCAAACAAATGAAACCTACAAGCTTTGGAGATTTTTCCACAAAAAATGCCAGCTGGTAGCTGCCAGAAAGCCCAGCTTGCTGGGAAACAGGAGCAGGGAGCAGCTCAGCTCAGGTAGGTGGCTTCCGAAGTCAGGATCCAGGCTTTTGAACCCAGATGGGCTACCTGTCATCTGTAATGTATCCCCTGATCCTCATTCATTCATTTAATGAACCTTTACTAAATTCTTCCCGTGTGCCAGCCCCATCTGGGGCACGGGAGCCCCAGGAAGGACAAGATTCAGTGCCTGTCCTCAGAGAGGGTCCAGTCTGCTGGAGGTGATGACCTCAATGCAGCGTGATGGGTACTAATAGGACCAGTCACGGTGGGTGCCTCTGGGGTTCTGGTTGGCATCATGTCTAAGTTGGGTTTTAAAGGATAAATAGAAGCTTGCAAGGCAAACGAGAGGTCAAGGCAGTTCAGGCAGAGGAAAGAGCACGTGCAAAGGCAGAGGCATGAGAGAGGATGGAGAGTCTGGGGAAATGTATGCAAGTAGGGGGGCAGGGTTGGTGCACAACGACATGTCACGGATCGGAGAAGGGGGAGTGAAAAAGGCAGGTGAGCCCTAGGTCACGGAGGACTGTGACCGCCATGCTGAAATGTCCTGTGTAAGTTTGGGAGCCCTGAAAGGATTTTAAGCAGGAGTCTGATGTAGTTGGATTCCCATTTTAGACAGATAATTAAGACTTCAGTGTGGGAAAACTTTGTTTTACTTTTTATTGACGTACCCCACAGACACAGAAAAGTGCATGTACGGCAGGTGTGCAGCCTGCGGGACCTGCACAAACAGCGCCCAGATGAAGGACGCGATCATGGCAGCCACCAGAGCCCTCCACACACTCCCCTTCAGTCTCGCCCGCTCTTCAAGGGCGACCACTGTCCTCACTCCTCACAGCAGGGCTTCGTTTTGCCTGGTTTCCAGTTTTATAGAAATGGAATCACGTATTCTTTTGAATCTGGCTTCTTTTGCTCAACATCCATGCCACTGGGATCGGTTGTGCACAGTTCATTCTCAGTGCTATGAGGTTTCCACCGTCTGTTGATGGGCATTGAGGAATTGCAAGGAAGTTCCGGTGCAGCCTTGACAGCAAATTGGAATCATGCAGGGCTCAGTTCGTTCATTCATTCATTCCTTCAGTCATTGTTCATTTCCTCACAGTGAGAGCCTGTCTACCTGGGAGGGTAAACTCCCACCTGGGACTTAAGAACTGAGAGTTTCACACCTTCACAAATGACTTGGTACAAATCTTTACTGAGGAATCTGGTTAATGTAACAATGGGAGGAAGCCCAAACATCTTGGTGGACTCTGAGCAGGGATCTGAGGTGCAGCCTGGCCCAGCAAAGGGGACATCTTCATCCATGGCTGGAGGCCTTCACCAGGTGGGACCCTGTTTACTTAGCTGTCTCCTGCTTCTGCAAGGCAGACCTTTCACCTCATTCATCCTAGCTCCCCGGTGCCAGCTCCCCAGAGCTTGCCACATAGTTGGTGTTCAGGAGTGTAAAAAGGGCTGGCACACAGAGAGTGAGTTACTGGGCTCTGGCGAGGGAATGAAAGTTTGTTACCTTATCCAAATACTTAATAGGTCACTTCTGGGTGACAATTACCAGGGGAGTCCTTGACAAGCGGTTCAGGCAGAGGAAACAGCATATGCCATTAGTGAGTCTCAAACACACATATACCCAAAAACCTAGCTGGGCCAGTTCCAGTACAACCAGCTGCCAACCATTCTTGAAGCCTGTGACCAGGCCCAGGTGTGGTAGCATATGCTCTATGCCTCAGTTTCCTCAACTATAAAATGGGAACTAAATGAGCCAATGTTTGCAGAGTTCTCAGAATGATACCTGGTACATGGTAAGCATTGCATGAAACCAGTTAGTGTCCGTGTCATGAGTATTATCATATCTTTTGGCATATTGTATTGATTGTGCTATTACAGTTGTCCCAATTTTTCTCCTTTGCCCCCCTCTACCCGGTACTCCCCTTCCCTCCAGCAAATCCACCCCTTGTTCATGTCCATAGGTTGTGCATGTAAGTTCTTCAGCTTCTCCATTTCCTTTGCTGTTCTTAACATTCCCTGTCTATTTTGTTCCTACCAGTTATGCTTCTTAATCCCTGCACCATCTCCCCCTTCCCCCTCCTGATGATAACCCTGCATATGATCTCCATTTCTATGGTTCTGTTCCTGCTCTAGTTGTTTGCTTAGTTTGCTTTTGTTTTTTAGATTCAGTTGTTGATAGCTGTGAGTTTATTGTCATTTTACTGTTCATATTTTTTACCCTCTTCATTATCTTAAATAAATCCCTTTAACATTTCATATAATAAAGGCTTGATGATGATGAACTCCTTGAGCTTTACCTTGTCTGGGAAACACTTTCTCTGCCCTTCCATTCTAAATGATAGCTTTGCTGGATAGTGATCTTGGTCATAGGTCCTTGCTTTTCATCACTTTAAATACTTCTTGCCAGTCCCTTCTTGTCTGAAAAGTTTCTTTTGAGAAATCAGCTGATAGTCTTATAGGCACCCTTTGTAGGTGACTCTCTGCTTTTCTCTTGCTGCTTTTAAGATTCTCTCTTTATCTTTAGCCTTTGGCATTTCAATTATGATGTATCTTGGTGTGGTCCTGTTTGGGTCCAACTTGTCAACTTGTTTGGGACTCTCTGTGCTTCCTGGTCTTGTATGTCTATTTCTTTCACCAAATTAGGGATGTTTTCCTCCATTATTTTTTCAAGTAAGTTTTCAATTTCTCACTCTTCATCTTCTTCTTCTGGCATCCCTAAGATTTAGATGTTGGCACTTTTGGAGATGTCCCAGAGTCTTTTTAAACTGTCCTTTATTTTTGATTTCTTGTTTTTTCATTTTGTTCTGGTTGACTGTTTATTTCTTCCTTATCTTCCAAATCATTTATTTGAATCCTGGCTTCCTTCCCATCACTGTTGGTTCCTTGTATATATATTTTTTATTTTACTTTGATTAACCTTCACATCTTCCTTTATTTTGTGGCCATACTCAGTGAGTTCTCTGAGCATCCTTATCACCAGTGTTTTGAACTCTGCATCTGATGCATTGGCTATCCCCATTTCGCTTAGTTCTTTTTCTGGAGCTCTGATCTGTTCTTTCATTTGGGCCATATTTCTTTGTCTCTCAATTTGATGGCCTCCCTATGTTTGCTTCTGTGTATTAGGTAGAGCTGCCACACCCGTTACATTGTAAGGGGCGGAGCCTTAGGTATTCATCAGTGCAACCCGTTTTACTGCTTTGTGGCGCTGTATATGTGGGAGGGGTAAGGGAGGGGACAATGCCACTTGCTTGGCACTCACCCCATTTTCAGTCACTTCACCCACTTCCCGTATGCAACTGGCGCCCTTCTAGCTGCTGCCCTTGTGGTGTGTCCCAGAGTGGGTGGAGTTGTGTATGTTCTAGGACTGCGTGGGCTCTTTAAATGGACTCTCCTGAGAGACTAACAGTTTGTTTTGCCACCCAACACCCACTGGTTTTTGCAGCTAGAAGCCATGAGGCTTTATGTTCCTGGTGATGGAACTGTGAACTGAGCAGTCTAGCCTGGGGCCGGGGTCACTCTCCAGGTGTCCCTCCGGGATTTTATTCACCACACATGAATGCAGGACTGCTCCTTCCCCCACTGCAGCTGCCACCTCACCTCTGCCACACCTCACCCTCTCTGCCCTGGTCCCCCGGCTCTGCCTCTCCTACCCGTCTGGATGAATATTTCTTCTTAAACCCTTGGTTGTCAGACTTCCATATAGTTCAGCTTTCTGGGAGTTCTGGGGTTTTTTTTTGTTTGGTTGTTTTATTTTTTGAGGTAGTTGTAATCCTTTTTATGGTTGTGGAAGGAGATGAAGTGTGTCTACCTACACCTCTATTTTTACTATCATATTTTGCAGACCATGAGGGAAGTCACAGAGCAAGCAGGCACAGGGGTGAGAATTTGGTAGATGAATGTTCTTCTTTCAGCCATTGGCCTCTGACTCCCCATGCAGCCCTGAACAAGTCACTCATTTCTGCAGCTCGGGTTCCTCGTCTGCGAAACAGACGATGCTGAGGGCACGGTGAGGGCCTCACTCCTGCAGGTGCCTCTGGGAGCGCTGGGCCAGGTCTGGTGAGAGGCCACTGGGGCTGCCACGAGCAAACCCACTGACCCCCAGGGAGAGCTAAAGTGCTTGAGAGGCAGTGAGTACATGGAATCATTCTGTAACTTGGCAGCAAAGCCTGCCCACTCGGCCTCCTTGTAAACATTTTATGGACACAGCCAAAAGGTCCTCAGTGTGGCCACCAAGCTCTGAAAGTAAAATCGCAAGGCCAGTAATTCATGAAGATGCAACCTCTCTGGGGCTCTTGGTTCTTGTGAAAGAAGCAGGAATGAAGGTCTGATGTTTCCAGAAGGAGGCACAGCAATCCATCTGTCACTGTACAAGGGCACACATACATGTGTACAAACATCCACACACACTCACACATGCACACACACATCAATGCATGCTCACACTTGAATACACACATCTACCCACATGCTCACATGGGCACACAAACACACACTCACATATGCACACATGTCCATGCCTCCATGCTCACACATACCCACCACCAAGAACATGTGCACACACAAGACACATGCATAGCATTCTCACATTAGCACCAGCACATGAATGCACACACTCACCCTCAATGGGACACACACATGTATGTATGTGCACACACGCCCTGCTTCCTGGAAGCTAGACGTGGAGCAGAGTTGACCCTGGAACTCCAAGGCCTTGGGGATTGTGGGATGGCATCCTAGAGGGCTGCCTCCAAGTACCAGCTTCTAAGGCGCAGTACAACGAAGGGGTATGGAGCGTGGTCTCTGCCCTATGAGATGTGAAACCTAAGTTGCTAATGTCCCTAAGCCTCAGTTTCCTCATCTGTCAAGTGGGGTGAGAATGTCAGCCCCTCCCTCATAGGCTGTGGGGAGGTTTCTCAGTTAAAACACACAAAGTGCCTGTTCAATAAATACCAGCCATTTATTAGTAGGCAAATTCATGGTGCTTCCCAGAGGCCTCAGTTTGGAAGCCAGGGCCCAAGGGCTCAGCCTAAGACTTCAGGGAGGGCTTCCTGGAGCAACTAGGGGAGACGCACCCATGGGGAAGCCAAGGAAACAGAGGAGGCTGTCCCTACTGCCCAAAGCTTGCTTAGGGCAGCGTTCCTGAAGGCCCTGTGAGTTCCCTGTTGTGTGTCCCTCAGTCTCACCAACCGCTGGTTGGCTGGAGCTCTTCAAGGAGATGGTGTCTGTGGGATAGAAACATCAGCAGCCTCCATGACACACTGGGAGGGGTCAGCGACACAACCCTCCAGGTCCCCAAACCTCCTGACACTACACAGAAACCATAAGCTCAGTCCTACCATCAGGGAGTGTGGGTGGCCACATGCCTTGGACTTAAGAAATTCCCCTGAGCCAAGTGCGCCAGGGCCCTCCATGTTGAGACAGTTTATATGACTGGACTTCTGCCTCCGTTTCCTCACCCCAACTCCCAGGACCAGAGCCCTCTTCTCACCTCCAGGCTATCTGAGGACACCTGCATGCTTGCTCTCTCCTGGCAGATGTTCCCCTTGGTGGCAGAGGGGAGGTGGGCATGCCCTGTGCTCTTGTGGCAGCAAACCATCCAGCGTCCATTCTCCTGTCCCTCCAGAGTAATAAAACCTCTGACTTTGAGCTGGGTACAGAGTTTCCCAATAGAAAAACCTCACTTTCCAGCCTGCCTTGCAGCTAAGTTCTGGCCAAGAAGACATGAGCAGGTATTGTGGGGCAACTTCTTAGAACCTTCGAGTGGACATGCAGACTTCGCCTTTCTCCTTTGCCCTTCGTCCATCCTGCTGCCTAGAATGCAGATGTGACAGCTGGAGCTCTCTCCACCATCTGAGACCATGGAGACAAAGGCCACAGGGATGGCGGAGAGGGGCAGCAGGGGCCTGGGTTCTGAGGACATCATGGAGCAGAGCCTCTGTGGATCACCAACTTGCAAACTTTTGAGAGGCAAGTAAATTTCTCCACTAAAGCCAGCTATTTTGGCTCCCTATGACTTGCAGCTAACCCTAGTCCCGACTCCTGCTATACTGCCTCCACACTCAAGCTGCCCTGAATGCCTCGTGCGGCTCCGAGCACCACTGTGGGCCAGGGTCCCTGTGGTTGGGCCCTGAGCACCAGTGAGACTGCTCTGCACAGCAGTGTCCGCTGAGGCTGGGCTCCCCCACCCACAAGATGGCAGAGAAGGGACATCGGGCCCCCTCCCTGCAAGGTCCTGCCTGACCCCAGCTCCCTCACACATCCTACCTCCTGCCAAGCCCCAGTGTGCGCTGGAAGTAACCGAAGTGTAACAGCTCTCAGTACCAGCCCCCGGGCAGGGAGGGTAAGATGATTCTCCTCTCCCATTGCACTCCCATCGACTGCTGGAGAAACTCGGAGCTTTGCAGCTGGGTCCTGGCTCCCCGGGCCCATGCCAGGTTTGCTGAAGGCGAAGCTCTCACAGGGTTGCCAGCCAGCAGCCACCAAGGCAGGGGAGTGTCTCTAGAGAGCGGAGGCTTGCTCACCTGAGCAGTGCCACACTTACCTTTCTCCGATGCTGGGGCCAGGTCAATGAAGCTGCGACATTTTTCACCTTGAAAAGAAAAAGAGGGTTTTCAGAATATGAGAGGAAATGAATGATGTAGGCTTTTGCCTCTCCTCCTCCCGTGAGCCCTGTGGCTGAGGGGAGCCTGAGTGTCCCTAACCCAAGTGGCATCTCTCTCTAAGCTTTATTCCTGAAAAGATGATGGCCCTGAGAATGTGGGCTGAACAGCTCCCTATGCACAGCAGCTGGGTCCTGAAAGGAATCCCCTAAGAACACAGCTCCACACAGATAGGAAAATCCACCAGCATCAAATCAAACGGCTCTCACATTTCTGTTTCTGCTACATGGACAAGACTGAACTGAAGACACTTGAGCAGAGATGATTAAAGCTGGCCCACACTGCCCATGCAATGCTCAGGTTTAAGGAAAAATAATAGTGATCACATAAGGAAGACCACATATTTCAATGGTCCACAAGCCTAATAACTGAAATCCAAACACAGAAGGGGTTTCTGTCTTCACACCCTTCCTCTCTGTGATAAAGCTACCCATTTGTGAAAAAGGTATCAAACTGTACCATATTGGTTTACTGCTTTCAGAAGTGGCCCTTAAAGCATTAACATCCTTGTCAATTGTTATTCAATGTATGTGTTTAACTAAAGGGTTTCATTTGTATATAAAACTGAAGACAAGAGCACTTATCTCTTCTGAGGCTTGTCAATTAGATCATGGAGCTGAGTGCGTTATCCTCTGTGAACTGTGGCACTTGAAAGGTGGGAACAACCCTAAAGGTCATCCAAGGTAAGTGGTTCTCAGCCTTGGGAAGCCCAGGCCACACCCACACAGACCCCAATTTAATTGGTTAGTGTCAGGCCAAACATCAATGGGGTTTTAGAAGTTCCCTAGGTGATTCCAGCACAGCTAGGGTGAGAGTCACACTCCAATCTGGCTTATAAGAAAAAAAAAAATCTATTTTCAACTTTAGCAAAACAGTAGTAAGTCATTTTCATAACAGTTCTTGTTATTGCATTGGACTCTCCTCCAAGCAACCATGTGGTTTGTGGGGCCGGGTGGCAGAGTGACCAAGGGCCTGAGCTCTGGGATCAGGTTCAAATCCTGCGCTGTCACCTCCCGCCACAAGAGTACCCAGTCTTCCTGCGCCTTGATTTCCTTGACAGTGAAATGGACTGCCCCACTTCAGGGAGGGGACAGGGGAAGAAATGTGTACAGGAGCAGGGTGGAGTGAGCAGACCTCAGGCAAGAAGCGTTTTGGGGATCCGTGAGCAGCAGGACCTCCGCAACCTCCCAAGATGTCAGTGCCTTCCAGGAAAACAGCCTAGGAAAGCTGGATATTGGGGCCAGAAGTCACTGGCTTTGCAAAAATTCTGCACCCCAGTGAGGGTCCCACAGCCCTCACGGGGCCAGGAAACTATCAGGGACAGGAGAAGACTAGAGGGCTCTCCCAAAGTTCTGCGAATTTCACATGACCAGGGGCAGGAGGGAACCTCAACTGAGTGGGAACTTTCTCACCACCCTGGAGAGCAGAAGCTCAGGCCCATCAGACCAGAGAAATAAAGTAACAGTAGGAGTGAAAGGACGTATTCCTCACAGGGAAACATCTGTACGGGTTCCTTACCTTGCACCTTGCCCTGAGGCTGGTGGCCAACAGATGGGACTGGGAACCCAGCCCCAACACAAGGGTAACCAACTCAAGATCTCTCAGTGGCCAGCAAGGACTGAGGCAAGTCTCCGGTGACAGGGCAACATGGGGAGGGCATGCCCTGTCTGAAGGATGTGGGTCGGCATCCAGGCCGCCTGCACCGGTCAGGGTCCCAGCAGAAAACAGAGGACACCTGGAAGGGGCTCACTGAAGGCTGCACTGTTTAGAGAAGCGTGGACAAGGGAGGGCCAGCAACACGGGAGCCTGCACATTCCCAGTCCCGAAGGACAAGCGGGAGGAAGGGGCTTGTGAGAGAGCTGGAGCCAGGAAGGAGGAGCTTTGCCCCACTGAAGCAAGAGCCAGAACCAGAAATTCTGGGATGGGGCCCCAGAATCTGCATTTCTCACAGGTTCCCCGGGCTGCCAATGCTGCTGTTCTGGGGACCACACTTTGAGAGGAACGCAGAAAAAGGCAGGGGAGGGGAGCAATACCCCGACCTTTCTCTCCTTCCACCCTCCAATTTCCTGCCCGTGCCTCCCACTGGCCATAACCAAGGAGAAAGCCGAGGGCCCCGGAGTCCAGGCCATGCCATCTGCACACGGCACCGAAGGGCAGAGGTGAGTGGGGACAGTCAGAAGACCACTCCACCCATGGTGGCCCTTGCCCTGTCCCACTCATCACTCTCATCCCCCATCCTGCTTTCTTGTCTCTTTCATAGTTTTTGTATCAACTCAATTGTACTCAACCAACATTTGTGGAGCACCTACTAAATGCCAGGCACTGTTCCAGGTTCTGGGGTACAGCAGTGAACAACAGACAAGTCCCCACCCCTGTGGGCCTTCCACCCTAATGCCCAGCTGCATGTATCAGTTGCTCAGAACCCTAGCTCCAAAGGAGAGCATTCTCTGGCTCTTCCAAATAGCACCCAGACAGAGTCCCTGCAACTTGGAGGCCACATGTTTTCACCAACAAACAGAGGCTCAGTGACCTTACACCTTTTCCCTGCTGTGTCCTCAAAGCCAGGGACAGTAGCAGGTGCCCTGAACACACTTGTGCAATGAAAAAAAAAAAAATACAGTAAAGAGCATTTCATAAATTGCCTTTATCAAGAATGAGGTACTCTACCGATTCCTAAAGGTATGGCTACCACACCTGTAGGCAAAGGCGAGAGGGAAAGGTACGCACAGGAGTGGCTCAGGGCCCGTCCGAGGGAAGAGGCCAACAGAAAGTGGGTGTCTTCACCATCCAGGGAAGAGGAGGTAGCCCCAAGGGCAGCTGTTGGGCAGGCATCCTCAGCCTCACACCTGCCACAGGGCAGAGGCCTTGGAGGCCTGGCGATCACCCAGGACATGACCTCTGAGTGCCACCATTCACCCCCAGCCCTCCTCTTCTGTCGCTTCACGCCGGCTGGTTCAGACTGGCATCACTACTTCTTCCCACCTCTCAACCTCAACATCTCTTCTCCTGGCATTTATCCATGTCTGAGCCACCCCAGCCCTCAGGACTCAGCTCAAATGCCCTCCCTGCTCCCCCACAACGAAGCCAGTTTTGTCCACTAACCCCCAGCCCTGTGCCAAAGAAATGTCTTCTTGCTATAAATTTCCAGTGTGTTTTCTGCAATATACCTATGTTTTATATATAATATAATACCCAACATATTATATTGTCACATTCTGCCTTGAGAACAGCTGGGCCCCTCTGGCTTGGCCCCCTCAGGGCTATAAATGGCAGACTCTCCTACCAGCAGGTGGAAGCCAGAGATTGTCACATTGCCTAAGATCCAGGGTCCGATGACCCACAGAGAGTCCAGGGCAAGAACCTTGCTGAGAACTTGGCACATAGCACATTGTGTGAGATCAGCATCCATCGCCATTGCACAGATGAGGAAACTGAGGCTCGCATATGCAAAGTGACACCACCAGGGTTACACAGCCCGCAAGTGGCAGAATCAGGACTGGATCCAGGTCTGTTTTTCCAAAACTGTTTCCATTATTCAAGAGACTGAATGACTTGTCCGTAAGTAGGGAAGGGACCCAGGACGTCCCCCAGCCAGACCAGCTTGTTTGGACTGAGGCAAATAAAGTGCCTCTGAGATATCTTCTTAACACTTTTTATCACTGGAAATTTCCCATTTTTTGCAAAAGCAGAGCGACCAGTGTGATGAGCCCCATGTCCCTACTCCCAGCCTCCGACTGTCACCCCGTGGCCAGCCTTGTCCCACCTACACTCCCACCCCCAACACCAAGCGGTGATGTTGAAAGAAAACCCAGAAGTTGTATTTGAACATCTTTCTGGAGGGTTTGCTCCCTGTTCAGAAAAGACAAATGTAAGGTCATTTATCCCTAGACCCTGTGGCATCCGCTTTGGGGCTGTTGTTTGCTCTTTGCAGAGAGGGTATAAAACACGCAAGCCGGAGGCCCCGCCCCACCCCGCCCACTCACTGTCTGCGGGGTCGGCTCAGCCACAGTGGGGACAGGACGTCTCAGAAATTAACTGCCCTCCACGCAGCAGCCTGAGCTTGTAGGCAGGCTCACAGGTATCGCCCCCAAAAGGAGCACCTGGCACAGGTCCTCCCAGAGACGAGGCTTCCAGGAATCCATCCCGGATTCAACCGACCAGGTCACAGCTGCCTCCGCTCCGGCTCACTACCCACGCCTGACGCCAGGAATCTCATCCGAGCTCCCCGTTCCAGCCCGGCTCCTTGAGGCAGAAGCCTTTGGGGGGGGGGGGGGCAGCAAGGGGAGGCGGGCGGGTCACGCGGGCCCAGGCAGCGCGTGCTCCCAGAGAAAAGCCTGGGCTGTGGCTGCACACGGGTCTGAGTTCGGGTCCCTACTCTGCCATTGCTAGCTGTGGGACTGTGTAAACAGTGGTTTTTGTTTGGCTGGGTTTTTGTTTGTTTGTTTTTTGTTTTGTTTTGGGGTTTTTTGCCACTAAAGGATGATCATTCTAGCCTCGTGGGACTACTTGAAGGCTAAATAAGGTGATGGGTATGAAACGAGATGTCTTCAGTCAGGATTGAAATCAGGCAGCATCTGCAAGGGATCGGCCTGACAGGCTGACACCCACACCCCACTGTCACTCATCGCTGCTCTCGGCTCCCTCCTCAGAACGGGGTGCTCTTAAAGCCAACAAAGGTATCTGGGCTCCAAAGCCACCGGACCTGAGTTCAAATCCCTCCTCTGCCTCCTCCTAGTCGCATGACTTCACAGAGTGGTGTCACTTCCCTGAGTCTTTTATCACCTGCCAAATGGAAGGCATTGAGTACTTGGCCTTTCAGGCTTGCAAAAAGGGTGAAACAGAGGAAAGTGCCTGAAAATGCCTGCCATGTGCTCCAGAAATAAGAGCTATTTCTGACCTCTTCCCCGGATCCCGGGTTAGAGACGCATTGCACTCCTCCCCAAAAAAGCCCGGACGTCCTCCCAAGCCAGAAGCAGGAGGCTCTACTTGTGCAGCCTCAGCCTGAGCAGGTGGGGGAACCTGGCAGGACCCCGGGCAGGCTCAGGGAGGTGGCCAGAAGCAGATGCCCGAGGCTGGCAGAAGGGGCGTGGAGCACTGAGGGGTCAGCCAGCTCGCACTTGGCATAAATGCGCAGGAGCCTAGGTCTGGTTGGCAGCAGGAAGGATGGGCAGCAAAAGGAGGGCACTGGGGAAGTCAGCATGCTTGGCTGGGTCCCCAGACTCTGGGTCTGAGGATCGTGATTTAATTCCATCCCCCACCAGATGGTGTTGCTGAGGTTTCTGTGGAGTTCAGGGTGAGCTAAGGGCTTCGGGAGACCCACAGTGAGCAAGTGGGGAACAGAGGGGCAGTAGGAGAGGTCAGAGGTCACAGCACTGGTCTCACAAAGCTGGCCCACGAGTAATATTCGCTAACACGCTACATTCACATGTACCCTGTGGCAGGCCCAAAGCGCTTTGAAAACTATGACCCCCATGTTACAGATGAAGCAACAGAAGCAGGGGAAAACCGAGTAACTTGTCTAAGGTCACACAGCCAGTGGAGGGGGACAGGATTCAACTTGAGACAGCCTGGTACAGAGCCTTTGCATTTGGCCATTACTTTGTACTGCCTCTCAGCAGAGTAGGCAGATTCTAGAAAAATTCATGCTTACTAAAGCGAGTCTCGGGTGCCCTCCAAAGAGGACTCCACATGCAGCAAGAGAGATCAGCCACCAGAAAGTGGCTGCCTTTCGAGATGCCCAGACAGGATCCAACGTGGCTGGTTCTGAGTCTGACTCTGGTTCTGAAACTCAGATTCCACAGAGCCCTGCTTCTTGGTAGGTGTACAGCTATTTTATCGTAGTTGGTGCTTTCAACTTGCTGGGAGCAGGGGGCAGAGGAGAACTGGTCCTGGCTCCCAACAAATGCGGCCATGAGGAACAATTTTAACTGTTTGGCAAGGGCAAAAGGTCACCCACCTTCACTGGCTAGATTCAAGGAATTCAACACCAGGAGGAGGGAGCAAAGAAAAATGCCGACCCATCTTGTGTGAAGCTTCTCCTCTCGCTATTCAGGCTGGTGGCAGAGGCTTGGCAAGTGCTTCCTTGGAATTCTTCAGGGGCCTCTGCCAGTTCAACTGACAGGGCAGCAGATGGCCCACACTTATCTGCTGATGATATTTTGATTTATTTATCTCTTACAGATGGTACCATGCCTTGATTTCTGTCAGGAGTCCAAAATGTGGGTTAACTTTCTGGGGATAATCATTTGTCCAAGTAGATGAAATAGCAGAGACTAAAATCCTGCCTGGCAGCAAGACGGTCACCAGGGCCTCCAGGTGTACCTTGCTTGGGAATTCGGGGCACTGTGGGCAAACTGAAAGGAAGAATTTGTTCTGCAGAATTTTACAGTTGGAAGAATCTAAATCCCTGTTTAAAATTAACACCACAGTGGTTAAGTGTAAGAGCTCTGAACTTACAAAGTCTTGAGTACAAGCTCTCTGACCACTTGCAGACCAGACTCTCTAGGTCCTAGTTTCGTTATCTGTAAAGTGGGTATAATTGTCATCTTCGTCACATGCAATATGACAGAAACAGGTAGCTACCCACCAAAAAACGCACTACTCTTTCTGTAGTGTGGAGTTATGGCTATGAAGAGGTTGCCCAGCCAGGTGCAATAATTCCCACCATCCCTTGCATCCTGATGGGGTCACGCGACTGGTTCTTGCCTTTAAAGTGTAAGTGTGAGTGACCTGTGCCACTTCCTGGGTAAGGTTTTTATTCAGTGAGTGTGCCACCCAGATGCAGAGGACTCCGAGGTGCTAGGAAATGATGGAAGCACAATATGGAAGTTGCCTGGTCCCCAAGTCACTGCATAAAGGAGAGCTGTCACCTCCAGGATCACCTTTACTGAAGCAATACATAAGCAAGAAATAAACAGCTACTGTGTGATCCACTGATATCTCAGGGCTGATTTGTTACAGCTGCTGGTGTTACCTTATACAGAGCGGGGAATCAAAGGAAATCAGCTGGGGCATGACATGGACTCGAAAGTGTTCACAATTCTTACTGTCAACATCTTTCAAGGGAGCTTGATAAATCAAGGGCATTATGAATTTTTTAATGTCATCTCATAGATTGCACTGTTAAAGCAAGACAAAGCTGGTTTTCCCAAGACATCAGCCTCCTTTCTGCCCTTTTTGGATACAATCACAAATCCTTCCTGCGTTGTCCTCGCTCACTCCCCAAAAGGGTGTTTTGAAGGAGAAACTGAGGGGAGAGGGAGCCGTGGGTAGTTCTTCCATGGAGCACTGGCTGGCATAGGGAGATTACGGCTCAAAAGCACCTGTGTTCTGGTTTTCCTTCTCTTCCCATTCAGCATAGAGTGATCGACTAACGCTGGGAGGAGGGACTTAGGGACCATTGAGCCCACCATCCTCGGTCTCTAGATGTGAAAACCAAGACCAGGGAGGGCTCATGAGCTGCTTAAGCTCTAATCATGAGTCACATACTGAGCTGAAGCTGGAACCCGAGTGAGTCCCGTCCGTTCTAGTCCAGAAGAAGATTTGGGAGGACAAGGGCCCCACAGTCCCTGACTACAGAAAATAATAATAGCTAACGCTTAACTGAGCACTTACTACGTGCCAGGCACTGTTCTAAATCTCCATATGCACTAACCTGGTTAATTCTCCTAACAACCATATGAAAGAGGCACTATTATTTTTCCCACTTACCAGATGAATAAACTGAGGTTAAGCACCTTACCCAAAAGCACAGAGATAGTTTAAGTGGTGGATCTAAGATTCCCCCCACGGTGCTCTAACTCCAGAGCCCCCACTTTTAGTCACATTTGGAGGGATGGGACTTATAGGAAGGATTTGATTCATTCTGCTTGACTCCAAGGAACAGAAGTAAACCCAGTGGGTCCCAGGAGTAGGATTCTGTCTGCTACACCCAAAAGAGAGTCCAGCCACAGAAAAGGCCCCACCAAGGAGGCATTGAACTTCCCAAGAGTGTAAAAGGCTCGGGCTCCCATGTGACGGTGAGGCTCAGGCTGGGCCAGTATTTCCTCACATGTCCCACAGGCAATTGCTGATGGGCGCCTGGGGAATGGTGCTCCCTTCCCAACTCCCTTCCAACCCTTCGGCTTACTTCCAGGAGAAAATTCCAGTTTTGTGATCCTGTTAACACTTGCCAATCTTCTGAGAAAGGGTCGGGGGGTCGGGGGGGAGAGAAAGAGCAAAAATATCCAGCTAGAACTGGATGACATTGTTTTATGCACACACATACACATAAAGGCACATGTGTATATATGAGGGGAGGGGACCCAAACAATGGAATTTATTTATTTAAAAAGTGTGTATTTGTTCTTACATGTTTAAACTTTAGTTACCTTCAAAGTACTCACCATTTGATACAATATACCTATCGAGATCTTTTTCCACTGCTCAGAACAGGTTTTGAACTCATCAATTTTGATGACTTTTAGTGCTTTTGCTGCTTTTGTTTCACTTCTTCCACATCAGCAAAAAGTTTCCCTTTGAGGACTTTTTTCATCCAGGGAAACAAACAAAATAAAAAGTTGCTCACGTGAATAGGGAGGGTGGGGCATGGGGATCATTCTGTTTTTGGTAAAAAACTGTTGAACACTCAGCACAGTGTGAGCAGGTGTGCTTATAAATCACCCATCATGAAACAGGAAAACGCGCTGAAAGAGTCTTCAAAAAAAAAAAAAATTACCTGAAGCCGAACACAGCATCTCACAACAACACCAGCTGGTACACTGATACAGATGGGTTCCTAGAACACTCATTTAGCGGGGGAAGCCTGTACTACAAGGGGCCCGCCCTCCAGAAGATAATTCTAGACTTTTTGGGGGTTCCCCCTTATATATATATTTCTTCTATTTCTGGCAAGTTGTGCTGGTTTTCTATTTCCAATTGTAATATAAAGTCTCCCTTTAAATTCATTTGTGTAAGGAAAATATAAGCCTATATAGAGCAAAATAGGAAGTCCTAGTAGAACAGAGGTATGTTGAAGAACAGATTCATGAAGGAGATATGAGAGTGACTGAAGTCTAGAACACACTGGGATAAAAGAATCCCATGCTTTGAGACCCACTCTAGGCCAAGGGCTCACAGCCCACCGCTCACATCCTGGCTCACATGAAGGGCACCTCCCGGGGTCGTGTAGTGCACAGCCTGTGTGTGGCTGTACACAGCAGCTGTGGATGCTTTTAAAATAACAAATACCCTAAACATGAGAGAGGTGAGGGACAGTCTTCTGTTCAGCTGCCTTGAAATTGGCAGCCAGTTTCTCACTGTAAATTATGGCACTCTCTGATCACCCTCCAAAGCTTCATCCTCCGAGGGCCAGCAGGCTACCCAAGCAGTGCTGGCACTCACCCATCCTTGGGAGGAAGGACGGAAGAAACGCAGGCACAGCGTTCTTGGGGCAGGCTGCAGGAAGATAAAGTGAAGTGAGCTGTACATTCAGCTCTGAAGGCAGTGGGCAGACATTCTCAGACATGAAAGCACTTGGAGAATATAGTATACATGAGCCATTCTTGAAAAAGCTAGCTGACATTGAAATCCAGCTCAC
Organism: Furipterus horrens; assembly: GCF_987537825.1. Lineage (NCBI taxonomy): Eukaryota > Metazoa > Chordata > Mammalia > Chiroptera > Furipteridae > Furipterus > Furipterus horrens. The sequence goes on from NW_028327175.1 coordinate 120,632,524, forward strand.
CCGGAGAAGAATCTAAATAAACTCAAGAATGGAGAATTCACAGTAAGAGCACCATGTATTTTTTTAGTATGTAAGTGCTCCAAATGTTGAAGGTATTGTGGTTGCAAAACCTGACTTTGTAAAAATTATAGGAACATCAAAAACCAGGAGGTCAGAGGCAGTCTGAACACCAGTGCTCTCATCTCTCTCAGAAGGCTGCGGACGCAGGAAATACTTTGTTTAAAGTCTGCAATGACACATATCTCTCCCCCTGCCCTCAAATTACAAAAGTAATTATCTACCCAGGGTCAAAATGACAGACAGAAGAGAAGGGCAATTAGAATTCAGCCCTAACATGGGAACACATGGGCCTCGCTGGTCCTCAGGGAGCCCAGTCCCCAACGTGACTCTCTGACCCAGGGCCATGGAGAAAGAGCCTCTGATGTCTTAGGAATTTGCCAAGCTGAAAAAATTTGTTTTAAAAATATTTTAAATTAAAAAAATAAGAAAATCGACTTACACTCACCATGCCAGGCCAGTCCTAAACATCTCTGCCTTATCTCACCACACACGTGCACACACACATGCACACACTCGCACACACACACATGCGCACACATGTGTGCACACACACACACACACACACCTCCCTCTCAAGGTCCACTGCCTCAGCCTCTCCCTGGCCTTCCTGCCTCCCCACACTCTCAGACACTGGGATCTTCATAGAACCCAGATCTGAATTCTGTTCAGGCATTTCTACTTAATTTCAGTTCTCGCAGACCCATCATGCCTTCAGACATTTACTTAAAAACAGATTCCTAAAGATGTATATTCTCTGTGACCCAGCAATTCCATTTCCTGGAATTTATCTTACAGACACACTCACACATGTGCAACGTAACACAAGGTCCAGATAATTCACTGCAGCATTATTTTAATAACAAAGGCCTAGGAATTACCTATATTTCCATTAATTAAATGAGAAATAAACATTCAATTTATGAAAAACTCATACCCATTGAAACAAGGCAGCTCTCTCAGAATATTAACAGTAATTAATATTAATTCAGAATGCATAATATCAATATTCTGTGAAAAAGTGGGCACCCCACTGAAGCTTGAGACCTACTGCTCACAGAGAATAAATCTAAACAACTCCACCTGCCCCTTCTCCTGTCAAGTGTGACCTCTTGACGATCCCCACCAGACTCTGTGTTAGTTTTCACATGCTGCTGTAACAAACCACCACAAGCTTAACAGCTTACACAATACAAAATTTTTTCTTATGATTCAACAGGTCCGAATTCCAACCTGCGTCCTCTGGGGTAAAAGCAAGGTCTTGGCAGGGCTGCACTCCCTTGTGGAAGCTCCAGGGAAGGTTCATCTCCTTGCCTTTTCTAGCTTCTCGTGGCTGCCACACTTCCGGACTTACGGTCCCTTCCTCCATCTGCGAGGTCAGCATGTTGGATCTCTCTTCTTTCATTGACACATTGACACAGCTCCCTTTCTGTCTACTGGGAAAGGGTCTCCACTTTTTCAGAACTCGTGCGATTAGGTTGGGCCCGTTGGGAAAATCAAGTGATCTCCCCAATTCAAAATCCTCAATGTAATCACATCTGAAGAAGTCCCTTTTGCCATTTCAGGTAGCATGTTCACGGGTTATGGGGTTCTGATATGGGCACACTGGGGAGGGGACGTTGTTGTGCCTACTACAGAAACCTGGGACTCCAGGCTCCAATGTGCTCATCACATCTCATCAAACACAAGACCTCATGATGATGCCCCCATCCCTCTGCCTGAAATGCTCTTTCTTACCTGCCCAATTCCTACTCAAGGCTTCAACGCTGACCTCAAAAGCTCCTTCCTCTGTGATGCCCACCCCTGCCCCCGACTTCCCAAAGCAGGATTAGTAGCAAATAAGACTTCTCACTTAGCATCTGAGTGATGTGCATCTCCAGCAGCCTGCAAACAATTTAAGAGTGAAACTGACTTATTCAATAACCGCCCCCCCACCACCACCATCAGCACATGCCTGGCACATGGCAGGATTAGCAAACACTGACGGAATGAAAAAGTACTGAATCTTTTCTTATTTTACTGTGGAATGCACTATGTAATTTTTGAAATCCAAATATGATTTTATGTATCTGTTATTGTTGTTTTAATTCACATGCCTGGCACATGATAGGAGCTCAGTGTATATTTGCTGAGTACTTTGCTCAGCTCTGTATAAGCTCTGCCTCTCTCATTTAATTGTTCACCATAATTCTCCAAGGAGAACTCCTGTATTCTTTAGGGTAGTTGATACTAGCTCCTGCTACAAACACTTCAAAATTTTAATGGCTTATTTCTCCTGCATGAGTTCCATCCACGTGGGGAGCCAGGCTCCTTACACAGTGTAGCTGTACCATAGGTGAGGGAGAGAAAGTACGGGGCAGGCAGGCTGTATGCTCAGCCTGGAAGAGACGCACATCCCTTCCACTCATACCCCACGAGCCCCCTGTGTTTCCCAGCCTCCTCTGTGGCTGGACTGGCCACGAGGCTGGGAAATGCAGGGAGCACACAGAGAACGATGAGCATAGCAGTCGCTACCACAGTTACTACCTCACCTGACAACTGGAGAACCAGAGGCTCAGAAGAATGGAGACATTGCCTGCGTTCTGGCTGCTGGGGTGTGGAGGAGGCAAACTCAACCAAGAGTCTGTCTGCAGGCACAGACCATGCCACTGCTTGCTCGTGTTGGCACGTGTTGTGTGTGCTCAGAAGTTAGGTCACCGCACAGGACAAAGGCCTGTGATCTCACTGAGTGCCAGGAAGGACCTCACCCTGGGATGGAGCGTTTCCTCGGGACCATCCCACAGCGGATAATCCACACAGAGAACGTCAGTGTTGGCTGGTCACATTCCCCCGTCCATTTGCTAACTAACCCTGCCAGTGTGGTTTAGTCATAAGCATCTAAATGATGACTCGAGGCAGATGTCATGTACTTGATTTTCCCCTCCAGAGTGTTGTGAGAGGGGCAATGAAATCTTTTTTTAAGCAAGCATCAGATGAAACTTAAATAAAACCAATAACTCTTTCAGGACGAGCGGCTCTCCAGGCTTCCCACAGACGCTCTCGGGGTGTCATTTATGATGTGATTCAGCAGATGTTTGCTGTCTGAAATGAAATACTGCTCCTCCCTGGATACGTGTCTCCTCTCCTACCCCTGCCACCTTCCCCTGTGGAGTTAGCCCTTTCTCCGCCATTGTGGCTTAAAGTTGTAAAAAAAAATGTTCCCCTAACCCCCGAGTGGCTGGGGCTGACGTCAGTACCAGATCCCTGCACTCTCTGCAGAATCTATGGTTTTCATCAACCTGTTCTGCCTTCCAGCATCAGCAACTCTAGGCTGAGATGACTGCAATTACAAGTCAATTAATTCTCAAGTACTCAGAGCTGATTATTCAAGGGAAAGATTATTCATGCTTCTTGCTTCCCTCCTTTCTGTGGGTTGGCAGTCATCGGCACCCCCATCGGCAGGGCAGGCGAGAAAGGAAAAGAAAGTTTGCTGAACTCCCTGTTTGGCAGGGAGGCAACTAGGACCCTGGACTCATCTGCGTATGCTGCCTCTTCCCCCCCAACATAGATAATTCTATGTTTACAATCATTTTCCAGAAAGGAGAGGGCAGCTACAGCCGGCACCAGCCTGGATCTTCCATCCCCGCGGCTGCTCCCCCTACCTGTGACGTCTGCAGGCTTGACGGCAGTGAGTGTGCTTGTGGGGGCAGCGGGCACATGTGCGTGCGAGACACCGATGTTGTCAGCCACGGTGCGCAGTCTGATGGCAGGCGCTGTCTCTTTACAGCGTGAAACATGTCGAGGGATACTGTATAACAGCATAGCTAATAAATACAATGAACTTTTAAAAATGAAGCAGAAAGAGACAGACAGAAACAGCTCACCCTCACGTAAAATGGTCTTCTTTGCCCGTTTACCAAAGAAGGGCCTTGTTTTCCAACACGGGGCCCAGAGCCCCCATCTCGAGGAATCTAAACCATGATCCCTTCCTGAAGGACTATAGCAAAATAGGAGACCCTCCTCAGGGACCATCCCCAAGACTCACAAGAAAAACACAGATGGTGGCCCAGTGGACAGAGTGCCTATTGGCTCAGAGGGGATTCAAGGTCAGTCCAGGAGGAGCGGAACCACCTCTGCTGCACTCGCCACACCCTCGCAGCCTGGTCTACACCCACCTGTGGGAACCTTTAGACCTGTCATCTACTGGGTCAGAGCTGCTGACAGGCAGGAGGAGGGTCCTATGCGGGGAGAATGAGATGGAGCCTCCAGGTGATCTGACTCTGGCAACTTACAACAGTTTTGTTTTTGCATTCAATCAACAAATCTTCACTAGGCACCTAGTATGTGTCAAGCACTGTTCAAAGCACTGAGGAGTCAGTGGTGAACAAGACATGAAGATCCAGCAGAAAAGACAGACTGTAAAAGATGGTGACTTCATTCAAGTGCAAAGGCCCCGGGGCAGGAATGTGTTTGGCGTGCTGGAGGCACAGGAAGAAGCTGCAGGGCCTGGGGCGAACAGCAGGTGTTGCCATGCAGGCCTCGGGCCAGGGCAGGTATGAGGAGCTACGCTGGGCCTCTGGAAGTCAGTGGAGTGTGTGGTTGCAAAAGACAACCCATTCACAAGCTTAAGCACGGAAGCTTGCTAACATGGAAAGATACAAGAGGGTCTCCTCCCTGAACCCAGACACAAGAGCTGCAGGGAAAGGGAAGCCATCAGAGCCAAGACAGCCTCTCTCCAACTCCCTCAGCTCCAAGGTCTCCCTTCTCAGCCCCTGTCCAGTCCTCTGAACACAGGCCTAACTCAGGTAGGCCAGCCCTTGCCCTGTATCCAGCCCTCCAGAACCGGGCCTGTGTTTTAGAGTTCCCCAAATGCCTGGGAGAGAGAAGCTGATTGGTCCACCTCAGGTCAGGTGTCCAGTCCTAGTGGCCAATCAGCATGGCCAGGGAAAGGCAAACCCGCCCTTGAAAACAGGGCTGCTGGCGGTGGCCACACTGCAGGTGTGCAAGCTCCCAGAGCGAGGACTCCTCCACAGTACCTGCTGCTCGCCATTCCCTAGCGGTCCCTCTCAGCAGTCTTCTTTGCCTCCTCCGTCCCTGTCTCCATCTCCCACTGCCACCCCTGCTCTACAGAAGACCATGGGACGCCCAGACCACCAGAGCTGCCTGAAGTTTAAGAAGTGGGGAGCTTCCCACTCAGAGCAGCAGGGCACCCCAGAATTCGGGACAACACAGGAGATGAGTCAAATCTTAAGAGACTGAGGCTGGGGTCTGGCAAGCAGGAAGACTGCTCTGAAAACCTTGAAATCGGGAAACAGGAGCAGATAAGTAAGAGTCTATGCAGCAAGGTCACGGTGACTGTGAAAACAGCTGCCAGCCAGGCCCAGTGGGGCACCCGCGATGACAGCCACTTGGCTGGAGGCTCCTTTGTGCACAGCAGGGTCTAAGGAGAAGACGGGAGCCTATGGCTGGGAGTGGGGGACACAGAGGGGCTGGGGGCTCAGCTCAGCAATCCTCGCAGCTCAGAGGCCCCCTCCCTCAGACAGGAAGCCTCCACATCCAGCTTCCTCAGCACTCAGTGGCCACCCCAGCACTGTGGCGCCGAGGCCCCACGAGGACCCACTGCCAGCCCTCTCGTACTCGGGCATGTCTGGGCCTCATCATCAGCAGTGCAATCACAGAGGGTGCTCGGGGAGAAACGGTGGCTGGAGCGGGTCAGGGAGCTGGGAGTTGGGAGCAGGGGAGGCACCCTCTCTCAGTCTGCAGGGCCAGGAGGAGCCAGAGAGATGGATTAAGGGGGAGAGAACAGTGATGGGGAGATGGGGGACAAAAAGACAAGAAAAGGAGGGAAAAATCAGGATGAAGTAAGACAGGGACAAAGAAATCAAAAGAGAGAAAGGGAGACAGAGAAGCAAGAGGAAAAACAGGCAAAGAGCCTGAGAAGGACAACTGTCTGGGTTTGAATCCAGACACCACAACTAATGACCAGTTGCCACTAATGACACAACTAATGACAGTTCTGGAGGCTAGGTGTCCAAGATCGAGGTGTTGGCAGGGTTGGTTTCTTCTGAGGACTTGGAGGACAGAATCTGTTTCCAGCCTCTCTCCTTGGCTTGTAGAAGGTTGTCTTCACATTCATGTGGTGCTTCCCCCGAATGCACATGTATCTCCAAACTCCCCACTTTATAAGAACACCATTCACATTGGATGAGGACCCACTGAAAGACCTCATTTTAACTGGGTTTCCCCTGTGAGACCTTATCTCCAATTAAAGTCCCATTCTGAGATACTTCAGTATATGAATTCTGGGGGGCACAATTCAACCCATAACATTACTTATCCTCTCTGTGCCTCAGTTTCCTCATCTGTAAAATGGGTCACTAAGAATTTGGTGAGTTATTCAACGGTTTGGCTGAACTAAGTGGCTGGGTTGGTGAAGTATGGGGTGGTCTGTGGGCTTCACTTTAAAACTGGTTTCTCTTTTCTATCCTAATGGCTTGGACAGAAAGGGCCCAGAGGTCTGAGAGGGGGAAACCTAAAATATTTCCCTCAGCCCTAACTAACTATAATGGGGAAAAGGGTTTTGGACAGGTGAGATGTGCCTGGCACACTTTCCTCCAAAGAAGCCCTTTTTTTCCCTAATGTGGGACATTGAAAAATTAATCCCTGCCTTTTGTCATCTAGTGGTTATGGAATGAATGATGCCTTTTAACCCTGTTGCCAAATCTGTTGCCCCCAGAAAACAAAAGGGATGCCGGCCTGTTAAACCGAGCACGCCGTTGTCCAGGGAAAGCCAACCAACCTGGAGTCTGCACGATCCTTCCCCATGTGGGAAGGCCACCCTCCCCTCCACGCCCCCACTCTTATTAGGGATTTCTGGACCCAAAGGTAGGTAGGACGACGACCATGTCCAGCTTGAAGCAGCTAGAGGAGCATGAGACCTTCGCCCTTGTCCTTTATAAGATTATAAAGGGTCTTAAGTCTGAGAGGAAGGGATTGTTATATTTTATTGTTAAAATAAGTAATTAATCATTTATTTATTTAAAAAGAAGAAGAAAAAAAGAATTTGGTGAGTTATTAAACATAAATTCTGACACACAGTAAACACTTACTATACGTGAGTTATGATATAATCTGTATTACCATTAGCTGGTGTAGTGGGCAGAAAAATGGCCCCCCAAGATGTCCACCCCTGAATCCTCAAATCCTGTAAATATGTTACTTTCCATAACAAAAGGGACTTTGCAGATGTGATAAGGTTGCCAAACTTGAGATGTGGAGATTATCTGGTATTACTTGAATCCAAGTAAATCCAAAGTAATCATGAGTCTTTAAAAGCAGAGAAACTTTCTCAGCTGTGGTCACAGAGCACTGCAACCACAGAAGAAAGGTCAGGGAGATGTGCTGTTGCTGGCTTTGAAGGTGGAGGAAGGGAGGCATGTGCCAAGGAACACAGTGACCTCAGGAAGCTAACAACAGCTCTAAGTTAACAGCCAGCAAGAAAATGGGGACCTCACTCTTACAGCCCTGAGGAACTGAATTCTGCCAACGATCAGAATAAGCAGAAACAGGTTCTCTCCTAGAGCCTCCTGAAAGGAATGCAGCCTGCCAAAACCTAGATTTTAGGTGGGTAAGACGTTACGACGCTTCTGACCTCCAGAACCGTAAGATAATAAATCAGCGTTGTTAAGTCTCTCAATGTGTGGCGATCTGTTACAGCTGCAGTAAGAAACTAATACATTCTGAAAACACCAGTCAAATAGGAATGAGTGATCTGGTGGACCCAGCCCTCCAACTGGAGACCAGGATGACATTAGTGCCCCGAGGGCAGTGGGCTACTCCAGCAACCACAGAGGACCCTCTGTCCACCTGAAGGACCCCTCCAGGAACAGAGGTGAGACCAACACTCTGGTCTTTGGAGCTGACGCAGCACCTGAAGGTAGAGCACAAAAGTCAAGGGGAGTCTGTGCCCAGGCAGGGAGACACCGGAGGGCCCCCAAGGAGTAAGAGAGTCCCGAGGCCCCATACCACAGACCTTCCACCCATCCAGACAGCACCCTGACTAGGGTCAGCTGAATAACAGCCCCAAAGATGTCCACCTCCTAATCCCCAGACTCTGAGAATATGACCCTACGTGGCAAGATGAACTTTGCAGATGTAATTAAGGATCTTGGACTGGGAAGATTATCTTGGATTATCCAGGTGGGTCCAATGTAGTCACGAGGGTCCTTAAAGGAAACAGGAAGGTCAGAGTCCAAAGAAGATGTGACAACAGAACCAGAGGTTGTGGAATGATGTGCCCTAAAGATGAAGGAAGGGCGGGGAACCAAGGAATGTAGTAGCCTTTAGAAACTGGAAAAGGCAAAGAAAGATTCTCCCCCAAAGGAACATGGCCCTGCGGATACCTTGCCTTTAGGCTTCTGACCTCCAGTACTGTAAGAGAACAAATTTATGTTGTTGTAAGCCTCGAAGTTTGGGGTCATCGCCCACCTGGAGAGTCTCGGCACCTCTATCGGTCTCAGTGTCCTCTTTGGAAAGGTGGGGATGGACACTTACTTCAGCCCATTCCACAGCTGGGGGCAGCATAACCAGGAGAAAACACTGTTTTGACAAGTGCTTGAGTCCCCGTCACCTGCACACACACAAGGCTATATGTTGGCTGCCATAGGAAAGACCTTAGGGCAGAGGGTAGGGGTTCTGAATGTCCCAGGAAAGGCACCACAGTTCTTCGGAAACCCAAGCGGAAGCAAGAGGGGTCAGCCAGGTGCCCGAAGGTCCACACTGTGAGCTAGAGCCCCCTCTAGAGCTTCAGTAAAGCCAGTTAAACCCCTGACGCTCTGAGGGGAGCTTGTCACCATGAAAAGCAAAGAGACAGCATGTCCTCCTGGAGCTCACCCCATTTGGGACAGGAGTCACCTGTGAGAAAACCCAACCCCAAATGTACAGGGGGCCTCTGGGGAACTTGGAATTGGTAGGGAGGACTTGGACCCCACAGACCATGCGCTCTGTGGGGAACGGTGGCAAATGTGCCTGGTTCTCAAGAGGCTCGGAGGTCCCAGGTGAGAGCTCGAGCCAGGGAAGAGCTCGTCCTGGCCCAGGACAGCCTTTCCATGGGGCAAGTGCTGTTTGACCTTGAGGTGCTCCTGTTGGAAGGCTGGCTCCTGCCCACAGGGGTCTGCAGTTTCCAGAAGCCCCACACTCAAGGGGTTCTCATTGCAACTCCAGCATCCTCATTAGCATTTGCCCCTGAGAGTGGCCCCCCAGGCCCTCCTGCCTGAGGGTCCCAGCCGTGAAGGCCTGGTGTCGGGAACAATGGATAAGGGAGACAGCAAATGCTCCTAATCAGGAAGCCGGTCCCTGGCTGCTGGTCCTCAGCAAGGCTGGGGAGGGGGTAATCTAGAACACCCCTGGGGCCTTGACTACAGAATCCATATGTGGCCAGAGTGCCTGAAATGCCTCCGACAGGAGATCCAAACAGCATCCCAGGGTGAACAGCTCCCTCCCGACCAGCCAGCATGGTCCTTTCTGGGAGGACAAAGCAGGTCCAGAGCCTCCGTGGGCAGGGCGGAGGAGGGGGCTCTGCCAGGTCGGCTGCGCTCACCACCGTGGGGACTCCAGTGACAGGCGCTCCCAGGACAATGAATGGCAGCTCTGCACACAGGCCGAAAGGACCATCTGGAGAAGAAATACACCCCACCCTCGATTTTCAAAAGATTTCCTGGAGGGTGTAAGGATTTCGAAGGCAGAGGGACTACATGGAACTGCACTGGCCAGGATGGAGGAAGGACAGAGAGTTTCTCAGCACAAGTTCTGGGCGGGTCTGCAAAGCTGGCGCTGTCTCCTGCCAGCTGGCCCAGTGGCCTGTAGGAGTCTCTGCCCAGGGCAGGTGCTGTGCTCCACTGCGCAGGGGCCGGGCAAGTGGCACAGATGGGAGAAGGGGCTGGTGTGACGTCACGGTGCCGACGGTCGGTGTCCGGGAGGCAGGAGGGAGAGGGGGGGCTGTGGAGAATGAGGGAGCACAGGCCCGTTCGCAATGGTGGCTGCTACTCAGGCCTGTTGTGCTGTGTGGGCCACGTGCTGCCAGATTCTTCCTCTGGTCCAAGAACCTGCACCCTGACTCTCCTGTGAGCCCCACCTCTTTCCAGTTAGATGTGATAGACTCCTACTTGGTTCCACTATCCACCCCCTCCTCCTTTGGCAGCTGGAGTCTGGCCATGGTCGTGATCTATCTTGGACCAAGTAGACAAGCACAGTGTCTTGGGGATGACAGAGCAACCATCTAGAAGAATCCTAGGTCTCCAGTGTGGAGCTGAGAGGTCTGACTGTTCCAGACTTTCATGGGAGAGAAGAAAAAAGTTTCTGTCACATTTAAGCCACTGTTATTTTGAGGCATTTGGCTTAGCAGTGGACTTAAAATCCTAGCTAACACAGTTGGCCCCAAGTTCCTCTGTGGGACCCTCGGGGGGCCCAGCCACCTCTGTGTCCAGGGCGCAGCCTTGACCTCAGATGACATCCTAAAGGAAACCTGCCTGGCCATGTCACTCCCCTGCTTATGAACCCCAGAGAGTTTCCATCAGCTCAACTCAGTCCAAACTCCCTGTCACCCCAAAGCAGGGCCTTCACAACCGCCCCCCTATTTGGTTCCATCTTTCACACTCCCACGCAGTCGCTATAGCGACTCCAAACTACCCACAGTTGCTAAGTCTTCAAGGTTGCCGCCTCCCCCGGGCAGCCATCCTTCCCCCAGGCTGAGTCAGTCACGCCCTCCCCTGCCCTCCCACCACCCCTAAAACATACCCTATTAATGCCCTAATATAGCACACATCATGTGATATGCTAATTGAACATAGCTGTGAAATCCAGGGCTCTGGAGACAGACAGACTGAAATCGCAGTGCCCAAGCTCACTTGCTGCGTTATCTCAGACCAGCTACTCAAACTCTCTGAGTCTCAATTTCCTCATCTGTGAACTGGCAAGAATACTGATTAAATATTTAACACACATAAACAGGATGTCTGTTGTGCCAGGTGCTCTGCTAAGGGCGGAGCATACAAAAATGCACCCGTCATCATGAAGCTTACAAACCTGTAGTAGGGAATGGCCTGAAATAAAATTTTATCCAAAAATAAAAACAAACAAAAAACCCTACTTCAATGCAGTTGTGATAAAACTTACCAAGAAAAAGTACAATGTGTGAATACTGGGCAGATCCAACCTAATCTGGGAGAGGGGATCAGAGAAAGTTTCCTTGAGGAGGTGATATTTATGAAAACAGAGTCGGGGCATCCTAGGCAAGTGAGGAAGAAAGCTGCAGAGGGGGTTTCGGGAAGAAGGAACAGCATATACAAAGGCCCTGAGGCAAGAAGAGGATGCGCTTCCCCAGGAACTGAAAAGAATAATGATCATAACATCTGAGGGCAGAGCCGCTGTGTCTGTGGGTGTCCAGGGCCCAGACCAGTGCTTGGCACGTAGTCAACGATGTAGAAAGCTGCCGAACGAGTGAGCGATTCTGTTCAGCATCCACCAACCCTGATTCAGTGACTAACTTCGTTATCACATGCTGGCTGGCCACTTGCTGGGCACCGCCCACATGCCAGGAGCTACTTGGGACTGAAGGAAGATGCAGAGATGGGCCAGCCCTGGGTCCTGCTCACTCAGCCTTTCCACTCCCAAAGCCAGGAAACATGATCATGTGGAGCCCAAACACACGGTTAAGGAATGAAGACTTGTGGCAAAGACTAGCTATTGTCCACCAAGGTCTGTTTCCCTTCTTCCACAGTTCCAAAGCCACTAGGCCCCCTGGGCAGTAGTTACAGCCATGCAAAGCCCTTGCCAATGGCTTGTGAGGGGATAGCTCAGGTCAGGCCTGAAGATGCCAGGCAGGCCTCCTTCACATTCTCTCCCAGCCTCCTGGGTGGTCCAATTTCAACCATATAGACAACAGGGTTCCCTAGGGGGTGGCAGAGCAATGAGGTCCTGAAGTAACTGGCAAGGATGGAGCTGCTCCACCAATTAGAATTATTACCAAAGAGAGAAATAGTTTCTCTGTTCTCGAAACTTCTGTGTTGCAGGGTCTCTTTGTTACAGCAGCAGAGCTTTACCCTGACTAACACAGCACCTGAGAAAGGGACAGGGATATAAGAGTTTGGAGCAGAAAGTGGCCATTTTTTGCTGCAAGAATCGAGAAAGACTTCCTGGACGAAGGTGGCATTTTCACTAGCCTTTAAGGAAGTCTATACTCTGAATAAACAGCAGTGTATCCATTGGGGTATCCATTAGAGAGAATGAGGCTGATCCATATTAGAATGAAACATGGGGAAATGGCTGAGTTCCAGCCTCAGGAGATGAAAGCAAAGGGTAGAATCAACATACATCCACACTCCCATTGCTGCACATAAGAGTGCAGATGTGTAAAAACAGAAAACAACAGAAAAATACAGACTAAACTAAACTATGGGGATAAAGCATAGGGAAGGGGAGGGATTTTCTTAATTTCATTTCATCCTACTGGGTAGGTTATCTTTTCACGATGAATACCTATTACATTATAATAAAACTGTCCTATATGACTAAAGCAAATTATAAGCATGCTTGTTCTGCCCCCTCCCCAGGAGAGGAGCAACTCTCAGTTCTTACTGGACACGTCCCTGCCCAGCCGGAGGTGAGCTTTGGAAGGAGGCCTCGGTGTAACACCATGTCCTCAGAGTTTGGGGTGCAGGTGCTGCCGGGACAGACAACTTGGAGAGGGGGCTCGGGGAGGTGCAGGAATCACTTTGCAATTAGTTCAGTCTGAACTCAGTAGTTTCCCACAGATAAAAGTCTCAGAGGCCAGGAGCTTGCCTGCTCTGCTTGGGCCCAAAGCAGGGAAATGAGACCTCACAGGCCAGGACATGGCTGACCAGAGAAGGCCTAGGCAACATCCCACCAAACGAAGCTGGGTCCTTTGTCTCCTGTGGCAGCAGGGACGGATGATGACTCAGAGAGGGAAGCTCACCTGCAAAATGGTGACCAGATGAAGCACAGAGGCTTCAGTTAGTGAGTCCTCAGATGTGGTCTGTCCTCAGTCACAAAGGAGAGACTGAGGCAGCTCACCTGGCAATGGCTAACGTTACCCACTGTATTGCAGTGCCTCTTCATTATAGCGGCAGAGCTTTATCATGACTGATACTGGGTTTTGGGAACTCAGAGAAGGAAGAGGAAATGGATGTAGGAAATTGATCATTTTCATGATTCTAGAACAGGGGTCAGAAAACAGCTGTCAAGAGCCAGTAATATTTTGGGCTTTGTGGACTATATGGTCCCTGTCACAATTACCCAACTCTGACACTATAGCAAAAAGGCAGCCATAGACAATTCATAAACAAATGGGTACAGCTGTGTTCCAATTAAACTTTATAAAAACAGGCAGTGGCCACAGCAATGTGACTGTACTAGCCCTACTGAACTGTACAGTTAAAAATGGTTGAGCCCTAGGTGGTGTGGCTCAGGTGGTTGGAGTGTTGTCCTGTGGACCAAAAGGTTGCAGGTTCGATTCCCAGTCAGAGCATGTACCTAGGTTGGGATGTGTACAAGAAGGCAACCAATCGACGCTTCTCTCTCAGATTAATATTTCTCTCTCTCTCCCTTCCTCTCTCGAATAAAAGCCCTGGTCAGTGTGGTTCAGTTGGTTGGAGCATTATCCTATAAGCAGAAAGGCCATGGGTTCAACTGCCAATCAGGACATGTGCCGTCAGGGCGTGTACAAGAGGCAACCAATCAATGTTTCTATCTTGCATCAACATTTCTCTCCCCGTCTCTCTCCCTCCCTTCTGCTCTCTCTAAAATCAATAAGAATGTCCTCAAGTAAGAATAAATAAATAAATGAATAAGCAATGAAAAAAATGTCTCAGGTGAGGATAAAAGAAGTTGAGATGGTTAATTTTATGTTATGATTTTACCACAGTTAAAAATCATAATTTTATTAAAAAAAAAAAAAGGGCAGTGCACCAGATTTGGCCCCAGGCTGTAGTTTGCCAATCCCTGTTCCAGAACATCAGAGCTCAAAAGACCCTCAGAGAGCAAATCTGTTCCGCTATACTTAGGCAGATTCCTTCCACACAGGTTATCTCATCCATGATTGGTAAAGAGGGGAAGGATGTTAAAGTAACAGGGAAATTGTGCCCATGTATGATTTCCAGCATGCTAATATTTTTAAATACAGATGCTCCTTGACTTAGAATGGAGTTATGTCCTGAGAAACTCATCATTAATTGAAACCATAAGTCAAAAATGCATTTCATACATCTAACCGACTGAACATCATAGCTTAGCCTAGCTATGCTATGCTCAGAACACTTCCATTAGTCTATAGTTGGGCAAAAACAACTAACACAAAGGCTATTTTATAATAAAGTGTTAAATGTCTCATGTAATTTATTATGTGTTTCACTTTTGCATCATCATAAAGTCAAAAAATGTTAAATCAGGCCACAGTAAGTTGGGGATAACCTGTAATCAGGAACAAGCACAATTTAAAAAACAAACTTAGCAGGATGTAAAGAATTTAAGGAAAAACCTGAAAGTCTGACCTTGCCTTATTACAAGTAGTAGCTGGATTACTGGCCCCAAAGACCTCTATGCCTTCACAGGATTGAGCATCTGGTCAATTGAAATGAAGAAGCTTTCGTATGTCTCCTGAAACAAGGGATTAATGATGAAGGCTACACTTTCAATCATAGTTTTAGTGTCAATTAAAATGGTCCTGATGAGAAGCCAGTGCCCTCCAGGACCTTCATTTCCAGGGGCAACTGGCCCCTCTCTGTGTAAGGCTGAACCGTGTGTTCACTTTCTGGCTGGGCCTAGATGCCCCTGAAAGTTTACCTGTGCTCAGGTGTTGGTTAGAATTATTATTGACTTCGTTGGTGCTCTGGTTGCAAGCGGCCCTAGATTTTGAACCATCGACCCCAACTCTATTTTTTCTTATTGCTCCTGTTCTTATTAGTGCACAACAGTACAGATCATGAAGTTTCATGGAGGCAAACTTATGGCGTGACAGTAGTGACACCTGGAACTGCACCATACCACTCTGTATATGAGAACTTCTACCAATAATGGCTGCTATCATTTATTGAGCCCTTACTAAAAACTGGCATTATGCTAAGTGACTTATATACCCACTTTCCCCATAATAATCCTATATCATTGCCCCCAATTTCATAGAAGGGGATATCGAGGCTCAGAGAGGTTAGGGGACCTGTACACATCAGTGGAGCCCAGAGAGGCCCTCTCACCCCCTTTCAAGTCTTCTTACCTGTCCCACATCATCCCCAATGTCCTCATCTCCTCGCAGTGTGCATAGCTTTGAAGTTGATCCTAATCAGTAACTCAGGTGGCGAGGAGATGGGAATTTCATTATCAGTCTTTGGACTACACACGTGTTTTAAACACTCTTTTGCATATATGATATAGTTCACAATTTAATTTTTTAGACTTAAGGATAAAAAATAAATGGCCTAAGGGTAGGCAAAGAGCAAATCCAAGCCCCTGTAGATACTTAAGGGGCACCCAGTTCTCCATACCCTCAGATAATATGCTCAAACACTCCCTATAACATTAGGAATGCAGCTATTGGCTGAAACAAAAAACTCAACTAGTAGTGGCTTAAAGAATAAAGACATTCAATTAGCTCTCATGACAAGGTTGATCAAGTGGTTCAACAATGCAGTTCTCAGAAATTCTCCTAGAGGCATAAGATGGCTGCTGAAGCTTCAGACCTCACATCTTCAGCCAACCACTTCCAAATGTAGGAAGCAGGGAAGCATCCGGGATGATCGGACTTTACGCATATGCACACATCTTCTCATCAAAGAGAAAATATTTCCCAGAAAGTCCCCAACAGAGTCCCATTTATATCTAACTGGCCAGAACTGGGTCATTTAATCACTGCTAGCCACAAGGGAGGCTAGGAAAATATCTGTCCTTTTCAGTCTCCTTGTAAGATAGACAAGGAACGAGAGGGAATATCTATTGAGCAGGAAACCACAATGCCTGTCCCAACCCACCCCAACCTGTATGCAAGGTAAGTACACCTACCCCACTCTGGGTGCCTCAGATTTGCCAAGTAACCCAGGCCCCACTTCATGTGGAAACTAGAGTCCACGCCACACAGCCCCAAAGTAAACTGTTGAGATGTGTCTATTTCCTCTAAAAGATGCTTGAGGGGTGCTCTGAATCACCCTTGATCCCCAGTCCCCAGCTCCTGACCTGGCAGAGTGATAGGCCTCACTTTGTCAATCCATGGACACTATCAGGTAGAGGAAGCCAGCAAATCCTCCCTGCTGTCTGTCACAATCTGGCCAGTATGAGCTCTGATATACGATGGGACACCAATGCTAGAGGCCTAAGAAAAGGGAAAAGCTAATCATGGGAGGCCACTAGCCACTTCACATACTGGTTACAAATCAACTGGAAAACTTGAACATTGAAGACCCAAAGGTGATAGGACCGCTCCCTGTGGCAGTGCACCAGGCAGCAAAGCACTGCGAGGAAGAACAGAGATCCAGCAAGCACTGACCTACAGTCTTCCAGACAATGACTCTCTGGCACTTATAAGACAATGACCCTGGAGACCAGGCATCTGTTGTCCTGTTTGCCACAGTCCCCACCACTCCATACTGTTTCTCCAACACTGCAGCCAAGGGTCGACTGCTATTTATCATCAAACACTGCAGTCAAGGGTCAACTGCTGTTTATCATCAAGTTCACATGGTACTTCTTACCCTTGGTGGCTTCCCATATTTGTGGTACCTGGCCGGCCTTGTAGGAACTTCAGTTTTAGGTCCTTAAACTGAAGCACTGAAGCTGGTCCAGTGTCCTGTTCTATGGTGGAAGTAGCAAGTCTACTTTCACATCAATGCCTTCATTCACTGTGGGGCAGTGCTATGGTGAGTGACTGAAGTCAAAGACTCAACGCCTCTTCCCAAAGAGAGTAAAATCAGTCCCACCGCCTTGCCGGGCATTCGCGACTCAGTCCACAGAGTGAAGCTGACATGCACAGCAGCCAGACGGGGTGCCATCTTTGTGCCATGGTTCAAACACTGCCCTGGCGATTACTCCAAAGTGCAGCTGGTCCTGCCAATTGCTACATGGTATGTCACTCCAGGAAACATGGGTGCTGATTTATAATCACAAAATTAGGAAGTGAAATGAAACCCAAAGAAATATATTTGGCAGCATTTCTGAAATAATAATAACTAGTGGTCATCTGAAGCTCATGGTGTGCCAGCCATTGTTATAAGTACTTTTACACAGATTAATTCACTTACTCCCTACAAAAACCCTATTTCAATGGGATGGGATAGCCAGCCCCTATGTGACCCCCCAGAGTCTCAACTCCGGCTTGCCATGCCCTCGTGCAGGCCCCTTTCCCACTGAATCAGAGAGGACCTGTGTGACCTAGAGAATACTGCAGAAGCAACAGTGTGTGACTTCCAAGGCAGGTCACAACAGGCATTGCAACTTCGGACTTGGTTTCGAACCACTTGCTCTGGGGGAAGCCAGCCGCCATGCTGTGAGGACTCTCAAGCGGCCCTGAGGTGAGCCCCAGGTCAGCAGCTGTGTGAGCTCATCACCGATTTGACACTTCAGCCTGAGGCAAGGACACCACAGCCCTAGCCCACACCTGCTGCAGTCTCAGGAGAGACCCTAACCCAGAAATGCCCAGCCAACTGCTCCCAAACTCCTGATCCCCAGAAACCATCAGAGAAATCAATGATTATTGTTACTTGAAGCCACTTACTTTCGAGGTCATTTGTAGCAATAGGTAACTACTACAGGTGATAAAACTTAGGGAAGGGGACAGAAGTTAAATAATGTGCCAATATCATACAACTAACAAGTAGTGGAAGCGGGAGTTGAACCCAGGCCATCTGTTCTGGAGTCCATGCATCCAGAAACTCCACTAGGCTGCCCCCTGGCACTCCCCAAAGAGGTCCAGTTTGTTTACTGTCAGAACATGGTGGTCTGGTCGGTGTGATCAGTGGGAGGGAGTGCAACTTCTACTGCAGCTTCTACTGTGGCTGTGCAAGCTCCGTGCACAAAGGTTCCTGCCTCCAGCCCAGTTCCTTTGGGGCACCTGCGGCCTGCACTTCCCGGTTGTTCATTGTCAAAACATGGCGGCAGCTGGACCGCCCACAGGACTTTTGACATATAGAAATGAGCTGCATGCAAATTAACCCAGGTCCCACCTTCCCCCATAAGAAATGGGAATGGACTTTGCTCATTCCCAGGAGAAATACTGATGGACCTAGCATGACATGTAGACTGGGGAAAAGCAGGGAAATGTGAATAATCTGTTGAATGTGTTGATGTATAAACTCACCCTAACCGTAATGTATGTCTGGAAAAGTGTGGAGTTGGGGCATGCAGGCCAAGAGGCAGGAAGCAGTTCCTATGGCCCCTTCTGGGTGACTGGGAGTCTCTACCCTCTCTTCCTTCCCCCTTCCCCCCCCCTCACCATTCCCTTGCTCCAATGGGCCCCTCAGGGTCGCCGGAGCAAAGGCAGCCTGACATTTATCTGTTTCCATCTCCCTTTTACTGAGCACCTACTCTCTGCTCCAGATTTTACCTACATGAACTTATGTCCCTCTCCCAACAACTCTGGCAAACAGGTATTATTCTCTCCATTCACTGTTTCTGCTAAAATGTAAGCAACCAACTGACAGATCAATACATCTCTCTTTTAGAAAAATTCAAATAGTAAATAAGGTCCCTAAATCTCCTTAGAGCATTCCCACTGCTACTTCCAGGCCCCTCTCCGAAACTGATATCCTGGTGCAGTGGGTACCATTCCAGACCTTTTTTCCTAGTGACTTTCATTCATGTTTATGTCCCCCAAAAAGTGCTTGGCAGAGCAACTACAGGATTAAGTCTTACCAAATAATGTTAAGCAAAACACAAGTCACAACAAAATACATTGCGTGATTCCTTGAATGTAAATAAAAAAACACAGCAGAATTATACTATAGTGGTTAAGGTGGTGGTGATGATGTGCTACTTTCACTTCAGAGGTGGTCGCACAAGGTCCGCTTTGTGATAAGTCATTAAGAAGGCGTCATCGTTCTGTGCACCTTTCTGTAAGTATAGTTCTAAATCGTAAAAGGCTTTGTTTAAGAAAACATAAGTGTTATCTGCTTTTGTTATATCAAATTTATTGTTCTGTTTTTGAAACACGGCTTTTGTTCTCTCACCAATACGTTCATCCTCTTGTCACCTGTAGACATACTTCATTCTTTTTAACAGCTGCAGTGTATTCTACACAGTTAATATTCCACAGCTTATTTAGCGCTCCCTCTACTGATGAACATTTTATTTGTCTGCAATTTGAACAAGAGTGCAATGAACACCTTTGTGTGCACATGCATCTCTCTAGGTGTGTCCCCAGCAGTTGGAATTGCTGTGGCGAATAAAACTTTTTTGACTTCTGGTCAAGATGGAGGCATAAGTAAACATGATTCACATCCTTATGCAACTACAGAAAAAAATTACATCTAGACTACAAAAGAAATATTACCCAGAACCATTAGAAAATCGAGCTGTATGGGAGTCTGACAACCAACGTTTTAAGGACACCACATTCATCCAGACTGGTAGGAGGGGTGGAGACACGGGGAGAGGTGGAGAGGTGTGGAGGTGCGGGAGTGCAGCGGAGAGGTTGCAGAACAGGCAGTCCCACATTCACACGTGGTGGATAAAAACTGGCAGGGTATCTCAGGGGTGAGGGATCCCAGCCCCAAACCAGAAACCCAGAAGCCCAGGGTTCCAGTGTCAGGCAGATAAATCCCCATAACTTCTGACTGTAAAAACCAGTGAGGGTTGGAGCAGCAGAAGAAACTGTTGGGTTATCAGGAGGCTCATCTCAAAGGGTTCGTATGGACGTAACCTTTTGAGTGTTATGCGTAACTGTTAAAATTCGAGTGAGAAATCAGCTATTTTGCTAAGAAATGAAGAGTTTATGAAATATGTCTATAAAAACATTATTATTCATAATGATTTGCTGAAAATTTCACAACATATAGTAAATGCATTCTTCTTTAGTAAGCAGTGCTCTTTGACACAATTTAGCAAAAATAAATTATTGCATTAAAATTATTTTATTATAACAATTATTTTAGAAAAAATAAATTATTTCTTTAATGTGGCTTTTGAAGTATAATATATGGAATAATATAAAACCTATTATTATAATTTGAAAAAACACATAGCCACATGGATAACAAGCAAGAAGTATGCCAAATATTGCATAAATTTTTTAAAAAAGAAGAAAACTTCTTATCATACAAAAAATGAACACAAATGGCATTCACACTAGAGACATATATCAATAAATATCAACAGTAAAAAACAGTTTATAAACAAAAATGAAATGCAAAAACAATACAATAGCAAAAGCTTCTTTATCATGCACACTACATAGAGTTTCAACGATTATTGCAAAGATAAATGAAATTAAAAGGACCATTTAAAGTGTAAGTAAAAATTATAACAGAATTAATATGTCAGTATTTGAACAAGTATAAAAATTCAAAATTTGGATCAACATGAGAAAAATTATATCAATATATAACCTGAGGTACAAAAAAAAAAAAAAGGAGAGAACAAAACATAAAATACGAATTATTCCATTGTTATTTACATTTATAGCTATCGAAAAAAGAGTTGCCGGGAGCAACGCTGGCACTTTTGGGAAAATCTGTCAGCGTTGCTCACAGTGACGTTGGCACACAAAGGTTTAAGACTTACACAGACCCACCCCCTCTGGGATTCAGCACCAGAGCAACACCTGAAAGGTCACAAGTGGCATGTGGGGAGAAAGTGAGGAAATGGAAACAGGGCAAGTGCTATAAGACAGCTTCCTCCCAGGCAAACCTCCAGAAGCTAGGCAGCAGCACTGATCCCTCTCTGAGCCCCCCCGCCCCCACAAAACCACAAAGCAGTGAAATGGGTTTCCCCTGCCAGTGATCATCTAAGGTGCCGCCCCACACAATTTACAGGTCTGCTCTCTACAATAGGCCATGCTACTAAGACAAGGAGTCAAAGCAACTCTACCTAATACACAGAAACAAACACAGGGAGGCTGCCAAGTTGAGGAGACAAAGAAATATGGCCCAAATGAGAACACAGAACAAAGCTCCAGAAAAAAAATTAAACAAAATGGAGATAACCAACCTATCAGATGCAGAGTTCAAAACACTAGTTATCAGGATGCTTAAAGACTCATTGAATATGGCAACAGCATAAAAAAGATCCAGGCAGAAATGAAGATTACATTAAATGGAATACAGAAAAATCTACAGGGAAACAACAGTGGAGAGGATGAAACTGAGTATCAAATCAACAATTTGGAACACAAAGAAGAAACAAACATTCAATCAGAACAGCAAGAAAGAAAAAAAGACTTCAAAAAAACTAGGATAGAATAAGAACCCTCTGGGACATCACCAAAAAGGCCCACATCTGAATCATAAGGGTGCCAGAAGGAAAAGAGGGTGAGCTAGAAATTGAAAACTAATTTGAAAAAAATAATGAAAGAACACTTCCCTAATTAGGTGAAAGAAATAGACATACAAGTCCAAGACGCACAGAGAGTCCCAAACAAGTTGGACCCAAAAAGACCACACCAAGACACATCATAATTAAAATGCCAAAGGTTAAAAATAAAGAGAGAGTCTTAAAAGCAGCAAGAGAAAAGAAGAGTTACCTACAAAGGAGTTCCCATAAGACTATCAGCTGATTTTCAACAGAAACTTTGTGGGCTAGAAGGGGCTGGAAAGAAGTATTCAAAGTGATGAAAAGCAAGGACCTACAACCAAGACTACTATAACCAGCAAGGCTATCGTTTAGAATGGAAGGGCAGATGAAGTGCTTCCCAGACAAGGTAAAGTTAAAGGAGTTCATCACCAAGCCATTATTATATGAAATGTTAAAGAGACTTATTTAAGAAAAAGAAGATCAAAACTATGAACATTAAAATGGCAACAGGAGATCCAAGATGGCAGAACAGTGGAAGCTACATTAACCTCCTCCCAGAACCAATCTGGAATTTCAACTTAATTTTGGCGAAAGCATCCAGAATAAACAACTAAACACTAGCTGGAGAGAAGCCTTATAACCACAGACAGACAGAAAAGCCCACATCATCACAATGTGACTGGTAGGAATTGCGGAGACATAAGAGGGCTGGCTGGACTCCCATAGGTGGTGGCTGAAAAGATAGAGGATCATCTCAGCAGCTGGGGGTTCCGGCTGAGAAAGATGGGATCTAAACTCCAAGCTGACCCTCCCAGCCTACAGCAACAGAGCAAAGTAAAATAGCATCTAGCTGTGAAAAGCAAAAAGTCACAGGATTTTTTCTGACCTGCGATAAACAGCTGGAGACAAAGAGCTCTTAAAGGGACCACATATGAAAATACATTGGCAACCCACTTACCCTGGGTTCAGGCAGAGGGAGGGCAGAGTAGACTAGAGATGCTTAAGGACAGTTTGGAGCAGTGGCTTTGAGGAGAGGCATGAGGAAGCAGCTGACTGGGTCCCAGTGCTTACTCATTCCCCATACTGCAGGCAGACCACCCCCCTCCAAGTGGTGTCAGCCTGAGGGAAAGCAATAGCTCCGCCCACAGGAATTAATCTGCCCCACCCTCAGTGCTTAAGCCTGAAGGTTGATCACAGATTGAATAGATAACAACTGCAGGAGACAGCCAAAAACAGTAGATCTCTGGTAATCTCGAACAGGCTGCCTAGGCCCAGACTGGGACACAACCTGACATCACCAGGGGCAGATCCAGGAAGTAAAGAAAGTGCCCCTTTACAACAGTATGCAAGATGTGGTGAGGGAGTGACTCTCAGTCAGCTAGCTGGAGGGAAGGACCCACCAAAGAGCAACACAACAACAACCAAGACCCAAGTACAACCAGACAGCCCGAATACATGGCATACAGGGCATCATAAGAGCATCAAGTTCAGGAGATCAAGAAGACTGCACCATTGAGTACCACAGATCTCCTACCACAGAAGGTCACAACAAGAAGACATGAAGTCAAAGCAGATCAATCTAAGAAGCAGAAACAAACAAGAGTCACAAAAATGGGGAGAGAGAGGAAAAAAAAACATCAAAAGGAAAGGAAGGCTAAATGAAATAGTGCTAACTTAAATAGAGGTAAACAAACTATCAGACATGGAATTCAAAATAATGATTATAGGGAAGCTCGATGAGCTCAGCGAGCTCAAAGAGAACTACAAAGAACTCCAGGGAAGCTACAAGGAACTTACTGAGAACTACGCCAGCATTAAAAAGGACATAGAAATTATCAGTAAGAACCAGAAGGAAATGAAGAATACAATTTCTGAATTGAAGAACACAGTAGAAGGAATCAAGAGCAGACTAGAGGAAGCAGATCAGATCAGCGAGCTGGAGGACAACGTAGAAATAAATTCCCACACAGTGCAACAAAACAAAAAAAGACTGAAAAAGAATGAAGAGGTTTTAAGAGAGCTGCAGGACAACATGAAACATAATAATATCTGTATCATAGGGATAACAGAAGGAGAAGAAGAGGAGCAAGGGATAGAAAACCTCTCTGAAAAACTAATGACAGAAAACTTCCCTAACTTGATGAGAGAAAAAGTCATGCAGGTCCAGGAAGCACAGAGGTTCCCAATGAGGATGAAACCAAATAGGCCCACTCCAAGACACATCATAATTAAAATGGAAAAACTCAAACACAAAGAGAGAATCCTAAAAGCAGCAAGAGAGAAACAGCTAATAACATACAAGGGAGCTCCAATAAGGCTATCATCAGATTTCTCAGCAGAAACACTACAAGCCAGAAGGGAATGGCAAAAAATATTCCAAGCAATGAAAAACAAAGGCCTACAACCAAGAATACGCTACCCAGCAAGGCTCTCATTCAAAATGGAAGGTGAAATAAGGAGCTTCCCAGACAAAAGAAGGCTAAAAGAATACATCTCCACCAAACCAGCATTGCATGAGATGCTAAAGGGTCTGCTTTAAGAAGATGAAAAAAACAGGGAGAGACAGAGGAGCACAGGTACAAAAGGGCAAAATTAGCATGAATAAGTGCCTATCATTAATAAACTTAAATGTAAATGGATTAAATCCACCAATCAAAAGACACAGGGTAGCTGAATGGATAAGGACCCACCTCAGAACAAAAGATCTACACAAACTAAAAGTGAAGGGATGGAAAAAATTATTTCAAGCAAATGGATATTTAAAAAAGGCTCAGGTAGCAATATTTATATCAGACAAAAGATTTCACAACAAAGGCCATAACAAGAGACAAAGAAGGATATTTCATAATACTTAAGGGAATAATCCATTAAGAAGATATAACCCTTGTAAACATATATGCACCCAACATAGGAGCACCAAAATATATAAGGAAAGTCTTGGAGAACATCAAGAAGGATATTGACAGCAATACACTCATAGTAGGGACTTTAACAACCCATTGTCAACAATGGACAGATCTTCAGAGCAAAGAAACACCAAGGATATTGACACATCGAAGAACACACTAGATCAAACGGACTTAATTGATATATACAGAACCTTTCACCCCAAAGAAGCAAAATATACATTCTTTTCAAATGCACATGGAACACTTTCAAAGATGGAGCACATGGTCAGGCACAAAACAAGCCTCAACAAATTCAAGAAAGTTGAAATTATATCAAGCACCTTCTGATATCACACTGGCTTGAGACTGGAAACCAACCTCAAGGAAAAAACTCAAAAACATTCAAATTCACAAAGAATGAATAACATGCTATTAAATAATGAATGGATTAACATCGACATCGGGAAGAAATCAAGACGTTTCTGGAAACAAATGAAAATGAACACACAACATCTTAAAATCTACAGGACATAGCGAAGGCAGTCCTGAGAGGGAAGTTCACAGCAATACAGGCCTACCTAAAAAGGATAGAAGAATCTCAAATAAACAATCCAACCCTACATCTACAAGAACCCGAAAAACAACAACAAAGGCCAGAGCAAGTAGAAGGAAGGAAATAATCAAGATCAGAGCAAAATTAAATGACACAGAGACCAAAAGAACAATTCGAAGGCTCAATAAAACCAGGAGGTGGTTCTTTGAAAAGACAAACAAAATCAACAAGCTTTTTACCAGACTCATCAAAAAAAAAGAAAGAGGACCCAAATAAATAAAGTCAGAAATGAAAGAGGAGACATCACAACCGATACCACAGAAATAAAAAGGATGGTAAGAAATTACTATGAACAACTATATGGCAAGAAATTTGACATCCTGGGTGAAATGGACAAATTTCTGGAAACATATAATCTTCCAAGACTGAATCAAGAAGAAGCAGAAAATCTGAATAAGCTGCTAACAGCTAGTGAAATTGAAGCAATAATCAAAAAACTCCCGGCACACAAAAGCCCTGGACCAGATGGCTTCAGAGGCAAATTTTACAAAACATTTAGGGAAGAACAAACTCCTATCCTTCTCAAACTATTCCAAAAAATCCAAGAAGAGGGAAGACTCCCAAACCTTTTCTATGAGGCCAGTATTATCCTAATTCCAAAACCAAGTCAAGACACAACAAAGAAAGAAAACTACAAGCCAATATTGCTGATGAACATAGATGCTAAAATCCTCAACAAAATATTGGCAAACTGGATCCAGCAACACATTAAAAAGATCATATACCATGATCAAGTGGGATTCATCCCAGGGATGCAAAGACGGTATAATATTTGCTAATCAATAAACATATTATAATACACCGCAAAAGCAAAATGAAAGACAAAAATCACATGATCATATCAATAGATGCTGAAAAGTATTTAATAAAGTTCAGCACCCATTTATGATTTTTTTTAAAAAACACTCAGCAAACTGGGAATAGAGGGATCATACATCAACATAATAAAGGCCATATACAAGAAACCTGCAGCCAACATCATACTCAATGGGCAAAAACTAAAAACTTTCCCCCTAAAATCAGGAACAAGACAAGGATATCCACTCTCTCCACTTTTGTTCAGCATAGTTTTGGAAGTTCTAGCCACAGCGATCAGACAAGAAAAAGAAATAAAAGGCTTCCAAATTGGAAATGAGGAAGTAAAACTGTCATTATTTGCAGACGACACGGTAGTGTACATAGAAAACCATATAAAAACAATAAAAATAAAATTAAAAAAATACCTTTAGTTCACAGTAACATGGAAAAACAATAAAATGAATCTAAGTAAAAAAAGAAAAGAAAGAAAGAAAATCCTATAAACTCCACCAAAAAAATTCTTGACCTAATAAGTGAACTTGGCAAAATAGCAGGGTACAAAATCAATATTCAGAAATTGAAGGCATTTCTGTACATCAACAATGAAATATCAGAGATAGAAACTAGAAAAAAAAATCCCATTTACTATAGCAACAATAAAAATAAAGTACTTAGGAATAAACTTAACCAAGGAGGTAAAAGACCTGTATTTGGAAAACTACAGAACACTAAAGAAAGAAATTGAGGAAGATTTAAATAAATGGAAGCATATACTAGGCTCATGATGAGGAGAATTAACATCATTAAAATGTCCATACTACCCAAAGCAACTTATAGATTCAATGCAATCCCTATTAAAATACCAATGACATATTTCACAGACCTAGAACAAATACTTCAAAAATTTATATGGAACCAAAAATGACACGATAGCCTCAGCAATCTTGAGAAGGAAGAACTAAGTAGGAGGATACCTGATATCAAACTATATTATAAGGCCATGGTAATCAAAACAGTACGGCACTGGCATAAGAACAGACATATAGATCAATGGAACAGAATAGAGAGCCCAGAAATAGACCCAGGTCTCTACAGTCAATTAACTCTTGACAAATGGGGAAGAAGCATAAAATGGAGTAAAAATAGCCTCTTTAACAAGTAGTGTTGGGAGAACTGGACAGGGACATGCAAAAAAATGAAACTAGGCCACCAACTTACACCGCACACCAGAATAAACTCAAGATGGATAAGACTTAAATGTAAGCCGTGACACCATAAAAGCCATAGAGGAAAACACAGGCAGTAAAATCTCAGATATCCCACACAGCAATATTTTTGCTGATATCTCCCAGGGCAAGCGAAATAAAGGAAAGAATAAACAAATGGACTGCATCAAACTAAAAAGTTTCTGCTCAGCGAAAGAAAACAGCAAGATGAAAAGGGAACCAAACATATAGGAAAACATATTTGCCAGTGATACCTCAGACAAGGGTCTGATCTCCAAAATATATAAAGAACTTATACAACCCAACGCCAAGAAGACAAACAATCCAATTAAAAAATAGGCAAAGGACCTGAACAGACACCTCTCCAGAGGGCCCTTGGGCATATGAAAGAATGCTCAACATCACTAGCCATCAGAGAGATGCAAATTAAAACCTCAATGAGATACCACCTCACACCGGTCAGAATGGCCATCATTAACAAAACAACAAACAATAAGTGCAGACAAGGATGTGGAGAAAAGGGAACCCTAGTGCACTGTTGGTGGGAATGCAGACTGGGGCAGCCACTATGGAAAACAGTATGGAATTTCCTCAGAAAACTAAACATGGAACTGCCTTTTGATCCAGCGATTCCACTGCTTGGATTATACCCGAAGAATCCTGAAACCCCAATTCAGAAGAACCTATGCACCCCTATGTTCATAGGAGCGCTATTTACAATATCCAAGTGCTTGAAACAGCCTAAGTGCCCATCTGTAGATGAGTGGATCAAAAATCTGTGGTACATTTACATGATGGAATACCACGCAGCAGAAAGAAAGAACTCTTGCCTTTTGTTACAACATGAATGGAACTGGAGAGTATTATGCTTATAGTGAAACAAACCAGGAGACGAAATACAAATATCATATGATCTCACCTAATACAGGAACCTAATGAACAAAATAAACAAATGAGCGAAATAGAACCAGAGGCATGAAAACAAGGAAAAAACTGACAGTGACCATAGGGGAGAGGGGAAGGGGCAACGGGGGGGGGGGGGGGGGGGAAGACAGGGAAGGGTCTAGTCAAAGAATTAGTATAAATGACCCACGGACATGGACAACAGGGTGGGAATTGACTGTGGGAGAGGGGACAGTTGGGGGGGGGGGGGCAGGGGAGAGCAATGAGGAAAAAATAGGACAACTATAACAGAACAACAATTTTAAAAATGGAAAATATATATATATATATATAAACCAAAAAGAAAAAAGAAAAAGAAAAGAATAGCTTTGAAGTGAGAAGCCAAAGAACTTACACGCAGGATCCATGGACATAAAGTAAGGAGGGTGGGATTGCTGGAGGGAAGGGGAGTACGGGGCAGAGGGGGGCAAAGGGGGAAAATTGGGACAACTGTAATAGCATAATCAATAACATATACTTAAAAATAAAATAAATTTTAAAAATAGCAAAAAATTTACAATTATCAACAACTGAATCTAAAATAACAAACCAAACAAACAACTAGAACAGGAGCAGAATCACAGATACAGAGATCATATGGAGGGTCATCAGTGGGTAGGGAGAAGAGATAGAATGGGGGAAAAGGTGAAGGGATCAAGAAGCATACATTGGTAGGAACAAAATAGACAGGAGGAAGTTAAGAATAGTATAGGAAATGTGGAGCCAAAGAACTTATATGCACAAACCAAGGTGGGACATTGCTGGAGGGATGGGGTATACCGGGGTAGGGGGACAAAGGGAGAAAAATTGGGACAACTGCAATGACATCATCAATAAAATATATTTTAAAATAATAATAGAGGAGATCCAAGATGGCGGAGTAGTAAGTGGAAGCTACACTAACCTCCTCCCAGGACCAGTCTGGATTTACAACTTAATTTTGGAGAAATCATCTGGAATAACCAACGGAACACTAGCTGGAAAGAAGTCTTATAACCACGGAGAGACAGAAAAGGCCGCTACATCACAACGTGACCGGTAGGGAGTGCGGAGACGCGGAAGGGCTGGCTGGGCTCACACGGGTGGCTGCTGAAGGGACTGAGAAACAGCTCAGCAGCCGGGGATTCCCCCTGAGAAGGGCAGGGTCTAAACCCCCAGCTGGGCTTCCCAGCCTACAGCGACAGAGTGGAAAGTAAAATAATAATAATAACTATAGTGCCCTGGCTGGTATGGCTCCGTGGATTGAGCGCCGACCTGCAAACCGAAAGGTCACTGGTTAGATTCCCAGTCAGGGCACATGCATGGGTTGTGGGCCAGTTCCCCACTTGGGGGCGCTCAAGAGGCAACCACACATTGATGTTTCCCCCCCTCTCTTACTCCCTCTCTTCCCCTCTCTGAAAATAAAATAAATAAAAAATAACTATAGTAAATATATTTTTTAAATTGCTGTGGCAAAGGGTACGAACATGTTGTGTTTTAATGTTGCCAAATGTTGTGCATTGTGGTTATACCACCAGCAGTATATGAAGATCTCCATGTTCCCACATCGTTACTCACTCGTGATATCATCAAACTGTCCTCCCCCCCTCTTTTTTTTTTTTTTTTTTTTGCTTCATTACTGTCCCATTACTGCCATAGATGAAGAAACAGAGACTCAAAGACCTTAAGCAATCAGCCTGAGCCCACACAGCAAGGAAGTAGCAGCAGGAGAACTGGAATTCAGATCTGTTGCCTCCAAACCTCAGCCAAGAGATGGGGTTTTGCTTCTTAAAGAGCAGGTGCTCCTGAGACACGCCACAGCCACTCCCAGGTGTCTAATTCTTCTCAGGTGCGAGAGGCCCCTGAGATGAGCAGAGCCTGGCCCAGAGGCTGCAGGTAGCCCACCGGCTGCATGGAAATCATCAGGGAGGAAATTAGTTCAAAATGGAATCGAAGGTGCTGCTGCTGACTCTGATGTAAACCAGATAAACTTGCCACTGACACAAAGCATTTAGAGCAGACATGCGGGGTTCTCAGCTTTCAAGCAAAGAGCCACTGGGAGTGAAAAATAAAACAATCTATGAAGCTACAAAACACAATAATGAATGACAACAGGCCCCTCAACCGCAGGGTAGGATTATTGAAAAATCAGCTAAAAGCCCATCGGAGGGGAGGCCTGAGGGGCTGGTGGCAGGAGATGGAGGAGTGCGGCAGAGGGGGCAGGACACGCAGTCGGAGAAACCTGGGTGTGAAGTGCCTTCCACACCTACTGGCTGGGTGACCTTCACCGAGTTCCGCGAGCTCTCAAAGACTGTTTCCTTGACTGTGAAATAGGAGTGAACACAGGGCGTGCCGCCTCATATCTTTTATGCGGGTTCCATGAGACATGGACTAGACAGGGCAGGGGCTGCCAAGCACAGCTGTTGAGGTCGTGCGCAGACAAGTGCCTGAAGTTGTGCGTGGACTGCAGCAGGCCCCTCCTCCGTGTCCAGGACAGGCGGCTTTCTCAGAATTGCCCAAACCCCATGTGCTGCAGGGCCCTGAAAGTGCCAGGCGCAGGCTAGGTGAGTGTTATGATCATGGCAGCCGGGTGTCCCACGTGGGGGGGCTCAGGCCATGCAGACCATGACTGTGACAAGCACTCCTCTCCAGAACCCAGAGGAAGCCCCACCCAAGGGCCCCAAAAGCAAGCCTTGTGGGACTGAATGGAATGAGTCTTGGCCCCGCCTCAGCCCGTGGGGGAAAGCCTGGGCGCCCCAGTAAGAGAAAATGAAGCAGGAGTCACCGTGTTCTGCCCCTGCCAAGGAGCTGTCTTGTACCTGTGGCACCGCCACATCAACAGGGAGTTGAGGGCCTCAGCGCCGCCAGCCTGGCAGTGCGAGAGCTTGACCCTGCCACAGGGGGGAGCACAGGAGCCCCGCCTCTGAAGGGCCCCCCTGTGCACAGCCCACGCTGTTCTTTCTGCCTTGAAGGCCCTCTGTGTGGCCAGTCCCACCCGTCCTCCCAAGCCCAGCTCCAGTGCCACCTTCTCCAGAAAATCTGCCCCCGTTCCCTAGCCCCCAACTCCCAGCCAGGCTAGAAGAGGCGGGCTGTGTCTTAATCATCCTTCTAACCAACCC
The DNA here is from genome assembly GCF_987537825.1 of Furipterus horrens. Classification (NCBI taxonomy): domain Eukaryota; kingdom Metazoa; phylum Chordata; class Mammalia; order Chiroptera; family Furipteridae; genus Furipterus; species Furipterus horrens. The sequence goes on from NW_028327175.1 coordinate 120,663,629, forward strand.
CCAGCAACTGAACATAATTGGCTTTCTGTGTGTCTGATAAATTAATGAATAAATGAGTGAGAGAGAGCCAGGCCTTTGCCTAGGACCCTATGAAAGAGCAGGAACCCCCATCCCCATCTGTCCTTTTATAGTTAGGACCGGCAAGGTCTGAAGTCACAGAACAGTGGGTTAGGACAGGGGAGGGCTGACAGTTGGGTGTGACCTGCCTGTCATCCTGATGGCCCCAGGGACTACAACAGCAGTGAAATGTGACCCACAGCCAAGGCAGAGAAATGCCTGGCAGGAGCTGGGTGGAGGATAATGACTTCAGGGAAGGATGCTAGCTTGTAGTGAAAAGAGGAATCTCTAGAGCACTTCAGTCTTGCTAAACGACCTGCACCGAAGGGCCGTGCTTCTATTCCATGGTCATTTTTAAAGAAAAGAACCGAATAAACATGGTGCTATGAGTCTAAAGCCAGCCCCAGGTTCAGGCAAGCCGAGCTCCCAGTCACCCTGGGCCTGGGTCTGCCAGGGCACTGGTCCCACAGCACCTTCACAGTCTGCTCACTGATCTCTATCCCCTTCAGCAGTGAGCACCTCCAGGGCAGGAACTGGCTCTTGTAGGATCTTGCAGTCCCAGCAAATCTCAGGAGAACTCAGGAGGAGTCCCTCCCTGTAACTCTGGCCCATGTTCGGTCTTCACTGGAGTACAGACAGTGAGTCCTGAAACCCCAGCAGCTTTCAATACCAAACATTTATTTCCTCTTCTTGTTACGCCAGGGCAGCAGGTTGGCTGCCGCTCAGCTGGGCTCAGCTGGTCTGGGCTGTGCAGGGCCCCATGTGTCCTCTCCCTCTGGGACCAAGCAGAAGAAACATCCGCTCTTAGGGGCATCATGCTCTCGTGACAGAGGGCAGAAGCTAGAGGTGGGCAGAGGTTCACCATGCTCGGATATGGCATGTCACATGTGCTCACATTCCAGTGGTCAAAGGACATCATGTGAACAAATCCAATCAGTGGAGGTACACATGCCTCCTGGGGCACATGACCATGGTGGGAGGGAATAAATAATTGTGAACAAATAGTATCATCTTTCATGGTTTGTTATTTTTTGCTCTCCGGACTACTCTCTGCTCTAGTTCAGAAATGTATTCCATGTGGTTTAAGCAGGCCTAACCATTCCCACCACTGGGTAGGCACATGATTTAGACCAACCAATCACGGTACTCCATTCACACACACTCCACCCAGGCCATGGTGATTGGTTCAGGAAATGGACATGTGAGATCAAAAAGCCAATAAGAGCCTTCCCTGAGACCTTTCTACCAGAGCTATCAGGGTTGCATGGCAGGCAGGGTGTGAGTGCAGGGCTTACCAGCAGTACACTGACCACAGAATGCAGCACAGTCTGCGCAGTAGCAATGAGATAAATGTTCTGCACTGCCCAATAACATGGGAAATGTGGCTGGAGCAAATGAGAAACTGAAATCTAAATTTTACTTTTGATCATTTACATTTCAACCTACAGCCCTATGTGGCTAGTGACTAACATATGGATGTACTCAATTTAGAGAGAGTCTATGTAAAATATGAAAGAGCTTTTTGAGACATTTTTAGGCCCTTGTGTCCAGTTGAACCTAATGCCACCTAGACATTGTCATTTATAAAAGTAAATAATTTTCATTGCTTAAACTAATAGGATTTCCATCATTAGAAGTGGGAGAAGTCTCAACTAATGTCATCAGCAGCAGTTGTTACCTCTATTTATTTTGTCCTACTATGTGCCAGGCATTCAGCTGATGTACCTACGTCATGTCATTGATCTTTCCAAATTAACCATAAGCAACGTAGGAACCAGACACCCGGGGCTCAGATCGCACCTTCACCACTTGCTGGCTGTCACACTGAGGGCAGGGAGCTCTGGCTGTCTCAGTTGTCTTATCTGTGCAATGGGGATGCTGGCAGCCCCGACCTCACAGGCTGTGAAGGCCAAGTGAGTTATCATAAGTGGACTGCCTGTATGAAGCAAATGCTCTGTAGTGTAGACTATTTTTTATCACTTTCCTTCTAATCCTGAAGGTGGGTAAACTGAGGCTTACAGAGTGGCAAAGGTAACAGGCGACAAAGCTGGGGCTGGAATGGGCCAGTGTGATTCCAGAGTGTAAACCCTTTACTCTGTGGCTTTTAAACTCTCTGTTCATGGTCATGATAAGAGCAACATGAGCAGGAGCTGGCACTCATTGCGTGTCCAAGAATTTAAATCCTGAGCAGTTTTGCTTCAGAGCCCAGGCTTTTAACTCTCAGAGAAAGAAAATTATTCTCTTTTTAATGCTTCCCCTGTTCTTCTATTAATACCAAGGAGGAAGTCTCAGCTCCGTGCTGATAAGTCTTTAATGTCTCTCTAGCTCTTGCGAAAAGAGAGAGCAAGCCTCAGGCTTAGAGAAAACCATACTTTCTGAGGGGATTTAATAGGCCATATGCTTAACTTCCAGCTGCACGCTCCAGGAAGATGCAGGAACTCGCTCTCTCCAGAGGTGCTACGGCTCCCTGTAGCCAGAAAGGCCACAGTTAGAGAAGGAAGGCCTCGGCTTCCGGGAGCTCAGGGAGCCTGGCTCTCACTCTTGCCCAGGTACATCTCAGAGGGCGGTGGATGGCAGGGCTCTGGGAGACCAGCAGCCTTCTGTGACCCCACCGGATGTCACCCAGCCTGAATCAGCTGAGGGAGAGAACCTCAGCCCGCAGCGAATGGAGTTGCAGAAAGCGCCTTGTCTCACAGGATGTGGTCAGGAGTCAAAACCCTGCATCTGGGTTTCTTCTCTGCCGTGTCCAGGGCGAGGGTCCTTGCACAGTTCCCTGCCCTTTCTGGGCCTCAGTTTCCTCATCTGAGGCATAGAGATAACAACAACTACCTCCAAAGAATGGTCCTAAGAAACAAGCGAGACTGCATGGGGAAGCACCGCGTGAAGAACTGAACAGATGCGAACGGTTGCTGCTGTTTCCGTTATCTGCATGTGAGTGTATTACACAGAAACGGGAATCATCAGCATCGAGTAAACGACGGACGCGAGGGTGAGATGGGCTCTCCTGTCCCTCTCTGAACTAGCCTTGTTTTTGTATCTCTCACTATATCTTGCTCTTCCTGGGCAGGGGTCTTCTGCCTAGGGAGCCTGGCACAGCACAGGCAAGAACAAGTATCTGCTGTATGGGTGGATTATGGATGATGGATAAATGGATACTGGCTGGCTGGCTGGTGAACAGATGGAACATGGATAGTGAATGAATGGGTGGTGATGGATAGATGGGTGATGGATGAAGGACTGATGGGTGATGGGTGTATAATGGGTGGATGAAAGATGGATGATGGATAAATGGTTGGATGATGGATGAGGGGTGATGGATTGATGGATGATAGATATGTAATAAAAAATAAATAGGTGGAGGATGGATGGCTGATAAATCCTTGTGTAGATTAAGATGCAACTCCCTCCTGGCTGGATCAGAATCTTACTCTGGTACCAGAATCCCAACTACTCAAAACTCTCAAACCACACGGATCATGTATATGTGTGTGCATGCGTGTGTGATTGGTTGTGCTATCCTGAAGAAGAATTTGGCAAAATAAGTGGGTTACGGGGGGAAAGTTCAAATAACAATGTACTTTTGAAACAACTTCCAGAGTCTGCCCTCTGTATGTCTGCATTCTCTCCCACCCCTGACACCAGTTATACTCCCAGACCTGTGCTAAGAAGGGTCTGGGTCAAGGTGGGCCTGGTCAAGGGGAAAGATCACAAGACGGCATCCCTGTGCCCCTCAGCACAACAGTCCCCAAAGGGCACCGGTTCAGTTCAGACGGATTTTCACAAATGGTCAAGAATGAGTGCTCCAGCTAACTCCATCACCAGGATGTTCAGTTACCTGGAGAGGCCCATTCTCCAGGCAGCCTCTTATAACGGCTTGGTTTCAGAGTTTATCTGCCTATCAGGCTTTCGGGGCTTCAGAGATGGAAGCCAGGCAGTAATTTCTCCAGCAATAGGTAGTAACCTCGTGAAGTCTAATCCGCAACCCCTCTCCTGAACCTCACTCACTAATGGAAGCGCAAGGGCGGGGTCACTAACCCTGGTTACAAGGGGTCACAGGAGTTTTATCAAGGAGGCTCTGATAGTGCTGGCTTCAGTTAAGGCCAGAGGACACGAAGGGGAACACCGTAAGTCTCAGAGGGGCTGGCCACAAAACTGTGCGTTCGCCGGCACACAGGTAATTATGACAAAGCATGGGTACAGATAACTTCCCCCTTCTCTGTGAGCTGTGGAGACACAGAACAGGGCAGGGCAGGCGTGCCGGTCACCGAGGGAGGTAATGTCGCACAATCTGGAAGGAAGAGGAAGAAGGAGTTTTCCAAGGGGACCAGGTGGGGGGCATCCCAGAAGAAAACTGCTCATGAAGGACATAGAGGCAGCATAGAGCTCTCTGAAGAAGGTGGGGCGAGAGGTTCAGCTGTGGCTCTGCCTGCCCAGCTCCCACGTGTCCCTCCCCTGGGAGCAGCATCTTGACTCTCGCTGAGGAACCACCGCTCTCAGTCCGTGAGGTTCTGTTGAGACTGACCCCGTCCCCAGCTCTGGGGGTGAGCGAATGACCCAGGCCAGGCCTGGCCTGTCAGAGCCACATGCATCACAGGGGTAGGCTTAGGGATGGCAAGTGACCCAAACCTGACTAACGAGCCCTCCCTGGGAGAGCTGAATGGGATGGGGGATATAAGCTTGGGCTTCTGCATGAAGAGGGCTGCCATCGAGTGAAACCAACAAAGGAAGCAGAACTCCTAGATGTAGGGAAAAAACACAACCAGAAACAGAACGCAAGACAAAGGGAGGTAGAGAGGAAGACAGGGGTACTGAATCTTGCAGACATCATATGAGCACCTGGATCTAGTGGAGCCTAAAGCCACGCTACCTTTACACTCACATGAGCCAATAAATATTTATCATTTTGCTTGAGCCAGTTTGAGTTGGATTCTGTCCCTTGCAACCAAGCAAGTTGCTTTATTCATTTTTGTATCCCGAAGCCCACATCAGGAACTCAGAACATGAAAAAGAGAAGGGATGGGATAGGATGGGATGGAATGGCATTCGGCCTGGCCCCTTACAGTAATGGCACCCAGGCCAGGCTGAGACTCTGAACATTACTTGAGCTCATCCATTAACTTTCCCAAAGCAGAACATCCAAGAGCTTGAGGCCCCTCTGGGCTATAAAAGGACATGTCCCTTTGTCCATTTATGAGAGGCTTGACCTTAATTTCCTGCCTACTTTAAGATCCCAGATTCTCTCTGGCAAGCTGATGAGGCCTGAGAGATAGGCTCAGTTCGGACCCCCACACGCGGCGGGTGCTCCATAAATAGCTGCCCCGTGCATTAGCTAATGCTGCCTTATGTAAATGTTAACGTAAACACAAGATTCACTTTCTGGCTGTGCAGAGAGCCATTTCTGACAGAAGGCGAACTACGTGCCAGTTTCCAAAGAGCAGCTGCTCCGAGGACAGCATGCGTTTCCCCATTCCACGCCTTGACATCAGAGGGGGAGATCGTGTCCTGGGGTTTCTTGAGCTTTGGCAGGAGTTATAACCCCACTGGAAAGGAAGATAATCTGGAAATGGAGAAAACTGGGATTTATAATGAAAACAGAACTCAAATTCATTATAGCAAGATCAGAGGGAGCCGGGTCTCTTGGGTATTCAGGAGACACAGGCAAAGAAGAGGCAGCTCCGGCTGTTTGCTGAAAGGTTCCTCTCCAGTGAGCACCCTGACTTTCAGGGTAGAAATGGCTGGAGATGCAGGAATGTGACCGGAAAACCAGAAAGGCTTTTCTTGTGAATGTGGGTCTCTGTCAGATTTTTATTCTCACCCCAGATTAGGAAAAACAACTAAAACAAGTAAGAAAGTTCCTAGAATCCAAATGCAAGCAGCCACATAATGTCTTCAGATTCACTACAGGCCCTGTTTGTTTTGGAAAATTAGAAAATTGCAAAGTAAATGACAAAAACAAATGATAAGGCAGAGTTGGCACAGTTAGAGGGAAACGAATGGACTCGCCCGCTGCCCCTGCACTGAGTGCTCCCTGGTGGCTTCTAATCCTTCTCTGGCCTGGATCACCCCTCTGATCCCTGGGACTATTTGGTATTCTTCTCCCCCATCACCCACTCCCCCACCCCCCTTCCTCTCACCCCCATCACCTCTCCCCCGCCCCATACACTTGACATGGCCTCTAGCCTGTCACACAGACACAACAAACAACCCAGCCAGGTCTGAGCTCCAGATCCCTCCCTTCCCACTAAATGAACAAAAACCCATTCTCACTTCAATGTTCCCCATGTCAGTAATGGATCCAATGATTCATTTAGGACAAAGAGCTAGAAGTCATCCTCAGTGACTCTCTTCCCTGACTCCATATCCAATCTGCCAGCAGATCCTGTTGGCTCTACCTTCAAACTATATCCTGAGTTCATTCATTTCTCTCCATTTGCCCTTAAGGCCAAGCCACCAGCATCTCTCACCGGAAACATCATCTGTTAGCCCTACTATTTCTGCCTCTATCCGATGTTCTCCACTCATCAGTCCGAATGCTGTTTTGTCCAATGCAAATCATAGCCTATCACTTCCCTGCTTAAAAGCACTCAAAGGCATCCCATGGTATTAGAATAAAATCCAAGTTCTGTACCATAGCCAAAAAGGCTCTGCATGACTAGGTCCCTCCCAAGCAATTTGACTTCTCTCTGTCTCTGTCTCTCTCTCTCTGCAACAGCCTCACTGGCCTCTTAGAGTTCTTCAAATCTGCCAATCAATTCCTACCTCAGGGCCTTTGCACATGCTGCCTCTTCTCCCTGTTCCACTCTTACCATCCTTTAGGTGTCCACTCAAGTGTCATCTCCTCAGGGAGGCTTTACCCACTTCCCCCCATCTAAAGGTGATCTGCTTCCACAGGCAGAACAGCAGGCAGAGCATGATACCATGTATAAAAAATCGATGTTTTGATACTTGGAAACTGCTACCTGTGGTTGACTTTGGGAGAGGAAGTGGGTGGCTAAGAACAGGGAGACTTTTTATTGTGCATTGTTTTATGCCTTTGAATTTTAAATCTCTTGCATATATTATTATTCCAAAGTAGTTAAATCAAATCAAATCAAATAATGAAGGAAAAGAGGGAGGTGAGAGATAAAGAAAAAGAAAAAGGAAGAGAAGGGAAGTAGTGAGAGGAAAAGAGAAGGAGGGGGAGAGAGGAAGGTGGGGAGAAAGAAATACTCTTGGGAAATTGTGCTGAGGAAATAATTCCGCAAACAAAAATGTTCTATTCAAAAAATAATCACTGTGGTATTAAACCATAAGGATCCAAAGAAATAAATGCCCAGCAACACAGGCATGACTCAGGAAATAGTGCTTTGTGAATAGGATGGAGAAGTATGAAGTTCTTAATAATGATCATTATGACGACTGTAAAAAATGTGCAGAAATGTTTATGACAGTAATTAATGCAAAAGCAGAGACTATAAAAAAGCATATATAGAGAGAAAGCAGCATAGTAGAAAGTAGAAAATGCTTGAAGAAGAAGGTCCATAGCTCTCATCATCTTGCCAAGGGAGTCACGTGGGAAAGATGTTGATGACATCCAGTCTCAGCATGGGCCCATCTTCGAGTTCAGAGACTGGAGTTCCAAGGGTGCCTCGCAGGACTGGGTGGCAGCAAAGGCAACTGAGAGGTCAGGCTTAGGACTCCAGGAGGTCTTCACGGGGTGACACCAGGCCAGGCTTTCTCAGGCGCGGCACTGTTGGCACCTGGGGCTGGAGCCCTCTGCCACAGGGCCATTCTGTGCACTGTGAGGTGTTCAGCAGCATCCCTGGCCCCTGCCCACTGGGTGCCAGCAGCAGACTCCTCACATCACGACAAACAGAAAACGTCTCCAGACATTGCCAACTGTCCCCTGGGGTGGGGGACAAAATTGTCCCCAGTTGAGAACTAGGCAAAGTACAAACTTCTCCGACTGTCAGTTGGTTTCCCCTGTAAAATGGGGGTGTCTAGCATGTATATAAATTCTCTCCCCTCTTATGTACATGCTAATTACAGCCATATATATATGTGTATATGTACATATATATATGTACATATTTTTTTCTTTTTTTTTTTTAAAGAATATGCCCTGGCTGGTGTGGCTCAGTGGATTGAGCTCTGGCCTACAAGCCAAAGGGTCGCTGGTTCGATTCCCAGTCATCAGGGCACATGCCTGGGCTGTGGGCCAGGTCCCCAGTTGGAGGCACATAGGAGGCAATCACACAGTGATGTTTTTCTCTCTTTCTCCCTCCCTTCCCCTCTCTCTATAAATAAATAAATAAATAAAATCTTTTTTAGAAAAGAACATGTCTATGAAATGATTTTTATGGTGCCTTTTAAATTACAATAAACTAGGTGAGGATCCTTCTCCCATTGCTAGCTTTTCACTGGCACATTTCAGTGACCATATTTATCGTCCACTCACCCCTCGCACACATGATCTGGGTTTATAGCACACGTGTCCTCCCTCACCAGGGGGCTTCAATGGGGCCACATTTAATTCATAAAATATTAGAAAGCATTTTGCCACACCATGATAATAGCCCTAATTTTCACGCAGGGTCTTTGTTGTTTGATGGCAGCTGAGGTAATAAATTGCTTTAACGTTTTATTCAGGCTTTTGCAGAGACTAAAAATGTCATCCTAGAATTAGAGATTTCCTCATCCAACTCCTCACTCTGCAGGTGGGAAGCTGAGCTCCCTCCACCCAAGGCAAGGTGAACTGTCTGCAGTCTTGCAGCTCCTGAGGAGAGAGCTGGGATGAGAGAGTCTCCTGGCTCATGGGGCCACCTCATCGCCGCCAGACCGCACTCCCCAGGGAAGACACCATTAATCAGTGCAGGGTTCATTTGGGTCAGCAAACTAAGCACTTCTGGCCAACAGCTAAGCATCTGAGTGGGCTCCTGTGTTTCGAATTAGCCTGGGAGTAAGGCTGGAGTGGGTGGTTTAGGAAAAAAAAAAAAAGAAAGCCTGAATAAAGTTATTCTTCCTCCATGTCCACCCACCTCCAAACTCCCCATCACCTGTGGGATAACAAGGGCTGGGATTACAGCATCTCTCAAGTGGGCAACATGTGCAAAATGCTCTAATGACACCACAGCGTCTAGGGCAGACTCTGCCCAGCTCCCCACCAGCAGTCATCCGGCCCTCCTTACCTAACTAACCCTGTTCAGGAAGCTCACCGACAGCTCCTAAAGCCTGCCACCCAGGCCCTGATGGCACTTGCCATTCCCAAGCGCTCCCTCCAGCCCCAGCACGTGCTCAGCCAGCACCCAGGACAGGGCAGAAGCTAGTGACACCCTTGGTCGATGGCTGATGGCAACTGGTGGGCAAGAGCCCAACTCCCTCAATCTCAGGAACATTTCCCAGAGTCCTCAGTGGGGATCCACAGTGCCCAGTGGTGACCTGCTCAGGAACACACACTGCATCGGCCACTCTTCTACCCCATCTGGTGGTCCCCCTTCTTTACCAGGACTTGTTGGAATCCCCTCCCAGATAAACTGCCAGCGGTCAAATCCTCAAGTCCTCATTTCAGAGCCTGCTTCTGGGAGGCCATGTAGGCAGCAGCCCAGCAGCTGCCGCTGGTTGGAACTGAGTTTCCTTCTACTAGGCCTCTCTAGAACTTTCTTCCTCTGAGGGTGACTCAGGTCTCAGCACAAGTCAGGACCCTTTTGCACTACAGAAGCCTTTGAAACCTTTCGAGACAGCTCCCAGATACCCCCCAGGCCACTCCCCCTCCCATTCTTCTCTCTCTCTCTCTCTTTCTCTCTCTCTCTCCCCCCTCTCCCGCACATCTGGACACACACCCCCCACTGTTAAGTACATTTCCCACTGTGTGGAAGAGTCACAGGCCTGGCTTATACTCCACAAGGGCACAACTTCTCTTTGTATCTTTCTTAATTCTTAGGACCATAAGCCACTAATGGAGGAATAAAACACCACCTTTGTTTCCTGTGGATAAGTCACCCTCCTGGGTTCCTCTCCAGAAGACCCACGTCAGTTCATTAATGTTCCCCTTAATTGGAGGCCACCCATAACTAAAGCAAATGCTTCAGGTATGCCTCCACTATGGCAGAGGGGAAGGGCCCCCACCTCCCTCATGTTAACTATAACGTTTCACTGGATGCAACCAAGGTCACATTCTAGTTTTTAGAAGCCATTTTCCACTGTTGACACAAAATAACAGTAACAACAATAGCAGCAGAGACAAAAATAACAATAATAATATAAAAACTCACATATATCTTTATTATGTGCCAGGCCCTGTTCTCCTATCAAATTCACAGTTAACCAAAATCTTGCTGAGTCTCTCACATGTTGCTGGTTTGTTTGCTCTTTGGACTTCGTGCCATGTGATACATTTTTACATCTAATATTTCCTTTGATAGGCCTCTCCCCATTTCTCTGCACCCCAATCTCTCCTCCTCCGCCTGACCAGAGTGCCCCCATCTCCTCTCACAAGTGGTGATTAAATGTATCCGAATCAGCACCCAGGACAGTTCCCGCGCAGCCGCATGTGGGCCCTCTCACTTAACCCCCAGAACGCCCCCACTTGCACCTGGTCCACCTCTACCGGTCCTGCCCACAGCTTTGTAACAAGCTCTCTCAAAGCTGGATATCAAGCATCAGGCTTCACAAAAGTTTCTTGACATGATCCTAAAAAGCCTTACAAATAATAATCCATTTAATCTTCCTAACAACTCTGCAGTAGCTACTATTATTATCCCATTTTACAGACCAGGAGCTGAGGCACAGAGACATGAAATAACTTGCGATTGCACACCCAGTAAGACTAGAGCTGAGACACATGCCCAGGCAGGCTGCCCAGCCTGGCACTCAGCGCTGCTCCACGCGGCAGGCTGCCGGAACCATGGTCTGGTTCTTGGGTAGTCTAGTTCTCAGGGGCTCATAATAAATACGTAGATAAAACACAGTGAGACCACACATATGTCTACAGTGAGAGGACATCACGAACCAAAGGTTTTGTTTTGTTGGTGTTTTTTTAAACAAGGATTTCAATTACTGTAATTCTGGGCGCCTGAGGTCCACTTTAACAGGATAGCAAGTGAGACCACTTCTGGAGCTCCTGAGAGTTCACAGAGCTCCTCCCCACTGGAGATGGACTTTGAGCCCCCATAACCCTGTGGGGGAGAAAGTACTTTATCTTCATTTTTCAGAGTAAGAGACGGAGGCTCCCAAAGCCTGAGCAACTAACTCACGATCACACGCTCAGAAGTGGGGCAGACACAGGACTTAAACCACAACCCTGGCCTCCAGATGCCAGATGCTGTCCCCCGCTAGGGTCTCCTCTGCCCAAGCCAGAAGGAGTTAGGTTGGTGGGGAGAGGGGACATGCGTGTGTGGTTTATACATATGTGGAGGAGTGTGGAATCAGCTCCACGGAAAGAAGGGAGGGAGTCTGTCTCCATGGTTACACTGAACCTGAACAAAACATCATACACAGATTATTGTAGCCTTGAGCATCACTACTCCGTCCTCTCGGCAGTAGCCTGAGACAGCCAACTGCCAGGCCTTCCAGCCTGCCCGCCTGCTCAGAGAGCCTTTCTTTTTCATCACTCCCATTATTAAACCTGGTGTTTATGACAAGTAAATGTTTTCTAATTATTTACAGGTTCACTTTCATAGCACCCCATGAGATAATGATCCCATTGTGCATTTCTGTAATATTCTGCCCACTTCCAAAAACTCAAATTGAGTTTCCAAGATTATCTCATTGATTCTCTCACTTAAAGCTCTGTCAGAGCCATAGAAAGCGGTTACGGTTGATTTCTCCTGACATACAGGGACACTGAGGCACAGATGGGTTAAAAACTGCTGTCGAGGATTTTACTGTAAATCAGTGTGTGGGCCACAAAAAGCGTTCTGGGTTGTTTTTGTTGTTGTTTGTTTGTTTGTTTTTAAATCCTAGAAGAGGGAGAATAAATGGATTTCATCTTACTGCCAATCTTAGTCAATGATAATGGCTACCAGTCAGCTGTTGAGAGGGATTCCGAGGCAGCACCTGAGATCTGTAGGAAAAGTAATGTGATCAGGTAAGGGTGTTTCCCAAAGCTGAGGGAGGAGTTGTCCTGTGTAGCTTCCATTCCTTCCTATGATGATATCAATGTCCCTGTGAAAATTTCATGTTGGTTCTTAACCAGGAGCAATTTTGCCATCCTAGGGGACATTTGGCACTGCCTGAAGACATTTTGATTGTCACTTTCATTGGGGATGGGGGGATGTTACTGGCATCTGGTAGGCAGAGGTCATGGAGGCTTCTAAACACCCTACTATGCACAGGACAGCCTCCACCACAACAAAGACTGACGTAGTGCAAAACAGCAGCCTTGCCAAGGCGAGAAACCCTCAGCAGGACACACCCACACGCACACTCCACACCCCTCGGTCCTCAGCAGATCAGGAGTCAGCACCAGAATCTATATCTGGTATGCCCAAAAACAAAATTTCTGATTTTCTTCCTAAACCTGTTCCTCCCTATTTTTCTCCAACTCAGTAAATGGCACCATGTACCAGTTTATCAGGCCCAAAGTCTAGGAGTTACCTCTGATTCCTCTTCCTCCTGTGATGGCCTCATCGTCAAGTCCTGTTGGCCCTTCTTGCATGACAACTGCCAAGCACACCCCACCCCACAGCTGCCACCACAGCTCAGTCTGTCATCTCTCATGGGCCTCCACACTGACCTCCTAACCTGACCCCAGCCATACCCGCTACTTTCAGCAACCCGCTCCCACCTCAGAGCCTCTGCACTTGCTGTTCCCTCTGCCTGATATTCTTTCCCAGGACCTTCACTGGGAGGCTCTCTTTTGTCACTCAGGTGTCCAGGAAAACATCACCCCCACCCAGAGAGACCTCTTTCCCCTTCCCACCCAAACACACTGAACTCCTCAGTCACCCTCCATCCAATCACTATTTTTTTCCTTCCTTTCATTGTACTTCTCACTCTGAACCATCTTGCTTATGTGTTGCCACGCCACTCTCCCCAAAAAGAATTAAAAGTCCGTAAGAGTAGAGACCTTGCCTTTTTCACCACTGTGTCCTCATTACAAAAAGAAACGGGGCTTGGCACACAGTACGCACTCACAGAATTTTCTAATAAGTGAATGAATAAAAGTTCAAGGATATTCCAGAAAGGTACTACAGAGTATTTCAGGTAACGTGGAGGTAATTCCTCTTTCCCATTCTCAATCCACCAGCGAGTGAGAGAAGGAGGCCCTGCCTCCACTGATAGCAGAGTCACAAAACGCAGATAAATCCTGAAAACTCAGCACTCGACTTAGTGATATAACTGCCAACCATCGGCACCACTTACAATGTGTGAGAAAGAATCTAACAGCAACAGGTGAAAGGGAGAAGGACCAAAGGGCGTCCACCCAGCCTATTTATAAGTAAACACTAGGACTAGGAGGACATTTCCAGACCCAAAGGTGGGGGAAATAATCACAAATAGGGCACTGGGGACACTTCTACAACCCACAGAGACGAGTAATCCACTCAAGGCGGAGAAGAGAAGCACGCCTTTGAAGCACGAGATAATTCACGAAAGCATCTGCTTGTGTCCCTAAGAAAATGTAAACTCCATAATCAAGACTTAGCAGGTTGGAGGGTAAGATAACAGATTTCGTTGAGGAAGCTGTCAGGACGGGAATGGGAGCCATGTGTGGAGAGGAAGGCCAGTTAGGGAACCGAAGGCACAAAGCAGGCTCAAATACACAGCGGAAGCAGTGGAGAGCAGACTCAGCCCCGCGGAACACTGAGCCCACAATTCAGAGGGTTATAATACTAAGCTCGAGAAACGTCAATCACTGCCAAAGAATAGACATCTGATGTGAGTCGGGGACATGATGAGGCACAGTTTAATGGGCAGAGGGAGCTTTTTCCCTGGGGAAGGGGAATACCCAACTCCAGCCCCTGCTGAGGGGACAGAGAAGCCTGTATGAAGTTCATGGCCCAGGGACACAAGCTCAGGAAAAGACTGAGACCTACCCACAGGGCTACAGAACACTTGCCCTCCCCCCACCTTACCTCACCACCACATTCCTAAAGGCCAATTTACAGCAGTTCCCTTTGCCCAGTGCATCATGTCCAGCCCTCCAGAAAAAAATCCTGGCGTCCTAAAAGGCAGAACACACAGTCTGAAGAGACAGAGCAAGCATCAAAACCAGACTCAGAAGTGGGAGGATGTTAGCATTATCAGACCAGGAGTTGAAAAAATTATGACTAATATGCTAAGGGTTCTAATGGATAAAGTAGACATGGTGCAGGACAGATGGACAATGTAAGCAGAGAGACAGAAAGTCTAAGAAAGAACCTAAAAGAAATGCTGAGATCAAAAACGCTGTAACAGACCTGAAGAATGCCGTTGATGGGCTCATTAGCAGACTGGACGTGGCTGAGGAAAGAATTTCTGAGCTTGGGAACCTCGCAATAAAAGTCTCCAAAACAGAAAAGCAAAGGCAAAAAAAGAGAACAGAATAACCAAGGTCTGTGGGACAACTACAGAAGGTGTAGCATGCATGTAATGGGAAGGCCAGAGGAAAAGAAAGAGAAAAAGAGACAGAAGAAATATTTGAAGCAATAATGACTGAGAATTTCCCAAATTAATGTCATACGCCAAACCACAGATCCAAGAAGCTCAGAGAGCACCATGCAAAACAAATTCCAAATGAATGTGACCCAAAAAAGCTTTTTTGGCAACAGACATAGAGAATGGAGAGCTAAGACGTAGATGGTGTGCATTGAGGACAAAGTCCGCCTTTCACACCCTGCCCTTGTCTCTGTTCCCTCTCCCACTTCAGCCTGCACCACTGCCCGCCTCCGTGGGGCTCACCATACCCCAGCCATGTCTGCCTTCTCTCCATTTTTCCCGCTCACCAAGCTCTGTCCTTGCACAAAGCTTCTGCATGGGCCATTCTCTAACTGCCCAGAACCCACTTCCTCTCACTCTTCAAGTCTCACTTAGATGTCCCTCCTCAGAGGAGAATGGGTTTGTTCCCTTGTGTATTATCCACACAGATACACACTCACACATGAATGCACATGTGCGTGTTCACACATATACACTAGAAATTCCATGAGGGCAGGAACCTACCCAAGCATCCTCTTTATGCCTGCACCCCAACATCTAGCAGGGGATCTGGCACACAGCTGGGAGCTAGCACACACACCATCATATCCAGCATTCAAAGCCATCCAAGACATAAATAAAAAGGGGAACAGTAAAGTAAAGGAACTTGCAATTAGCACTGAAACCAGTTAAGCGAGGGATCAAGTGGCAATTATTGTTACAAATATGAGTAAAAAACAGAATTGAAGAGCAACTAATTTCCCCATCCTGCTAGGAAAGATGTACTGTTGGCAGTATTGCTCTTCAAAATTATTAGAGAAATAGGAGCCCGAGTATTAAAAACAGAACTAACAGCAACATGTATACATTTTAAATCATTAGTAAGTTAAAAAGAAACAAAACTGAATCCATATAGTAGACAATAAAAGCAAAGAAAATATTTAAAGAATTTAAAACATTCGACGAAAATAGAGACATGATCAAATGTATTTATTATAGCAATACATTTTATTTGGTTAAGATCCTCAGGTTGTACCAAAAGACAGAGTCTCACTACCGTATTTTTTGCTCCATAAGATGCACCTGATCATAAGACACACCATAGGTTCAGAGGAGGAAAACAAGAAAAAAATATTCTGAACCAAATGGTGTACTAAAATATTTAATAAAATATAACAGAATAATATTTCAACCATGTAAAGTGAACAGCAGTCAACAGTGGTATTAAAAACCATCATCACTGTCATCAACAAATGAGGAGCCTTTAAGATTCAAGGGCTTTTCTAGTTTTCTGGGAACCCCAAGAACTCATTATCGCTAGTGTCAGAATTTATGAAGCTCAGTTGCTCACAATCACTGATATCACTTTCCTCACTATCTTCATACTGACCAGATGCCCTGGGATTCAGCAGTAAAGTTGGACATTTAAGCACCCCCAGGGGTTTTGCGTGGGCCCACTGCTTCCTCTTCTAACAGCTGTTGCCACCGCTGACAAGTCAAGTAATACACATCACGATCTGTGACACAATACTCGCTCCATAAGATGCACAGACATTCCCCTCTCCATAAGTGCGTCTATGGAGCAAAAAAAATATGGTAT
The DNA here is from genome assembly GCF_987537825.1 of Furipterus horrens. Taxonomy (NCBI): domain Eukaryota; kingdom Metazoa; phylum Chordata; class Mammalia; order Chiroptera; family Furipteridae; genus Furipterus; species Furipterus horrens. The sequence goes on from NW_028327175.1 coordinate 120,679,881, forward strand.
ATTATTTTTTACCATATATGTATCTAACAGAAAGAAATGGAAAAGTTAGAAGGAAAAGTCTTAAAAAACACATAAAGGGGACACAAACAAAAGAAAGCAGGGATAGAAATATCAAAATATGAAAAAATGGAATTCAAAGCCAAAAGTATTCACTAAGGGAAATATTGACAAAAATAAAATATACAATTCCAGAATTAAAATATAACTGTCAAAAATCTTTTTGTAATAAATAACATAAAATGAAGTTTTATAAAAACAGAACTATCAAAAACACAGTAAAAATTGAAAGAATTCTATTGAAGAGAAAGATTTTGACCTACCTCATTCAGTTTTTGACAGATCAAAAAAGCAGAGAAATAAATAACAAGATAGTCCTTGAATAATACTATCTATAAAGCTGCTTTACCTTACACATAGGGAATATGCTGCTTTTTCAAATAAAACATCTACCAAAAAACATGATGAAGCAAAAACTTCATAGGCCACCTTCTCTATCATTCAGTAAAACTAGAAATTAATGACAGAAGTTTAAGCAAATAAAATAAAACATTGGGAAATTTTTTAATGCTTTACTTAATTATTCTTGGATGAATAATTAAGAAACAAAAGTGAAATTTCAGAACTGTTAAAAACAAAATTATAACTTCAGAATTTTTAGAAAATCATTTCAAAGAAAGCACTGTTTTGAAATTTACATGCTATAGCCAAAGTGGTGCTCAGAGGCAAACTCATAGCATTAAATGCATTCTTCTTTTTTAATGATGAAAACAAAGTTTTCAGCTCAAATATCTGAATATGCTAGCAAAACAAACCTCAAAAATGTAAGCCTAAAGAAAACAAGTATATATTAGAAATCTTAAACAGAATTGATAAATACAAGAGCACTGATTCTTTAAAAGGGGGAGGTAATAAAACAGCCAAACTGGCAAAATCTGGACTAAAAAGAAATGGTCAGAGGCAGCGGGGAGAATGATGGACCAAATCACCGGAGCCTTCAACCTGGAGATGTGGCATCTCAGAACAGAACCCATGTAAAGATTTCAATCCAGTCTGCAATTTCCAGAGGTCTGGAAAGCAATTCGCACCAGGGTTAATATCACCCTCAGTGACATGAGTAAGAGAAATTAAAAGAAAGACAGAAACAGCACAAATACACAGGATTAGGAGCACAAAAAGGAATCAAAGGGTAACTTTTTCTTCTAATTATAAGAAAATACTATGCCGACATTTATGCAAATAAGTTTGAAACTCTTGAATAAATTGTTTTCTGAGAAAACACAGCTCACTGAAAATTGACTCATGAAGTAGAAAATGAAGTGAACAATCACCGAGGATGAACTTACTCCACCTAGAATGCTGCCCCCTCCTCCAGAACACCATGTGCTGCATTCCTCTGATAATTCGGGCCTCAGTTCAAATGTCATCCCCTCAGAGAAGTTTCCTGGACACCCTATCGAAAATTCTACCCTCACGTGCTTCCTCATGACCCTGTTTCATAGCACTTGTGTTTCTATGAAATTACTGATTTACCTACTATATTTTAACTTACTATTATTTTTCTCTCTCCACTGGAATGTGAGCTCCTGGTGAACAGGGACTTTATTCATCAAGTTCACCAAATATTCCTAAGTGCTCAAATAAATGTATTATATTAATGAAAACCAAAGAAGACAAGAGAGCTTGCAGAAAATCCTTCCAGATAATTTCTTATGACAAAAGAAGATAAATCTTTCAAGGTGGAAAAAACTTTCCTGGAAAACACTCGAAAGTACAGAAAAACTTGTCCAGCAAGTGAGCATTTATATAAGAACAAATAACCATCTCAAAGATTCTTATTCCATCACCATTAGAGGGAAAATGAAAAGCAGGCTTGTCAAGTCATGGAGATGTGACTGGCTTATGCAATCCAGAAGCAGGAGTCGCCTGTTAGCCTTCACCCCTTCAGGGTGTCCAACTGCTTTGCTGACCCCTGAGTCCCAGCATCATTCTGGCCTGAATCTAGTACCATGTGAGCGAGCCCTGGTGAGTGAGAAACCTGTTCTCATTGTCTGTCCCCTCTGGAACATCAGCTCATGGAGATAAGGAAGGCCTTTGTTTTGTCCACCACTGAATCCATGGGAGCCACAGTAGGAGCTCAATAAATCTAAGTTAAATGCACAAATGAATAAATTGCCTCTGCTGTCTGTCTTCATGCTCAAGAATGTCATCTCTTATTTCCTGCCAGAATCCCTGCACCTAGGCAAAACCTGGCACATGGTAGGAGTTTCATGAAAATAAATAAGAGTGAAAATCTGGGGAGAGAGTGTTTAGATTGAGAAACCTGCAAGTGCAAAGGCCCTGAGACAGAAGCATGTCTGGGGTGTTTGTGCAAAAGCCCAGAGGACCGTGGGGCTGGAGTGGAGGAAGCAGGAAGAGTGTAGTGAGAGATGGGGCAGAGAGACAACAGGACAAGTTATGTTGGGTCTTATAGCTACTTTTGAGATGGGAGACCTGCGGGGGAGGGAGAGCAATTGGGGCAGGAAGACCAGTGAGGTGGGTGCTGGTGTCACCCAGGCAAGAGCTGGCGCTGGCTCAGGCCGTAGTGGCAGAGGAGAGGGTGAGAAATGGTGGACTCTGAATATATTTTTTAAAGGAGCCAATAGGATTTGCTGGTGGATTGTGGATTAAATGGTGTGTGTATGTCATGTGTGTGTGTGTGTGTGTGTGAGAGAGAGAGAGAGAGAGAGTTAAAGATGACTGCAAAGTTTTGTCTGAGAAATTGGAAAGATGGAGCTGTCCACTGTCCTTTGTCATTTGTTGAGATGGGGCTGAGAAGGGCTAGGTGAGGACGCAGTAGCCATTCATGCATCACCGATCTTGTCAGCTGTCTGCTTTGCAGGCTCACGGTAGGTATGCAGTGCTCCAGCCCCGGAAGAAGTTACATGTGACCACGGGAGATACAGCCAAATGCATGTGTCCCTTCTAGGTAGAAACTCATTCTCTTTCCTGCCCCAACAGCCATGGAAGCCCAGAGATGGAGCCTCGTTTATATGGGTCCGGGAGGACGACAATGTGGTTGTTGGAACCTACCAGATTTATGGCTATAGCAGCATGACCCAGCCTGTCCCTGCTGCTGATGATGGAAGATGAGCTGGGTGGTTTGGGGGTAGTTCATCTAAGAGGTCTAATGACCTCCAAGTGGAGGTATCAGCTCCGCAGAGGCACTAACACTTGTGTCCACACCACGCAGCTGCATTCTGGGGAGGGTCTCCTTCCCTTTGTGCCTCTCCAGGACCACCCAGAAGATCTCTCACACAAGGTGGGGCTCGAACAAAGGGGGGCAGCATGAGCCAAGGCTGGCAGGCGCAAGAGTGGGGGACAGGGACAGGAGCAGGGATTTAAGCCGCCCCCACTGCTCTGCCAGAACTGGCCCTTCATTAGAAAAGCAGGATTGAGAGAGGCACAGAGCTACGGGGACAACAGGCATGGACAGAGGGATGTGGAGGCTCCACACATGTGTCCCAGGGGTGAAGAGGCACAGATCCAGCTGGCTTATCAAGAAGCTGCTTCCTACATAATGAGTTTACTGAGATTGTGAATGATTAATAAATTATTTAACTTGGGACAGTTTGGAGAGCAGCTAGTGAGCTGTGATGAGCTGAAGCCCCCTAACACCAAACCCACCCCACTGCCACCAGACAAGATGGAGGGAGGAGAAGGAAGAGAGAGATGGTCTACCCTGCCTTCCTTTCTCTCTTTCCCTTCCCCAAGGGCTGAGGCCCTAAGAGCCAGCCTGGGGGCACAGAAGCCACCTCCTGCCACAGCCTCAGCCTCTCCTAGAAAAGAGCAGCGCAATAGTGCCGGGTGCTCTGAGTCTCCGCCCCAGGCTATTTCAGGCACCTCTCACTCACCTCCTCTCATCTCCCAGGCCTGCTCTTTTTGAGCGAGTGTGTGTGCACGTGCACATGTGTGCATGTGTGCGTGTGCACATATGTCTGTTTCTCTCACTGTCTCTGTCCCCCCCTCCATGTGCCGTTGTCTCTCTGTGTATCTCCAGCTCTGTCTCTCCCCACCCCGCTCTGTATGTGTCCTCCTTTCTCTGTCTCTCTCCCTTTCTTTCACTACCCCTCTTTCTTCTTCCCCTATCTGGTCTCAGCCTTTCTGCGGGTCCCACTCAGGTTCTGCGTGGACCCCTCCCTCATGTCTCTCACCCCTCACAATGTCTCTGTGCCTCCTTCTCTCCAGGGTCCCTGCTGCCATCACGGACCCACTCCCTGAGAGGCTGGGATGCAGGTTGAGGCCCCACAGCCACGGCCCTGCCCCTAGGCTTCCAGAAGCTGGAGCACAGACAACCTCCTCCAGTCCCCACCAGCAGGGAAGCAGGCAACCCCTGGGACAAGGCCCTGCACCCTACAGCCAAGTGACCCAGAGGTGACAAAGGGGCAGCCTCAGCTTGGGTGGTTTGGGGCCGGGCCGCCGCTCACACCTCGCCACTCCCACCGGCTAGCTAGAATGCAGCGACGGAGTCTGGTTCTACTGTGTTCATGTTTGGAGCCAATGGGCAGTCTTTGGGCAGAGGTTCCTGCCCCCCAGTTAAGTAGATGCAAAGCAGGAATCACAGGAGCTGGGCATCACTATTACTCCCATTTTTCAGATGAGGAAACTAAGAACCACATTTTCTCTGAAAATGCAGAAGGGGAAAAATTCCCACTTGCTCTGTTCTAAACCACTGTCTCCATCAGCATCCTCATCAAGGCCTCAGGACCCAGGAGAGCCTGCCAGGCCTCCACTCACCACGTGCAGAGAGCCCATGCCCTCACCTCTGACGGGACCCAGGGAGTCCGGAACCTTGGGCTCCCCCTCCGGACCAGGCCTGGGGAGCCGGGGGTGCTCCCTGCAGACCAGGAGGACCTCTTTGCTCTGCTGTCTAATCCGGCCCAGCACTTTCGCCCTCCTACACGCCCCCCCCACACACACACACGCACAATCTGCAGCCTTCGATGGTTAATTTTGTCTTGAGCATTTCCAGGGAAATGTGTACATTCCATGGAATGACCAGACACCCGAGACAATGAGAGCCTGGGCATCAGCTCTCTGACCTTCCTGAGCACCACTGGGTGCCGGTCCTGGGACCCCACGGTGGGGAGTTAACCCAGTCTCCGATCTGCTCTGAGGGGCCCACTTTAGGATGAAGTACAAAGCATAAAATAAACATGCAGGGAAATAAATAAACGAGGTCATTTCGGTGACTAGAAAGTGCGTCGAAGAAACCTCAGGAGGGGACAGCATCAAGGGTCGGGCGGGTGCACGGTCTCCCAACAGCCAAGCTGAGACCTAAAAGGTAAGTTCTTCAAATACAGAGCAAGGGAATCCTAGGAGAGGCGCCAGCAAGGGTAAACACCCTGAGGTGGGAAACACGCTTGGTGTGGCCACAACTGCAGAGGGGCCAGCAAGGCAGAGCAGACTGAGTGAAGCAGGTCCCATGGGGGAGAGAGCAGAGGGCAGAGGCCCAGAGAGAGGCACTGAGCTGGCAGTCAGGGGTCCCGGTGAGGGCTGCCCACTGCCCCATTCCACAGACACCAAGTGACAGGGTCGGATCAGACAACTGGTACCTGTGCTGGCTGTGCTTTGGAACCCTCTGGGGAGCTGGTAAGAAACACAGATTTCTGGACCTCATCCCAGACCTGTCAAGCAGAAAGTCCAAGGGCAAGGCCCCAGGAATCTGTATTTTACCACATTCTCTAAATGATTTTGGGGCATAGAAAAGTTTGAGAAACACCAGAGGGATCAGAGCTTCTCAACCTGGTGCAGTCTCAGTGACAGGCCTCAGGAAACTGTAGGCCAAGCTGCATGTTTAGGGGATGCACTTCTCTGGGAGAGGGGCTCACAGTTTCTTCCCAGCATCACAGAGCCCCAGAGCTCCAAACAGTGGAGAACCTCCGAACTCCAGCACAGCTACAGTGTCTTGGCTAAAAGGAACTGAGCAGACGAGAGAGGGCGTGGCCACACCCTCCCTCAGCTCCCTTGCTGTGTAATTAGGGGGCATCCTTGTTCTTGCCTGACCAGCATCTATGGTCCCTTTCACTGGGACCAGCCCCTGATTTTGAGGAACCAGTTGCCATACAGTGATTGCTCAATGGCCCCAACTCTTCTCCCTTCGCCATACTCATGGCCCTGGCAGTTTTAACTCTGCAAGGCTCCCACACTGGCACTGGGCTCAGCCATGTGACTTGTTCTGGCCAATGGCATGTAGGCAGAGGCTGCAAATGTGCCTGCGCAGTTGGGCTTGCTGTGGCTTTCACATCTCTGACCCCCCATGAGAATATGCCCAGGCTAGCCTGTCGGAGGACAGGAGGCACACAGCCCAGTGGCCTCTGTGCCTGCAGTCTGCAGCCAGCAACCATCATATATGTGAGTGCCCCAGCCCAGAGGACCTACTTCGGTGACCCACAGACTCTTGAGCTGAGAAAATGTGTGCAGCTGTATGCCATCGAGGGTTTGAGTTGTTACACAGCATGGTTGGGCAAGAGCTAACTGATCAACGTTTCCTCTACTCTCAGCACACATGGTTTATGTGGAGCTGCCCTCCTCTCCAGTCCCAAGGGCAGTCATGTGACCAAGTTCCGGCCAATCAACACAATGCATCCTCATCGACTACACTGATTGGTTCAAGGTGGGAACATCATCCACGGTGGTCCAATGAGAACCAGCTCTGAAACTTTTGTTGGACCGCTGGAGAGGAAGATACCCTTTTCTGTTGAAGTTCCTGGAATGACAGGAGGAAAGCTCAAAGCTTTCAGACACAGCCATGGGGAGAGGACACTGAGCACGAAGCTAATCCGCAGGAAGGCAGAGCCAAGTGCTGGAAAGAGACTAACTCCAATCAACACTGCTTGAACCAGCCACACCACAACCCCGGACTTCCCTTATCAGACTTTCCCTTAGGAGAGACCATGAATCCCCATTTTTGCATAAGCCCATTCAGGTGAGTTTCTTCTGCTTGCATGAGTCCTGGAGTCCTGGGTAACAGGGTCGAATCCTTTTGGGATGTCTGCCCATGCCCCAGTCCTTTCCATTGGCTCAACGAAGTTCTGCTCCCCTCTCTCCACAAGACTGGGTAACCTAATCCTACACCCCCACTCCCAGAACAGAGCAGATTGGCTGCCATCCAGTCAGATTCTGTCTTAAGACCCAGAACCAAAAGACAGGGGAACTGGGGGCTGGGAATCCAATCCTGTTACCAGCAGGGCTCTGACCTAGAAGCTGCAAACTGGCAGGACAAGGGTCTGCTCGCCGCTTGGAAGTGTTTGCCTTCGGCCTGTGGAGCAGACTTCTTACTTTTAATTGAACTAGTTGCCAAATTTTAACCATCAAGAGATTTCATATAAACACCTGGAGTTTTCACAAAACGAACTCAGTCCCACATGGGCCCCCACCAGGCTGAGCTAACAGTCCCCCTCCACTCCCTCTACAGCGCTCTCTTAGGCTTCCCATCTGGCTCCCTGTAGGACTTCAGTTGGGTTCTAGCCCATTCCCCCAGCCTCCAGGAGCCCAGGTAGCCCCGGCTTCCGCCTCGAAGGCAGGTGATTTCACCTCTGCCTGGACTCTGTGGGCAGCAGCATCCTTCTAATACACTCCCCTTTTTTCTTATTTGGGCTCAAGTCTGCTTCTGTCACTTGGGACCAACAAAGACTGTAACCACCACCACAGTCTTGTAGGCAGCACAGAGGTCATGGCACCCCACAAGATGGTTCCAAGTCTGGTACCCCAGAATTTAAACAGGGGGATGACCACGGTGCTCCCCTGCAGCCCCTCACAGTGTACCCCTGAGCACTCTTCCCAGGGGGCAGAACAGGAGAGCAAGGAGAGGACAGGGAGCATCTGACAAATCCAAGGGATGACAGGCGCAGAACCATTCTGCCTCTTGCCACACACAGAGGCCTGAGAAGTCTTAGAATCCCAGATGCGTTCAACATATAGTCACTGAACCCTTGCTAAGTGCCTGCTCATCTAGGTTCTGGGATGTGGCATTATGTGAAGTGGACCGAGACCTGCCCCATTGAGCCAGCCTCCCAGCAGGGGAGAAGGACAATAAAGAGGCTAAATTAGTGTGATATGTGGTGGGTAAGACAACAATTAGAGTGATGAGGGGAATGGGAGGGAGGAAAGAGTGCTGGGCGCAAGCAGTTCAATGACTCAGACAGCGTGGTCTGAGAAGGCCGCGCTAAGAGGAGGACATTTATGCGAAAGGAGGGAGGCTTGCAGAAATGTATCTAAGAGGAGAGTTCCCAGGCAGTAGGGACAGCAAGTGAAACACCCTGAGGCAGAGGTGGGGGTGCCTTGGCCTGTTCAAGGATCAGCAAGGAGGCTGATGTGGCTGGGGCAGAGCGATCTGGGTGCAGGGGACAGGTGGGGGGCGGGGGTTGGTTTGGGGAGAGGAAGTCAGGGAGGCAATGGGGTTAAATCACCAGGCACTGGAAACCCTTGGCTGTGACTGAGTGAGATGGAATACACAAGAGGGTCCTAAGTCGAGGTGGAAAGTGATCTGCCTCCAAGGCTTGGAGCCTAAGCACCTGGAAGGTGGCAAGTCATGTCAACAGTGGGGGGGTAGGGGGGGCGGTGAGCAAGGGTGGACTGTGGACTACGTCAGGGCCAGCTGCTACTCTCATAGGAACCTGCACACAATGCTGACAGATCTGACAAGTTTTTTTTTGAGAAAAACCATAAATCCAAATGTTTCTGTGAAGTGTGTCAATTTTCAAATGTTGGCAACTTATTCAAAGACACTGTAAACAGTGCAGGGCCAGCTGTGAACAGACAGTTCAGATCTGACCCGCCGCCCCAGGTCGGCAGCCTCTGACATGGGGTCAGATCTCAGCGAGCATCGTACGCCCAGTATGGTTTAAGGGAATGGGCAGAAAAGGTGGGATTTTCTGGAAAAACAAAACAAAAACAAAGGAAGCAAAACGGGTGAGAGGGACAGCTGGGGACTGTCTCCTCCCAAGGGGAAAATGGCCCCACCCAACATTCACTTGGGTGCCTCAGTGGGCTGGAGAAGTCCCCAGACAGCCCTCTGATTCATTGAGTCTAGAAGACACCAGAGCCAAGGAAAGAACCGGATACAACATTCCTCCCACTAATGTTGACTGAGAACCTCCTGTGTGCCAGTGGGAGCACTGGAGAGCCAGCAGGAACAATGCAGATGAACTCAACTTCACCTTCATGGAGCTGATGGACAACACAGAACAAACAAGGAACACGAAGGTCAAGTCCACAGTGGCAAGTGCTAGAAGAAAATCAGGCAGGAAATGTGCAGGAGATCAATTTTGATTTCTGGTGCTTGGAGATAGCTCAGCACTGACTTAAAGAAGTTTCTAGAAATAGTCTGGTGACCATCTTGGAGAAGAACAGTCCAGGCAAAGGGAAGGGCCGGTGCAAAGGCCCTGAGGCTGAGTATGCCTGATGCTGGGGGCCAATATGGCAGGAGTGGGTGGCCCAGGGTGGGGGTTGAGGAGGTGGCAAAGGAGAGCTAAGAGAAGCTGTAGCGAGGCAGGGGCTGAGGGCCACCTTCTTGCAAGAGAAGCCATGGTTTTGCCTCCAAGTAATAGCAGGCTGTTGGAGGGGGCTGTGCAAAGGAGGAGCAGGATCTGATGATCACTCTGATGCTGTGTGCAGAGGAGACTGAGGAGAACAACAGCCAAAGCTGCGAGGCCAGCCGCCTGCCGGGCGCTGCAGAAGTGCACAGGACAGATGTGAGTGGCTCAGACAGGGGCGGTGGGAGGGGGCACCCACTCACCCAGCAGGGGCTCTGCACTTTCACTGATCCTCACACCTGGGACAGGGCTAACTGCTCTGACCCCCAAACTGAGGCTCTTGCCGAAACCACACCACTAAAAAAAGGCAAAGCCTGGTCTTACCTTTGAGAAAAGTCCATCCTTCCCTAGAGAGAGTGGGCATTGCCGCACCCATTACAGGGACGAGAGTGTGGGGCTGGAGTCACATCAGAACTCTCAGCAGCATGCTCCCGCTTCCCACAGTGGCTCTCCTCTCTGGCCCCGCAATCCCATCTCTCTCGGCCATCCTCAGAAGCCCTCCTTGACCCTGGCCCCTCATCCATTCCCCAGTCACCACTTCCTCAGGACCAAGTCCAGCCTCACCTGTGCTCCCAGTGAGCACACCCACCCATCGGCCACCTCATCTCCTCACCACTGCCCCTCCTCAAGCCTTTCCTCTGCTGAGCACCCCAGACCACCTGCGTCTGCACCCGCCCAACCCTTCAAGCACCCAAACCAGAGAGAAATCCAATTTGCGCCAAGGGCTGGGGTAATTCTGTGTAGGGGGCTACACTTCCCTTCTTGTTTGTTGAAGGAGGCTGATGCTCCTTCTTGGAGGAAGGAGAAAATGTTCCTTTGTGCCAAGTCTGGTGAAATTGTGTCTCTTTAGGACAGGCTGCAGTTTTCACTGTGAACACTGGATTTTTAGTGTGGGAAAAAGGGCTTATTAGATTTCCTTGTGCCTGCCTGGAGTGGGGATTTTTTCCTGAGCACAGAAATTACCAAACAGGCAGTTTGAGAGGAAGAAACATTTAGCAGCTGCTTCTCAAGGAGAAGCTGGGATTTCATGGCTGGTGTTTTCACTTCCTTGAAGGTAACATTTCTTGTAGCTTCCTGGGCCAGAGGGAAGGAGGCTGATCTTCAGTGTTCTCAGGGGTGGGGGAAGGGGAGGGCAGGATTTTTTTCACGGTTTACTGGGGCATTTTTTCCTCTTCAAGTAAAACATAAATTAAAAAATGGTCACAGAACCCAGAAGAAAGGTTGTCATAGCAACAAAAGTTTGGGGCCAGGTAATTCCTGACACCCTTTAAGGACCACAGTGGTGGAGGCGCAGGATTTGGGGGCTGTGGGATCAGTCGAGGAGGCCATCCAAGCTGGCTCAAACCTTCCCCATTTCTCACTAGTGCTGACAGGCTGATAACTATTTTCCAAGCTTTTAGGGAGCAAAACTGTGATTTTCTGGGAGGAGCGATCTCTAACAAACAGTGATTAAGAGGAAAGAAAGAACGGTGGGTTTGTTTTATTTACCCAAGAAACTAACCATTCATGTTTTTACCAACAGAGGACAGGGAGTGAGGGTCTTGTGCTGAGCACGCCACACCACCCCCTTCTCCAGACCCCAACTGCACCATTCCCTTCCCTTGCCACGTCACCTGGATTCACTTGTGTCTCAAGGAGACAATTCAGGCCCCCGGCCAGCTGTGAGGCCTGGACAGAAACCTCTCTGAGCCTCAAATTCCTCACCTGAAAAATGGGCCCCAAAGATGTACCTGCTTCACGAGCATTGGCAAGGACTCAGCAAGATCTGGCAGGTGAGTGGTTCTCACAGCGCCTGAGACACATGAAGGGCTCAATAAATATAAGCTAACGTTGTTTTTAAATTAATAATTTAAATGCTCGGGCTTATCATGTGTCAAGCCCTGGATAAGCTACATGGCTGAGCAACAGGGAAATGACTGCAAGGGGCTGCACTATGACTATCAGCCAGAGACCAGGAGAGACCCCAAACAAAAAGAGGCTTAGCGGGCCAGCGAAGGCCAGGACACCCATGGAGGCAGGGACAGGACAACTCTGCTGCCAGAGACGCAGCACTGTGCACAAAGGAAGGAGCAAGGTGTCTGTGTTTCTCCCCAACAGAGAAACTTGGTGGGAGGTGGCGGTGATGTGTCCAGGGGGCAGGCCTCCCAAACCTTGGAAACATCTTCCGAAGCCAGCAGAAAGATGTGTAGGGACGTCTTCCACAAAGATTGCAGACAAGGACAAGGCACTACGAGGCCTCCGAGGGAGAAGTCGGGGTTGGGCTGAGTGGAAAGCAAGAATTTTAGCCAAGATGTCTTTTGAGGGTTTTTTTTTTTTTTTTATTACATGTCAGAGTAAAAATTCAAGACATGAGTGCACAACAGAAGTGAGGCTGATGGAGTGAAACTTGTCAGGGGCAGGACCCTATTCAAACACCTTTGTCTTGAGCAAACAGCCAGCATGGTGCAGTGGGGCACCCCCAGAGGTGAGACAGTGCAGGAAGCACTTCAAGAAACCTCTGATTCATCATCCTATGGCTTCGTCCAACATTATCCAACAAGTAGGTATCAAGACCTACTATGCGCTAGACACTACCCAGTGGGACATCCTGTAGGGACAGGAGATAAGAAGCTAGTGACCAGAGGCAGGCCCTGGAAAATTTCAAGTGTGATGAGGGAGATAAAGGTGGTGATAAGATACAAAGATGGGGAGTCCCTGTCTCCAAAGGGAGATCCAGAGAGGTCTTCTCTCCAGGGGACCCTGCCTTTGAAGGCAGGCCAGGAAGTCCCACTGGAGCTAAGGAGGAGCCAGCCTTCAGGGCAGAGGAAGCAAACTCTTTGCATTTACTACACTTTCCTCCCTCTGACCCTTAAACCAATTAAGCCAACGGCTTATGCAGGACAAACTATTAGTCCCGGTCCCACTCCATCTACATTTGAGTACACACATAACACGAGGTCCACATAGAAGAGCTATGCATGCGAGGAGTTTTAACCTTGGGGAAAGAGGTCAATTCACTCAAGAGCACGCCCACACCTGGGACTGGCAGGTACCGGGTGTTGTGAACCAGCACCCGGCATCTGGCACAACCACTGCCAGGCAGTTTTCCCAGAGCCCTGCCTGGCCTCGCTGCCTGCCTCCGGCACTCGCTCCCGCCCTGGCTGCGTTTAGGCGGCAGCACAGGAGGGGGTGCGAGGCAAAGGGAGCAGCAGTCTGATCTGCCTTCTAAAAAGTCACACACACTCCCAATTCCGATCGGAGCCTCACCCGGCTATCCCGCATTCTCACCGGCCTCCTTCCTTTCCCTCCCGCCATATCCTCTCCCGGGCCGGGGGCCGGGCGGGACACGAAGGGCTTCCAGCTAGGAACCCAGCGGACAACCCGCACTCTCCCTCCTCCTCCCCGTGCGTCCTAAGCCCCGTCTGGTAGCTGCTTAGTGCAGCCTGGAGACAAGGGTAGAAGGACTCCCTCGACTCCCGGCTCTGTGGATCTGCGGTGGGAGGGGCGGCTCCCAGCAACAGTCCCAGCACCCCTCCCCCCGTGCGGGACGGGATGGGCGGGAGGCCACACCGAGCCTGGAGAAATAAAGAAGGGGCGAGGCGAGCACGGAGAGGAGTTCTGGCGCGGCTAGGGACGCTCGCCCCTGCGACCCGCAGCCTGGGTGGGTGCCCGGGAGACGCGCCTCCCTAGGGCGCGGCAACGTACCCAAAGCCGCCTGGAGCTCGGAAGCCTCAGGAGCTCGTCCACAAACTATGAGACGGAGGATCGTCCTGAACACCTAACATTCTATACCCGATAAGCCCAACGCTCGTTCCCCGCACAGAAGGCGGGGCCGAGCCCTGCGGAGCGCTGGCAGCAGTGGTGCGGGGTCCCTCGCCGGCCCTGAGCAGAGAGCGCGGCCGGGGACTAGAGTCTCCAGGGCCGCGCAGCCCGGGGAGCCGAGAGCGGAGCCGGCGGATGACGCCGCTCACTCACCGAGCCCGCCGAGCTCCTCCTCGCACGAGTACCAGATGCCGGTGTGAAAATTCCTGAAGAGGAAGCGGTCGTCTCCTGTCTCCCAGCTGTAGAGCTCGCCGCCAGGGGGGCCGTTCCCCGCGGCGGCGGCGGGGGCGACGGGGGCGGCGGTGCCGTTGGCTGTGGCGTTGGCGCCGGAGTTGGGGCAGTTGGCGCGCCCGCCCTGGCCACAGCCGGGCTTGGGCACCCGCTGCGTGCCCTGGCACCAGTGCGTGGTGAGGAAGGCGGTAGTGGCGAAGAGCAGCGCCAGCAGGTTCAGGGCCACGGCCATGAGCGCTCGGCCGCGGCGGCTCGTCTTCATGCCGCCCGCGCCGCCAGTTCCGCGCCGCTGGGGAGCTCCGCGCGCGAAGTTGGCAGCTGGCACCCCGCGTCAGCGGCCGCTGCCTGCCGCGCCCCGGGGCTCGGGCGCCTGCGATCGGCGGCGGCGGACGCGGCGCGGGCCCATGGCACTCCCCACGGGTGGGGGCGCGGCGCGGGGGTTGCGGGAGGCGGGCGGCGGCGGCGGAGAGGCTCCGGCGCGCCCGGAGCCCAGAGCGCGAGTGCCCCTCAGCAAGAAGTCGCTGGAGCCGGGCGGTAGCCGCGGCGCAGGGACGCGCGTTCCTCCGTGCGGAGACACCTGCAGGCGGCTGGCGACACTGTTCCAGGGCCCGGCGTCACGGGGGGAGGGAGCGCCCCACGCGGGCGCGGGCGGGGGACCCGGAGCGAAGAGACGGCTCCGAAAGCGGCCGGCACCAGAGTGGAGGGTCTGAGAAGCAAGGAGAATGCCAGGCGAGGCGCTCTCAGGGAAAGAGGCTTCCTACGGGGGACGTGGGGGCAACAAAAGTGGCCGAGAGGAGGCACTCGACGTAAGTACCAGAAAGGCCTTGCCCACGGAAGACAAGGGCAGAGCCTGCTGGGGCCCCCACGAGGCACATGGACAAACGGGACACTCTCCAGGAAGGAGACATAACGGGCCTGAGCTGCAGTTGGCTGGCTGGGCTTCCCACAGCGGGGGAGCTGCTGGACCCTCTGGAAGGAATGCCTTGTGCTGGACCTCTGTAGAGTTGCAGGGTAGGTCAGGAGGGTCGTCCCACCAGAAATACCATGTTGTAGTCTGAGAGCTTGTGCCCGCCCACCCCTCCCTGGGCTGCCGGAGATGGCTTGACAAGCTGCAGTCATGGGGGTCCCTATCATGGCGTGGAACAGCAGGAAGGATGGCAAAGAAGCGCCCCACACGGCATACCAGGGGCTGAGTATGACCAATGGGGCTTCCACACAGGCCGTCCTTACCTGGGATCCTGAGCAGCATGGCCCAAGAAGGACACAAAGTTGGTTGCCAGGCAGGATGCCCCACAGAGGTGCCGAACCCAGAATCTTCAAGGTTGGGGTGGGGACAGGATAGTCAAGAATACTGACTTTGGGATCACGCAAATCTGGAGCTTGACCCGCTGTGGACTTTGAACAAGTCACTTGACTTCTTTGAGCCTCAATTGTCGTATCTACAAAAAAAAAAAAAAAAAAAAAAAAAAAGAGGATCTTGCTGTTGAAATGGAATCATGCCCGTAAAAAGCATTTTGCACATAGTAGGCACTCAACAAATGCTATTTGTTAACGTAGGAGCCGAGAGCAGTTGACCATACTCACACATGCCTTTTCAGATCTCTTGTAAAGCAGAATTGCCTAACTGTGAGGTGCCCCCCACCCGCACCTCTGCACCATGTTCCCTGAGCCGCCTTCACGCTGCACAGCACCTGGTGCCCAGATGCCCAGGACATGCAACAATTAATTACATGGTGATTGCAAGGGCTCATTTCAGTTCTGCCTAAGCTGAGCACTGCTTGAAGAAGCCACCACTTGAGGAGTGGCAGGCTTGTAGAGCTCAAGGTTAAGGGATTGTGAATTGCCTACTTGAGTGGGCGAGCCTGTGTTCCCTGTCAGCTGCTGCTACTCTGCCTGGGGTTAGGAGAAACTGTGGGCCATGTGCCTGGCAGGAACCCTATGAAGGGTGGCCAGCGGTCTCTGGACTTTTTATTAGATCCCCAGGCCCCAGGCAAGGCATTCCCAACTATTTTGAGAAGGAGGACCTCCATGCACCAACAGTGGCAGTTGGTATTGTTGACAGAGAAAATATATTATGGCCAAACAGATACAAGGAATTGAGTAACACTTCTAAACAGGTGTGCAATATTTATCACAGGAGTATCTGTGCCCATCTGAAAACCAGTCCCTCAGATGTGCGCTTGAGACAGTGGTTGTGCGTGCGGGCAGGAGCCACACGCTGGGAGCCCTGTCTGGTGTGTCCAAAGCCAGGGGAGCCCAAGAGAAATATGTCCAAGGGCCACACTCTCTCGAAAAACACCTGGAGGAAGACAGAGAGGGGTGTGCAATTTCCACCTAAGACACGTTTCCACTCATTGACCACTTCGTGGATGCTTGGCAGAAAAGAGAACACAAACAACATTAATGAGAATGTTGTAGAGTATGCAGGTGTTAAGAGCCAGGGAGAAAAAGCAGGGAGGTGGAGAGAAGTGAAGGTCATAGGTTGTGGTTTTAAACCATACTTCAAGGAGGCCTCACGGAGAAGGTGACTTTGGAGCAAAGACTTGAAAGAGGGTGGAGAGCAAGCCATAGGGATACCCTAAGAACGGAGCTTCCAGGAAGAGGTGGGCAATAACTGAGAGCGGTGGGCAGGGGGAGAATAGCAGAGATGATGGAGAGGGGACAGATTATGGTCACTGCCAAGGATTCTGGTGTTTGCTCTTAGGAGGGTGGAAGCCTGGGAGATTCTGAGCAGAGGGAGAGCTGATCTGACATAGGGTATAACAGGACCGCTCCAGCTGCTAGGTTAAGAAAAATGGAGACAGAGAGACAAGCTAAAGGCTAGTAAGTGAATTGGGCAAGTAACATCACCAGCTCAGACCAGAGGAAGGGCAATGGCAGCGGAGGTTCTGGGTCAATTTTAAAGGCAGATCCAGCAGGACTTGTTAAGGATCAAATCTGGAGTGTGAAAGATGACCTCGAGGTGCTTTGGAGGAGCTCCTGCAAGGACAGCGCTGCCGTTTGCTAAGATAGAAGGCCTTGGAGGAGCAACTCTGGAGGTGCGGGGCAGATCAGAAGTTCTGATTGCTCTGTGCTGGGCCTTGTGCTCAAGTCCAAGAGAAGCCGGGGGTGGGGGGGGCGGCGGTGGAGATTGTGCCACTGGGGGGAGCCAGACTACTGCATCAAGACACGTTAGCCTAGCCTGTTTTTATCTTCCAATAGCCACACAGTTGGAAGTACCTTGGGTGTCGACAGGTCTTAAAGAAATATTATTCATGACACTTGTTAGACAAGAGTAGACTTTATTCAAAGTACTCTGCATGGGATTTTACCAGAGGGGAGAGAGGTGGGATCAACTCTGAGTACAGGAACAAAATAGGACTTACAGCCAAGGAGCAGGGTGGGGTCAGGGGCTGGAAAACGACTGGGAGGAAACCTCAGGAGTAAGGGGACTCCTGGCTAGACTCTTGCTGACTGCAGCCCAGGGAGATCAGAGATTGAAAGTGGAAGATGAGGAATCTGATTGGGTTTCAAGGGTGAAAGACTCACTAAACAGACCCAGTAGGGTTCTTGCTAAAACTGGACCAAGTGGACCAAGGCCATACATAGCCCAGGGTCGGGTCTGGTAGAGAAGGGGGCTCAGACAGGCCTGACTCTGGTTTGGTAAAGGGGTCTTTGTGGGGGATCAATGGGAATGGGATTTGTTGAGGAGGCCAGCAATGTTGGTCCACACACTGGTTTCCTTCTCTTTAGCTAATGCCATAGGCCAAGGCCTTCTATCTCCTGCTATTCCCCAGCCTGCCCTCTGCCCACCTCTGCTCCCCTGAGCTTGGAGCCAGAGAGATCAGCCCAGCATGCCGCTGCTTATCCTCCTCCAGGGACTCTCCATCGCCTTCCCCCAAACCAAGTCTAAATGCCTTCCAGGGCCTATGAGATTGGCTCTGCCACATCTTCAGCCCTTCTGCCCTCGCCTCCCACTACCACCACCACAGCCAATCACATTGCACTCCTGACCACCGCTGCTCATGGGACCTCCAGGCTGCCGCCTGCCTTCTTCCCTCTGGCTGGAGTGCCCATGCTCTGCCTAAATCGTGTGGCCCTCAAAGTGCTATTTAACACACTCCACTGCAAAGCTCCCCTTCCCCACCACCCCTCCTCTGAGCTGTGATGTCTGTGTTCATGCCTGTCTCCCTCAGAGGCCTGGGGGCCCCTCCAGGTCACCCTGCAGGCAGTCTGCAGGCCATGTTTGGCCCATAAGTATTTGTTTGGCCTGGATGGAGCTGGACTCTGCCATGTTTTAAATTTCAATTAGTTGCCAACTTCAATAATCATGAGATTTCACATAAAAACCTAGACTTCTAGCTTGTCTGGCAAGGTCAGATGGCCTGCCAACACTGAGCCTGTGTTTTTGCCTGGCAGTCATTGGCAGATGTCCCTGCATAGGCGCCACAATCCGCTGGGCCCTTCCATCATTAAAGATCCTGTCAGGCCCCTGGGGGCATTTGAATCTAAGAACCTGGAATCAAGGCCCAAAATGTTTTTGTTAACATCAATCTATGAAGCTAAAAGTCGGGATGATGGTTACATTTGTGAGGTGGGGCAGTGGTGGGAGGGGCCCAGGGGGAACTTCCGGGGCTGCCCACAGTTACCTTCAGTTTACAAAAACTCATTGAGCTGTACACTTTTTATAGTCAACAAATTTCCCAGAAAAAGTGTTGCTATTAATAATGAAATTCAAACTTTTCAGGAACTATGACTATGCTTTGAGGGGACATGACCCAAGTGCATTTCACTTCTGACTCGGAGTCACTGCTACAAAGACTGTACTGGCTTCTGGGCCTTCTAAGTCACTTGCTGTTTCCTAAATCTTCAAAATGGAGCTTGGGAAGGTAAGTCTGGAGTCATCAGGAAACCAGGAGAGGGCAGCAAGCTTATAGCAAAGCAACTGATTTATTGGGGAGATTCTCCAGTGAGAGGGGGAATTAGTCAGGTCAGGACAAATTCCCACCCAGATACTGGTTTTAAAGCAACAAACCGCACTAGGGGGAAGTGTGTGTTGCATAAGTTTCTACAGGTTACTTTCTATATTTTAGTGAGTTGTGGTTTTCTATTAGCTAGGGGGTTTCTCTATGGGCACTGTAGTCCCCCTCCCCTTCCAGGACTTGGGATGAATACACAGTCTCAAGGTTTTCCTTTTCTCAGCTAGTGGAGATGACACACACAGATTTTTCAAGGGCTACCCCGTTCCTGCACTATCATAGTTTACTTGTGTTGTTCAGAATGCCTAGTAGCCTTATCAGACCAGGCTCAGGAGTGCTGGGTCAGCGGGTGAGACATGTCTTCCTTTGCTTCAATGGCAAGGGTCCTGCCTTTGTTTTGGGGTTATTCCGCTTCTTTCTGTCCCTTCCTGTTTTTCTGTTCTGGGTTCTTGATTCTGTTACCTATCAGGGAAAGCATCCCGGTCTGCGGCTCTCCCTAATTATAGCAACAGATTAGCTCATTTCCAATTATCAGCAAAATTTCTTAAACATGAACTCCTAATACCCACTTTACTCCCCTGGTTGAGGCCACTCTGGGGCTTGCTGCTCTAAAGTTGGTTTCTGCTCAGGGCTAGCTGTCCCAGTGGAGGAAGGGACCCTGGAGTTCAGACAATCAAAGAAGTCCCCAGAGGTGGGTTCTCCAGAGGAGAAAGGAACCAATTCATTACATCCACATGTTCTTTGAAACTATCTTAGCTCCTCCAGCAATTCCAGAAGAATTCACGGGGCCGGCTTTGTGTCAGGCACTGGGTGAACAAGGCAGGCGAAGTCCATGGCTTCAGGGGACTTACATTCTAGAGGAGATGATAATAAGACTGTGGAGCAGAGGCATGGTACCCCCAGGCTATTTCTGGAAGGTAACCCAGAGGGCCAGCGGGGCAGTGGATGAGAGGTGACGGGTCTCAGAGCTGTGTTAGCAGGCATGTGCCATGATCCATGTCAAGCACAGAAGCCTGCTCTGAGTGATGAGAAGGACCCTCAGACACCCGGCTGTGTTCACGGAGCACAAGGCCCCAGCATGCAAGCACTCTAGGACATCACTCAAAGGTGTTCTCAGGAACCACAGCAACATGGTAACCAGCAAGTCAGCCCTGGCTCTGACAGTCAAAGCAGGAGGCCAGAGGGCTTCAGAGGCCCCACCGTCTGCAGGGATGTCCTCTGGGGGGCAGGTCAGGGATGATCTCAGCAGGATGAAACATAAGGAATCACTCTTCAAGTCTGTGGATGCTTATTTGGCACCAGCTGACTGCAGATCAGGCCCTTTGGCCAAAGGGGTGTAAAGGAACCCTTATGGAATTCTAACTAGCTCAGCTGGAGAAACTGAGACTCAAGTAGTAAGTAGGGGAGGGGTCAGGGTCCAAGGCCCAGGGTTTCTGTCATCTTCAGATAAATCAGGTGGAAAGCCCCACAGCTCCAAATTAGCCTGGAGGTCACTAACTTCCCTCCTTGTCCCCAAAACTCAGTGGGATTTATCTCAGTCCCCAGGGTCTGAAGCTGGTTTGTTTTACTCCAGTCCTGAGGACAGAGGATGG
Source organism: Furipterus horrens (assembly GCF_987537825.1). Lineage (NCBI taxonomy): Eukaryota > Metazoa > Chordata > Mammalia > Chiroptera > Furipteridae > Furipterus > Furipterus horrens. The sequence continues at coordinate 120,700,035 of NW_028327175.1, forward strand.
GAAACGCTGGGGAGAAAACAGGCACTTTTAAGGTATCTCCTCCACAGCCCTTCTTGGGCTGTTTTACAAGCTGTTGTTTGCTTCCTTCTGCTGCCCCCTAGAGGCAGAAAGCGGGGCCGCGGGCCTTGCTTCCATGGACCAGGGAGAAGCCTCCCCCTCTGCCGCCTTCCAGAAGCTTGAAGTGCCAGGAGAGAAATCGAAAACAGAGGGGCCTGGGACTCGTTTATGTGATTAAGAGCACAGGTCTCCAGCTGGTTATAAGTATTTATAAATTACATAATGATGCACAAATACATTATAAACATACAGCATATATAAAAACTAGAAATTTTTTAAATAATTTATTTATTTGTTAGTTTTGTTTATTTATTTATTTATTTTTAGAGAGAGGGGAAAGGAGAAAGAGAGGGAGGGAAACATCACTGTGTGGTTGCCTCTCACTCGCGCCCCCAACTGGGGACCTGACGTGCAACCTAGTCATGTACCCTGACTGGGAATAGAACCAGCGACACTTGGCTCACAGGCCAACACTCAATCCACTGAGCCACAGCAGCCAGGACTAGTAATTTTTAAAGGAAGACAAAAGTTAAATAAACACTATTTTTCAATGTTTTATTTCATTTACTAACAATATAACAGACCTTTTAGCTTTTATTTAAACATTCTTGGACTCTTGGACTTCCAGTCAAGATGGCGGCAGAGGTAAACATGGCTCGCCTCCTTGCACAACCACATCAAAATTACAACTATACTATAGAACAACCATCACTCGGAACTCTCAGAAGTTGAGTTGAATGAAAGGAAGTCTGAATTAAACAAGCCGTATCCATCCAGACGCTATTATAGTTGTCTCAAGTGTTTCCCCCTTTGCCCCCCTCCACCCAGCACCTTCCAACTCCCTCAGGCACCACCCCCCCACCATTGTTCATGTCCATGGGTGTCATGTGTATAAGTTCTTTAGCTACTCTATTTCCTGTACTGTACTTGATATCCTCATGACTATTCTGTAACTGCCTATTTGTACTTCTTAATCCCCTCACCTCTTCTCCCATTCCGCCACAACCCCCGTCCCATCTGGCAACCATCAAAACGCTCTCTGTAGCCCTGATTCTGCCTCTGTTCTTGTTTGCTTAGCTTGGTTTTTAGATTCAACTGTTGACAGATGTGTATTTGTTGCCATTTACTTGTTCATAGTTTCTATGATCTTCTTTTTCTTAAATAACTCCCTTAACATTTCATATAATCATGGTTTGGTGATGATGAATTCCTTTAGTCATTTCTTGTCTGGGAAGCTCTTTATCAGCCTTTAATTCTAAATGATAGCTTTGCTGGATAGAGTAATCTTGGTTGTAGGTCCCTGCTTTTCATGACTTTGAATATTTCTAGCCAATCCTTCTAGCCTGCAAAGTTTCTTTTGAGAAATTAGCTGACAGTCTTATGGGAACTTCCCTGTAGGTAACTAACTGCTTTTCTCTTGCTGCTTTTAACATTCTCTCTTTATCTTGAATCTTTGGCATTTTAATTATGATGTGTCTTAGACTGGGCCTCTTTGCATCCATCTTGTTTGGGACTCTTCGTGCTTCCTGGACTTGTATGTCTATTTCCTTCACCAAGTTAGGAAAGTTTTCTTTTATTATTTTTTCAAATAGATTTTCAATTTCTTGCTCTTTCTCTTCTTCTTCTGAAACCCCTATAAGGTGAATATTGGACCTCCTGAAGTTGACCCAGAGGCTGCTTATACTATCTTCATTTTTTTGGATTCTTTCTTCTTGTTGTTGTTCTGTTGTTGTTGTTTTTTTTTTTTCCTTATGTTCCAAATGATTGATTTGATTCTCAGCTTCATCTGCTATACTGTTGTTTCCCTGTAAATTTTTCTTTGTTTCAATTAGTGTAGCCTTCATTTCTGACTGGATCTTTTTTGTGTTGTTGAGGTTCTTACTAAGATCCTTGACCATCCTTATAACCAGTGTTTTGAACTCTGCATCTGATAAATCGCTTATCTCCATTTTGTTTAGTTTTTTTCTGAAGTTTTGATCTGTTCTTTCATTTGGGACACTTTTCTTTGTCTCCTCATTTTAACAACCTCCTTGTGTTTGTTTCTATGTATTAGGTAGAGCTGCTATGATTCCCTATCTTGGTAGCATGGCTTGATGTAGTAGGTGTCCTGTAGAGTCCAGAGGCACAACCTCCCCTATCACCCAAGCTGGGTATTCAAGATGCGCCCTTCCTGTGGGCTGAGTACACTGTTGTAGTTGAACCTTGGTTGCTGTTGGCAGGTGAATGGGAGGGATTTACCTAGGCCAGTCAGCTTCAAGGACTGATATGACCACTGACAACTAACCTCTGCCCTCCATGGAGGATCAGCTGTGCAGGGGCAGAGTGGTGGTGCTCCTATGTAGTCTGTAGTTGCACTGGCCCTGGGGTTTCCCAGGTGGTGCAGACCTAGGTCAGTCCCCACCTGTGTTCTGCCTGGGGCCACCCTGTATGAGCTATAAAGCAATTTGAGGTGGCTGCTGGGCTTGGAGGTTCCTAGGTGAAACCAAGCTGTGAATTTAGGCTGGCTGCCCCTAGTGCTGGGCCTGGGGCCACTGAGCAAGAGGTATGATGGCTGGGGGCTTGCTGAGGCCAGCTGTTGCTTATCTGAGAGGATATATGAAGTTGTGAAGTATGAGCTAAGACCAGCCAGTCATATGGAAAAGTCACTGTTAACAGCTTGAGTGGGCATATAAGTTGAGTGGAACAGTCTCAGGGGTACCTTCAAGGTGGGGCAAACAGTGTTAGCCAGGTTGATGGAGTTTCAGATATGTCACCCACTTGCTGGTTCTATGGCTAGGGGAGGGGGGAGTAGCTCAGAAAAAGGGACAGTGGCCTCTGTCTGCCTTTTTCTCTGGGAGAAAAATGTCCCCCAGCTCTCACCTTGATGCCAGACACTTCAGTCCCTCCGTTATACCACTGGTGCCTTTCAAGCTGCTACCCTGCTGCTAGAGCTCACAGTGAGACTGAGTAAGTCTGTGTGTGGGTCTTTAAGGGGAACTGCTTGGGACTCCAGAAGTTTCTTCCACTGATTCAATCCCCACTGGTTTTCACAGCCAGAGATTATGGGGACTTATCTTCCTAACACTGGAACCCTGGGTTGGGGGGCCCCGTGTTGGGCTAGGACTCCTTGCTCCCAAGATATCCCTCCCAAATTTTTATCCATCACACATGGATACGGGACCAGCCTGTTCTGCATCTCTGCCCTTCCTACCAGTCTGGATGGATGTGGTTTCTTTAATTCATAGTTGTCAGACTTTCATTCAACTCAATTTCTGACAGTTCTGAGTGATGGTGGTTCTACATTTTAGTTTTAATTTTGATGTGGTTGTGTAAGGAGGCGAGTCGTGTTTACCTATACCGCCATCATGACCAGAAGTCCTAAACATTCATAATAAAAAAGTTTTTTCTACTGATAGCAATGCAATTACATATGCTTTTTTTAATTTTTGAAGAGCATGGGTTAACATGCTATGCTGGGACAATTCGAGACTCTGCTTCCATGTAGGTTTATTTCCATACTTGATTTGAGTGGCTGTTAGAGCAGAAAACAATGCTGAAATCTGGATTTATATAACAATTTATAAATCCAAACAGAAGAAGTGCCTCCTCGCTGTGCTTTCTAAATATTGATTCTCATATTTTAGTTCCAGTCACAAAAGAGGAAACGGTTTTTGGTGAAATTTGGCTAATACAGTTGATCCTTGAACAACATGGGTTTGAACTGTGTGGGTCCATTTATACATGAATTTTTTTCAATAACTACCTGTACTGTTTGGGTCTGCGGCTGGGTCCACGAATGAGGAGGACCAACTGTATGCATTCATCTACACCATTTTAAATAGAGGACTTGAGAATCCACCGATTTCGGTATCCATGGGGGTCCTGGAACCAATCCGCAGTGGATACCAAGGAACAACCGAAGTTTAGGGAAGTCAGAACTAATACATGGATTTTTTATTATGCAGGGGTTTGGTGCCCCAACCAACCCTCGCATTGTTCAAGGGTCAACTGTATAAGTCCATCTTCATTAATGTCTTTCAGTCAGTCTTGCAAACAAATCATAGGATTAGTATTTGTGTATTTTTATTTTTTAAAGGTTTTTATTTATTTAAGTTTAGAAAGAAGGTAAGGGAGGGAGAAAGAGAGGGAGAGAAACACCCATATAAGAGAGAAACATTGAGATTTGTTGCCTCTCCTATGCGCCCCAACTGGCAACTGAACCTGCAACCCAGGCTTATGTCCTGATCAGGAATTGAACCGGCAACCTTTCATTTTGCAGAATGATGGCCAACTGAGTGACCCTGGTCAGGGCAGTATTTGCATTTTTTTAAGAAACAGATTCAAAACCCCCTAAAAGTTTTATTTCGGAAGTTATTGAAATTGGTTGGACTTTTCTGTTTTCAAGTTCTTAAAGTGTACAGACTTGAAGAATTTAAGGGAAACACACTTTCATTGCTTTTTGGCAATAAAAGCTCATAACAATGGAAATATTTCCAAACATCTGCTTTCAAAACGCTCTTTCCAACACGTGACTTTCTCTCCGAAAGCAGTTACATTCTCACACATTGTTTAAAAATCACTTTCCTCTTGAGGAAGTGCAGACAATCTAAGAAGCAGCAACAAACAAGAAGAGTCACAAAAATGGGGGGAGATAGAAACAACCCCCCATTGAAAGGAAAGGAGAAATCCCCAGAAAGAGTGCTAAATGAAATAGAGGAAAGCAAACTCTCAGACATGGAATTCAAAATAATGATTATTGGGAAGCTCAATGAGCTCAGCAAGCTCAAAGAAAACCACGAAGAACTCCAGGGGAACTACAAGGAATTTACTGAGAATTACACCAGCATGAAAAAGGACAGAGAAGCTATCAATAAGAATCAGGAGGAAATGAAGAATACAATTTCTGAATTGAAGAACACAGTAGAAGGAATCAAGAGCAGACTAGAGGAAGCAGAAGATCAGATCAGCGAGCTGGAGGACAACGTAGAAATAAATTCCCACACAGTGCAACAAAACAAAAAAAGACTGAAAAAGAATGAAGAGGTTTTAAGAGAGCTGCAGGACAACATGAAATGTAATAATATCCGTATCACAGGGATACTAGAAGAAGAAGAAGAGGAACAAGGGGTAGAAAACCTGTTTGTAAAAGTAATGACAGAAAACTTCCCTAACTTGATTAAAGAAAAAGTCACGCAAGTCCAGGAAGCAAAGGAGGGTCCCCATGAAGATGAAACCAAATAGGCCCACTCCAAGACACCCCATAATTAAAACGGAAAAACTCAAACACAAAGAGAGAATCCTAAAAGCAGCAAGAGAGAAACAGCTAATAACATACAAGGGAGCTCCAATAAGGCTATCATCAGATTTCTCAGCAGAAACACTAAAAGCCAGAAGGGAATGGCAAAAAATATTCCAAGCAATGAAAAACAAAGGCCTACAACCAAGACTACTCTACCCAGCAAGGATTTCATTCAAAATGGAAGGTGAAATAAGGAATTTCCAAGACAAAAGAAGGCTAAAAGAATACATCTTCACCAAACCAGCCTTGCAAGAGATGCTAAAGGGTCTGCTTTAAGCAGATGAAGAAACAGAGAGACAGAGAGAAACACAGGTACAAAGGGGGGAAATGATAATCAATAAGTACCTATCGGTAATAACAGAAGAACCTATGCACCCCTATGTTCACAGCAGAGCTATTCACAATAACCAAGTGCTGGAAACAACCCAAGTGCCCATCTGTAGATGAGTGGATCAAAAAACTTTGGTACATTTACACAATGGAATGCCATGCAGCAGAAAGAAAGAAAGAACTCCTGCCATTTGCGACAACATGGATGGAACTACAGAAAATTATGCTTAGCGAAACAAGCCAGTCAATGAAAGACAAATACCATATGATATCACCTAATACAGGAAACTAATGAACAGAACAAACAAATGAGCAAAACTGAACCAGAGGCATGTAAACAAGGAGCAGACTAAGAGTGACCAGAGGGGAGGGGAAGAAGGGGGTTAAGAAGGGGAAGGGTCTAGTCAAAGAACATGTATAAATGACCCATGGACATGAACAATGGGGTGCAGATTGACTGTGGGAGAAGGGGTGGGAGGGTAGGGGGGAGCAATGGGGAAAAATCACTTTCCTCTTAAAGGAACAGATTAGATGCTTTGTTTTGGGGGGACAAATAGCTGACAGTCACATGTCACCCCAGAAGAGGTCTTCGAATGTGGCACTTATCTTTGTCACAAAAGAGAAACATGAGACATCTCCAGGCGCAGCAGCTCTTTTAAGCCACTCAGGGTCACTCCCATCTCATAACAAATTATCACTGAAGAGTCTTCTATGTAAAGGTCCTGTTTTTCATAGCAATAATATAAAGAATAAATGTAATAATAGAAAACACGGATGCTGCACCAGGCAGTGGGCAAGCAGGCTCACGCGTTAACTCATTACCCCCGCAGACAACACTCTGAAGCAGGTGCACATCTAGTCCTCTTTGATGTATGAGGAAACAAAGGCGCAGAAGTGGCAGGTGTGACTGTGACAGGTGATACGGTACTATCAAAGAGGAGACTATTGGTGGGGGGGAGGGTCCCAGTGTGAAAACATGGGGACTCTCAAACTTGAGAACCAGAGCTTTCCCCACCAGCCCAGAGATACTGTGTGCTTCTAGCGAACCTGAGGCCCAGGCGCAGCCAACATCCAAGTCCCACCCTCACATAAGGGGAGGGGCACAGAGTTCAGTGGAAAGGCATGTATCTCGCCTGGGCTCAGCACTGCCTTATCTTCCTCAGACTATGCTCAAGACACATCTCCTGAAGCCCCTTATCTGTACTGCATAATCTGTCAGCCAGTATAGGTGTTCTCTCTCTCACATACACCTACCTGACACACCTTTCATTGGTTTAGTCTCCCAAGTAAAGCAAAGAGAAAGAACATCTACTAAGTGCCATACAGAGTGCCCAAGCTTTACACACATGACCTCACTTATTCCTTGCCACAGCCCTATGAGACAGGTGCCCTTGTAGCCTCATTTTGTAGATGAGAAAGCCAAGGCTGAAAGGAGGTACCCTACCCGAGGTCAATGGCATAGCTAGGGTCTAACCCCAGGTGTGTGGCTCCAATTCCAATGGCCCAGGTGTCGTGATGGTGGCAGCCACTGTCTCTGTGTGTTGGGAGTTTTTGACCAGAAAATAAATCTATTAAATTAAAATATGTGGAGTCAGTGAACCATGGAGAAACAGAAATAGAAAGAGTGGGATGTATTCCATTTCTGCCTCCCCAACAGTAAGCTCAACCCACTGGCAGGGATGGAGCCCTCTCCTTGGGTAATGAGATTATTAAGAGAAAATCTACTGCCTGGCCATCATCCTCAAGCAGATGCTGACCTGGCTGGGGTTTGCACAACAAACCAAGGACAAACACACAAGTAGGGAGATTTGGGCTGCAAATCAAAGCATTGCAGTAAGTCTTCAGCTCAGGGATGTAGGCACTACTAGTCTATTGTATTTCACTGTGAAGTGGCCGTAATTAGTGGGGCAGGCCCTCCTGTCTACCTTGTAGTCTGTATATGGGGTGGGGGGACCTCAACGTGGGAGAATGTGGAGCCACCTCTTGGTGGCTTTGGAGAAGTACAGTGGGGTTTAGAAACTATTATGGCCTTTCTGCCTGAGCTGCTTTCTCCGGCTCTGGTGCTCCCCAAGTTGGGTGGGAAAGATGAGAAAGGAGGACACCATCACTGAGATGAGGGGCTGAGGCATTTCCATCCTTGGCCTTTACTCTTTCTTCCTCCCTGTATCTGTTCCCTTTGCCATAACTTTGTTGTGCCCTTCCACTATGGGTAGGACCTACTTCCCTGTCTCTTGACTTTTGCCCTATGACTTGCTTTGCAAGTACGTAGTATAAAGTAGAAATGTTGATGGGTCAATTCCCACTCTAGACCTCAAGAAGACCTTGCACCCTCCTGCTTGTACTTCTGTTAATGCCGTAATAACACACCTGAGTTAGGCAGCTGGCCTCAGGAAGAGGACCGTGATTGACAGTCCCCAACTGGCTCCCAGCTAAGATGAGCAAAGCTCCCTCATCAAGTCCAGCCTCATTCAACCAACCAATCCACAGGTTCGTGCAAATAAATGAGTGTTGCTGCCAGGCACTGACTTGGGGAGTCATTTGTTACATAGCACTTTTGGAACAAAAAACTAACTGATACAGTGGACATTTGTGCTCTAGTTCTTCCTCTCAGATTTCCAGCCCCAAGTCCTCTCCCTGCCGAACTCTGTGTGGCATGTCCTTGAAAAGAAAGGAATCAGTTGGGAATAACTGGTGGGTCCAGGCATCTAGTTCAGCAAGGCCCAGTTACCAGGAAGATGAGAACAGTGAACTGGAGGCATCTCCCCCTTAGAACCCACAAAGCTTCTTTGAAAACAAAGTACATAGGATCAGCCGAACTGAAAGAGAATATCAAGAGCATAAATGGCCAACATATGTCCCAGAGGTGTTAAATTATGTCTTTATAAGAACATTCCTTTGCTATGGGGAAGAGTGAAGAAAGAAAGGGATCTTGCTGCTTTAACTGCTGGGCCTTGGGTCATCTCAGGAAATAGCATGATGGCAAGAGTGTATACCCTTGCCCCAGCTGGGTGGCTCAGTTAGTTGTAGCATCTTCCCATACAGCAAAAGGTCACCGGTTCAATTCCCAGTCAGAGCACATGCCTAAGTTGCAGGTTCAGTCCTCAGTTTGGGCACATATAGGAGGCAACCTGGTCCATGTTTCTCTCTCACATAGTTATCTCTCTCTCTCTCTTTTTTCTCTCTCAAAAATCAATAAATATATCCTCAGGTGAGGATTTTAAAAAAGAGAGCATACACCCTGGAGCTAGACTATCTGAGTTTGAATCATAATTTTCTCACCGATTGCTATGTAATGTTGGCCATTTATTGTTCCTGTGTCTCAGTTTATTCATCTTTAAATTGAGGATTATAATAGCTTCTACTTCATAGAGTTGTTAGAATTAAATGAGTAATACAGAAGTCCCTCTCTATATCACGGTTCATTTATCGCGGCCTCACTGTATCACAGGATTTTTAAAAATATTATATTTAATTATTTATTGTGGATTTTTCACTATATCGTGGGATTTTGCGGTACTGTATACGTATGTTGTTAAAATTACGTAGGTTTAAGAGTGTAGAATAAATGGAAGGTTCTCACTTCGCAGGGGGTTCTGGAACATAATACCTGTGACAAGTGAAGGAATACTGTATATTAAATGCTTTAAATCCTACCTGATAAGAGCTACATTAGTGTCTGTTAAGGGGTCCACATTGACGGCACGAAAGATGTTTGGGGTTCCTGGAGCAATGCGAGTGTTCCATAAGCACGGCCCCCTCCCCTCTAGTGTACTAGTCCTCTGCCATGTAACAAATCACCCCAAACATAGTAGCTTAAAACAGCAAGAATCTCGACTTCCAGCCAAGATGGAGGCTTAGACTGACACGCTCAGTTTCCCTCTACAACTAAGAAGGAATACAACTACCTCAAAACAGAAGATAACCAGAAATTCCAGAAAATAAAACTACATGGAAGCCCAACGTATGAAGTTATAAACCAGTGGTGCCTGTCCAGACGGGTAGGAGGGGCGAGAAACCGTGGTCCTGTCTGTGGTAGCAGCGAGGATAGCGGCGGGACTGCAAACAACGCCAGGGGAGCAATCCCGCCTGCAGTTGAGACCCTGCAGCTCGCGATTCCAACGATGGGAAAGACAACTCCCCCCCACCCCCATTGCCTCGGACAATGAGGCCCAGAGGGCGGGGGAACAGATTCCGGTCTCTCGGCAGAGAGTAATGGCAGGAATCCATCTTGGACCCCTGCCCCCACACAAAGCTCCACCTTGCGGTGAAAAAGGTCTCCAATCACCGCAGGTTGCTGGGCAGTGATGAGTGCACGGGGCTCCACCCCCTACTGCCTGCCCAGGAAGCAAAGCTAAACACAAGGCTGTCAGAATGAAGCAGACCACAACTGAAATCCCAGTGACGCAGCTCACCAGGCAGCAGGTGTGGTACCTGACAGATGAACAGATAGAAAACCTTTCTGAGGCTCAATTCAGAGCTACAGTTATAAGGTGGCTTACAGAATTAACAAAAGATTTGGAACAAAACAGGTGAGAAATGAAAGCTACTCATACTGAAACTAACGAAAACACATACAAGACAAGTGGTGAGGAAATAAAATCCAGAGATCAAATCAACAAACCAGAACATAGGGAAGCAACAGTCAACCAGTGCAGAAGAGGAAACAGAAAGTGAGGAAAGTGAGGAGAGGCTCAGAAACCTCTGGGACAGCTATGAGTGAACAAACATTCGGATTATAGGATTGCCAGAGGGCAAAGAAGAAAAACTAGAAGTTGAAAAATTATGGAAAAAAATAATGAAGCGGAACTTCCCAAACTTGGGGAAGGAAATAGACTTACAGGTCCAGGAAGCACAGAGAGTTCCAGAAAAACTGGACCCAGGGAGAACCACACCAAGACACATTATCATCAAATTGTCAAAAATTAAAGATAAAGAGAGAATCTTAAAAGCAGCAAGAGAGAAGAAAAGAATCATGTACAAAGGGGTCCCAATTAGACTATCAGCTGACTTCTCAAGGGAGACCCTACAGGCAAGAAGGGACTGGCAAGAAATATTCAAAGGAATGAAAATCAAAACCTACAGCCACAAATACTCTATCCAGCGAAGCTGTCATTCAGAATAGAAGGGCAGAGAAAGTGTTTCCAGGACAAAGTAAAACTGAAGGAGTTCATTAGATCCAAACCACTATTATATGAGATGTTAAAGGGACTGATTTAGAAGAAGGAGGATCAAAACTATGAACATTAAAATGGAAACTGTATCACAAGAACCAACAACAGAAGCTAGGGAATCGAAACAAAGGCAAACTAAATAGGCAACGAGAGTGGAAAAAGAACTATAAGTATGGGGAACATATAGGAGGGAGGTCAGCAGGGAGGGGGAAGGGGGAAAGGGAGGGAGATGGTACAGGAATTAAGAAACATAGTAGGAGGGAGTGGAGTAGACAGGAAGAGGTTAAGAAGAACTATATGCACAACCAATGGACATGGACTAAAAGTGGGGGACAACTGGAGGGAGGGGGACCACCGGGTGGAGGGGAGCAGAGGGGAAAAAAATTGGGACAACTGTAACAGCATAATCAATAAAACATATTAAAAAAAAAAATCAAGAATCTCTTACTAGCTCACAGTTTCTCCGAGTTGGGAACTCAGGATTGCTGCTCAGGGCCTTGCACAAGGTTGCTGTCACAAAGTGGGCCAGGGATACAGTGTCTGAAAACCTGGCTGGGGCTGGAGGATCCCCTTCGGAGACTGCTGTCCCGCGGGTCATGCTGGCCGCTGGCAGGAAGCATCAGATCCCTGCCATGCTGACTTCACTGGGGACTGCTTAACTACGTGGCAGCTGACTCCCTCCAGTGAGTAATCTTAGAGACAGCAAGGTGGAAGCTGCGATGTCTTTTATGATCTAACCTTGGATGTCACACATTGCCGTTCGTGTGATATTCAATGGATAGTACAGGTCAGTACTATTCAACATGAGAGAGGACTGCTTTGAGTTGTTAAGAACAGAAGGGAGGGATGGGGCCATTGGGGACCATATTAGAGGCCATCTGCCACCCGGTCAACAGTCCAATACCAGTTCGTAGAAAACTAACTCTCTCTTTCTGGAACTGTTTTACCAACCAAGAGCTTCCTTCCTCTCTCCCTCCCTTCCTTTTTAATAGCTTTTTCTTCTGATTTAAAGATGTGTTATAGAAAATCTAGAATACAAAAAGGACAAAGAATTTTTAAGTTACCTATAATTCCACAATTACTTGCATTCATTTTGATGGATAATCCAGTGTTTTCATGCAAATTTTTTTGCACATTTTATAAAATTTTAATTATACTGCATGCTGTTTTATGTCCAGCTTTTTACACTTAAAATCATATCATGATCAATTGTTCAGTGTCATTAGATGTTAATAATAATATAACTATTCATTAAGTATTTAGGAACGTTTTAGGCATTGTATTGAGCTCTTCACATATTTCTCTAATTCTCACAAAAATTCTAAGGGCAGGCACTCCGATTGTACCAATCTTACAGAGGAAAAATCAAGGTTCAGAAAAGTCACCTAACTAGCCTAGGGTCACACAGGAAATAAATGGCAGAAACCATCAGATGTCAATTCATATCTGATGACTTCTACTGTGTTATAATGGCTGCAGAATGTTTCACTGAGGGGATGTCCCCAAACTTACTTCAACGATAACCTGTTCTTCTGCAATGAGATTACTTCTAGTTTTACAGCAGGAACAATGCTCTGATGCATGTCCTTAACATACTTCTTTATCCACATAGGCCCCCACTTCTTTTTTTTTTTTTTTAATCTATAAATACATCCCCTGGGTGTACTGTGATACATCTTAGAGGAAAGTGTGTCATGTAGGGCTGGCTTTACCCATTCAAAGGGCACTCATTGGCCTGTATAACTGAAAAGTCCAGAGGGGTTGCTTTAGGTGCTACTTGACCCAGGACTTGGGTCCTCTTCAGCCTTCTGGTTTGCCTTCTGCAGCATTCGCTCTATCCCATCGCCATCTGGCTGCACATGGAAGCCCCCCCCCCCCCAGAAGCTCCAGGCTCTCCTCCAGCAACAAACGGCTGCCCTGAATCCTGACCTCACACTCTCACACCACACCAACTCTTTCTCAGACCATGGGAAAACTTCTCTTTCTAGAAAGACCCAGTGAATGGCCCCTGATGTCTCGTTGCAGACAGGGAGAATGGATGCTTCGATTGACTTAAGCCAGTCAGGACCTCCACCCTCCCTGAAGGGTTGTTCGGGTCAGTCCCCACCCACATGTCATGGCCAAGACCGACAGAAAGGAGGCTATGGCAGCTCTCTCCCACTGCATAACAAACTTGCACCACTCCGTGGCTTAAGGCAGCAATGACTACTTCACATGGTTCCGAGGGTTGGCATGTGGCAGCTCTGCTCCTCTCTCCTGGCACCACTCATGGACTGCAGTCTTCCCATGGCTCCACCGGGGCTACATGGTCAAGGATGCCCTTGCTGGCACATCCGGCAGTTGGTACTGTGCCTCGGTTCTCCTCCATGCCAGCCCGCCCTGCAGTCAGGTGGATAGGGCTTCTGTGTCACATGGTGGCCTCAGGGGCTGAGAAGGCAAAGGCAGAAGCTGTGAGGCCTCCGGAGCTCTGTCCTAAGCACTCACACAGAGTCACTTCCACATCTAAGGAGAGGGGAAGTAGACCCCACCTTTTGGTGGGAAGAGCATATTGCAAAGAGCTGGCAGGTCTGCAAACAATTGCCACAGGTGATGAGGGCAGATATAAGAGAATAGATTCTGGACAACCAAAATGACCAATGATCGCCATGAGAGGGCAGAAGGCGGCAATGAGAGAGACCTTCCCGGCAGCGGATGGCTCCTGCTCACAGAAGCCCTGGCAATCTTGGCGGGCAATGTGCCCTGTGTCAGACACAGATGCTCCCTGGACCAATACCCAGAGATACTCTTTGAGATCAGGGCAGGAGGGGCTGGGATTACATGTCTCCTTCACTAAATTGAGTCCTGAAACTTCTGTTAAAGGATATGTTTATCAATGCCTGGAAAACAGGGCAATTCTGGACAGCCTCATTAAGAACAAATCCTTCTCCACTTGTACAGTTGCCCGTTCTGATGGAATTGTGCAATGAGAAGTGAAGGCAGGAGAGGGTTTGCAGAAGGGCTGTCCAGTCTGCTATGTGCACGCAAAGTGCTTCCCAGCCCCTAACAACGCAGGCACAGCAGCCACGTGCATTTCCCAAGCTGTCTTTGCAGATGCGCTGCCTTGTTCACAAACATGAGTGACAGCTGCTCCAGCAGACACAGCTGTGTGAGCCCCACCACTTTTCCACCAACCAAGAAGGGGGGCTCATGTGTGGTTTTGTCCCTCTATGAACCTGATCATCACCTTCCTGCCCCCTCTGACTGAAGGTGATAAGGTCCCAGCCCTTCCCCCTCCACTTAGTGAATGGAGTCACACAGGGTCCCCCACCTGGAAGAGTTGTGAGGTCACTGCCACCCACACCCAGACTGGCCATCTCATAGCAGTGTGCTGTTGATCAGGCAACTTAGCCCTCTTAACCTAAGATGGGTGTATCCATATCCACGTAAGGTGTGGAAAACTCTTAGCATAATTTTTTTTTTTTTTAATCAGAGGATTCTCCAGCTTCTCAGAAACAATCTAAATATCTGCCATTCCTGAGCCTGCATTCTCACCGGGCACATTGGTTGAAGCTGAGTAATTGCTTTAGATAGGAGATGGTCTCCCCTCTTTGCCTCAGTCCCCACCACTCCCTATTTTAAATTATGCCTGCTTTGCTCATTTATATTCCTGGCCTAATCCCACAGGCATTGGAGTTTGCCAGCCCTGGGTTGGCATTTTGGATGCCTGGTCCTCAGAGCTCCACCCACATCTTTATCCCAGGACCTGCCCTCACTAAACCTATGTCTCAAAATCCCAATTCCTCTATTAAACCATGCATGTTATGGCAATACACAAAGCCACCGTCTCTTTGAAAGTACCGCAGAAATGCACTTTCTCTTGATCAGAAGCAGGATGCCTTTGTTCTTTTTTCAGGCAAGTGTTCCTCGAGCAGTCTTGATGCTAGGAGTTCTGAAGCCTTTTTGGATAGTCCCAAATCTCGTGCCAAATCATTCAACTCATTCTGATCAAATCCTTTATGAACTGAGTCATCTTCAATTTCAAAATCTTCATCGTTGCTGTCACATAGTTCTTTACCATACTCCTGTTTTTCGAAAGAGGGTAATTCATTGGAAACTGGCACAGAGATTTCAGCTGAAAGAGGCACTGGTTGTATAGCTGATGGTAGACTAGGATACTCTATTTTACACTTATTTTTCTTGTTATATCCTGACGTTCTCACTATACAAAAGTAACACTCAGCTGAATGATCTCTGGGCTCTCACCAAACCATAGGTATACCAAATGGCAATTTATCACATGTTCCCTTCGTCCACATTCATAAACTCTCAACACACTGCTTGCACACCTTGTGAGGGGCCCAAGACTTATCTTGACCACCAAGCTTTATTTTAGAATATGCAAACTAGGCTTGCCCGACAAATGCGCTGATGTTTGTCCTTTGAGTAGGAATGGTGAAACTGCCACAGATATAACAAAACGAATCAGGGTTGTTTAGGCACTTAGGACGAGAAATAGCAGAGGCAGACATGATCTGAAGGAAAGGAAATAAGTATGTAGGTAAATAAAAAAATAAATTCTGCTAACTCCTTGTATACAGACAAGATTCAGACTACACTTCGGAATACGATTCACTATAGTATAGAGCGGCACACAACCTCTCACCACACTCTCTCATGTGTAACTGAATAGCCTAGACAAGTATGAACTTGTCGCTGGTCTCCAAGGTCATCCCCCATCCCTCCCCACTCGAGGGAGGTTTGCTCTCAGCCAGTAGGAGAGCACTAGTGCTTCCCTCCATCCAGGCTCGATCCAGCCTAGAGTGGTCACATTAAGATAAGCTGTGCAGAAAAAAGCTTGAGGTGATAGGAGAAAAACTAACTGCAGTTTTGAAATCAGCATGCCTATTTAAGTCTAAAACAGCTGAAAAATCGAACTCAACAGGAATTATGTTAAAAATTGTTCTCCTATGATCCAGGATGGCCTCATCTCACGATCCTTTAATTCAATTATATCTTAAAGATCGTCTCTCCAAATTAGGTCATAGTCAAAGTTCTGGGTCGTGGACACAATTTTCTCTCAGGGGTTGTGGGGAGGCACCATTCAACCCACCCCAAATGATTTCTTCTAGAAGTTTCCATTCTTTTGAAGGGAGACTAATGACAACTCACTCACCCACTCCACTCAAAAATTTAAGAAAGAAACATAACAGGTCCGGTGTTGGCAAGAGCTGTGAAGA
The DNA here is from genome assembly GCF_987537825.1 of Furipterus horrens. Lineage (NCBI taxonomy): Eukaryota > Metazoa > Chordata > Mammalia > Chiroptera > Furipteridae > Furipterus > Furipterus horrens. The sequence continues at coordinate 120,716,087 of NW_028327175.1, forward strand.
AAACTGAAGTGGGGCGGGAGCTCAGAGAGCAGCGAGGAGGTGGCTCACGCGGTCCTGAGCAGGGACCGAGGGACCGAGGCCGTGAGCGGCGCAGACGCGGGGACAGGACACAGCGAGTGCCGAGGCCCAGAGGAGGAGCGGTGGCCTGAGTGAGGAGCTGCAAGGGCTCTCTGTGTGGCTGGAGGAGCGTGAGCAGGGCGAAGAGACGAGTGATTATAACCTGCGTTCCATCAGCTGAGGGGCTTCTCCGTTCCGGGTCCTTCACCATATAGTAAGGACGGCCTAATTCCGGCTGTGACTCCTTCCACCCTGTGCTCCAAGCGGATGGTTCTCGGATAATTCTCACACAGCCCCAACTCAGAACTGTTACGATTAACCTCCTTCCCCCATTATTTTGGTAAGTATACTGAGGTGACCTATAAAGTCACTCAACCAGGAGGCAGAGAGCTAAGACCCAGAATTAGTTCCAGGCCCCCCAAATCTCAAGCTTTCTCAGGAACTTTCTTAAAACAGAAGAAAAAGGGAGGACATTCAGTTTCACAGAATTAAGCTTCGTCCAGATTGCAGAGCAAACGGGTCCCCCCAGCAGCAGGAGGCTCTGGCTGCTTGTCCTGCTTCCACTTTCAAGGTCAATTATCACAGAAAACAGTCTTCACAGTCGCACTCCAGTGGGCAGTTGGCAAATCATGTGCGATCCGTGCCAGGCCAGCCGGCGCCAGCAGACACTGAGCCATTGCCCTGTCCGTACCCTGCGTGGGGCCAGAGAGCTTGTAGGCTGCCCGGGTTTGGGGAGGTGGCACAGAGGCCTCGCCAAGGGCTGCTGAAGAGCTGGGGCCAGACAATAGCCCAGACCTGGGCAATGCTGGGCGTTGGGAGTACTGGTTTGGATTATTGTTCATTTTCAATTATTTTTAAAAATTCCTACAGAAATAATACATGTACATATTTAAACAATCAAATAATATCTCATACTACTCTCCCCTCTCCCTCTAAATCCCAGCTACAGTCACCTTCCTTCTGGTCTCTAATACACCCAGCTGATTCCGGCCTCAGGGCCTTTGCACTGCTGTTCCTCCTGCCTGAAGTGCTCTCTCATCCTCTCATCCACTCTCGGCTCCAGGTCACCTCCCCAGAGACCCTCTGACTATCCTAAGGTGCTCATTCCTGTGACTGTGTATGCTTCCCCTCACCAGCATGGTCTCCCCTTGGCACAATCCGAAATGGCCATGTTCAGTTGTTCAGCTGTTCAGTTGTTCCTTATTGTCTGTGGTCTCCTCTGCTTGAACACCAGGTCCGCGAGGGCAGGACGGGGCCTGTCTTACTCACCAAGGAGTCCAGTGCCTAGAGCAGAGCCTGGGATGAAGCAGATTTTCACTGAATGTTTATCAAAAAAAGAAACAAAGAAGGGAGGACAAGGAGCAAGAGAGGACAGGCAGACAGCCGCCCTTGCCCATCCCTTTCTTCCTCTGCTTCCAGCTAGTGGGCCCCATCTTCACCCGCAAACCTGACACAAGTATAGCAGCCGCTCTCCTGGAAGCAAGAAGGAGAAGGCCTTTCTCAGCCCAGACTCCGTGAGGTGGCCAGAGGGCTGCTTCTTGACCAGCCCAGCTGAGATCCTTTTCCTCAGGACATAACAGGACAGGGTGACTGATGTCAAATACGTCTGCGTTGGAATCCTGGAACCATCCCTATGACCTTGGGTTGGTCACTTACCACCACTAACCCTCAGTCTCCTCATCTGGAAAGTGGGTATCCCTACTGGGCATCTCACAGATGCAGTGATTAGTTAAGATAACATTCAGGGAACAGGTCACCCAGTGGGATCTATTTCCTGTCCCTGCTTGGCAGATAAGGTCCGAAGCTGACAAGTACCCTACATTCCAGAAAGGAAGGTTCTGTAATCATATGGACAGACTGGGGGAGGCCTCCAGGAAGGGGAACCGGTCCCTTGTTGGCAGGCAGATGGGGCCCATGCCACGGCCCATGCCAGGGCCCATGCATGGGCAGAGAGCTTCCTCTGAGCCTGGGGAGGAGACAGCTTCTTTCGTCCCCCCAGGGGATGGCTTGGGAACGGCTCTGAATCCCTTGGTTTTGTGGGCCTCCCACCAACCTGTTTTCTAAATAGGGACACCCTGAACTCCAGCAGCAGACCTTTCTATGATCCCCAGGAAGCTCCAGAAATGCATTTTCCTTTTCTGTTCCTCTCTGCCATGATGAGATAGAAGATGGCAGGGTGGTGTGTAGCAGTTAATTAGGGCCATGATGGTCAACTACGGCCACCATTGTCACTTCTACCTTACCTATTGGCCACAGCAAGGCATGTGGCCACACCCAAAGTCAAGGGGCAGGAACAAATTGCTCCCCGTTAGTGGGAGGCACCGCAAGCCACTAGCAAAAGGCAAGCACAGGGAGAGGTGAGGAGTCAGGGCCCATATTGCTCTACTGCTTGGGGCTTGGCCCTGCAGTTGGGATACACTCAGGAACCAACAGTGGCATTTCTGGCCCTGAGACTGAAGGCAGGGGGCCAGCTGCAGGGACCCAGGCTCACAGTTGATCTCAATTGGAAGGGCCTGTGACGGTGTGCACCCAGAGGAGCCTAGGGGAAATCACATTTCTTCTCTTTGGCCCTGAGAGGGTAGGGAAGAACTCCCTTTGCCCCTAGCAGAGGTTAGAGGAGAAAGTACAAAGGGCCACCCTAGTGACCGCAGCACCAAGAGAGATGATGCGGGCTCTGGACCTGGAGAAGGTACTGAGGACTAAGCTGCTGCGGGGCCAGATCGGTGCCACGGGGGGTCCAGGCTGAGGCCGCGCTCTGCTCCACGACTCTGTGGGACCCCATCTGCAGGGACCCCCGTTTCTTCAACCCCAAAGGAGCCAGTAAGTAGGAGAGGCATGGGAAGGATGCAGAAGAGACTGACAGCAGCAACCACACTCAAGCAGCAACCTGACTGGCAAGGGCCAAGCAGGAGAGGAACTCTGGACTGAATCAAAGACCGAGGTGTGAAAACAAGCAGGTCTGAGCCTGCTACTGAATTAAGAACATTGCAGCAACAGAAAGGAACCAGAAGCAGTGGGATCTGGCCGATCTTGTAACAAAGGATGGCGTCCAGCTGTGGGCACTTCTGTGCGTAATAAAAATAATAATGATGATGATAGCAGCTGACATATACAATGCTCCCTGCATGCCAGCCACAGTCCTAGTGCTTTAGATTTAGTAACTCTTAATCTTTATGACAACTCTATACAGTATCATTATTGTTATATTATCATCTCTATTTTAATGATGAGGAAGCTGAGGCAGTGTGTCAATCTTGCCCAAGGTCACACAGCAGGAGGCAAGGAGTCAAGATGTGACTGCAGGCCGTCAGAATTCCAAGTCTATAGTTATGCTGTCTCCTTACTTTAAGAAATGAAACTATTTCATGTTTATACTCCAGTCAATTAAATGCCCCCAAAAGTCACTTAGTAGGTGCTCAAGACGTGTTAGCTCCCTGGCCTTTTCCTACCATGTCTGCTCCTGTTGCCATGGTGATCCCTCTCAGGGGCTCACAGAGACACAGTGACAGCAGAGCTGAGCCAGGATCCTAGGTTCTAACTCTGGCTCTGATCCTGGCTCTCACATCTGCCTGGTTCCCCACGCTGGTCTCAGAATTACGAGGTCTAAAACAAGGACATTGGACTTGACTATGATCAGTCTATGGCAAGATTTCCTGGAGCAGGGGTCATGAATTCTCTGCCTCCTCAGTTACTGATCTTCCAGATGGGTCCCAGATGAGTCCCAGATGGGTGTGTGTGCACACTCACATGTGCATGTGTGTTTGTGTGTCCAAGTTGCAGACTGTGTTCCCAGGTTGGCAGCCATGTACGATAGAGGGCAGATCTGGAGGCAGGAGGTGGCAACAGGGAAGCCCAGGGAAGCTTCACTGTCCTCCAGCCCCCTGGGCCTGCCCAGACCACCCCAAGACTCCAGGGCCAGCCCTGCAGGGCACAGGTGCTCAGGAAGAGCAGACCTGGGCTCAAGTTCCCACTCTGCCATGACATTGAACAAATCTCAGATCCTCTCTGAGCTTCCAGCTGAATCTCCAGGCACCCGTGACTGGCAGGAACTAGGCCTCCACAGCTGTGGGTTACACACCGCAACAGCCCAAAGGACCACTGTTTATTGAGCAACCACAGCGACCCAGGTGTGAAGCTGAATAGGCTACGTGCATCATCTCATGGGGTCCTTCAACAACCCTGGGAGGAACTCACACTAATTCCACTTTACAGACGAGGGCTGAGGACCAGGGAGCCTAGGTGACTTGCCTGAGGTCACACAGCTGGGCACAAGAGAGAAAGCAGCCTACATATTGGGTTGGCCAAAAAGTTTGTTTGGTTTTTTCTGTAAGATGACTCCAGTAGTGTTTAGTTGTCTTTAAGTTCATTCAAAACAATTTTGTTATTGTATTCTGACAGCTGTCATATCAGTGTACTTTCTTTTTTTTAAGTATATTTTATTGATTATATTGTTACAATAGTTCCAATTTTTTCCCCTTTGCTCCCCTCCGCCCAGCAACCCCCTTCCCCAACAATCCCCTCTCCAAGTCCATGCCCATGGGTCGTACATCCAAGCTCTCCTGCCTCACCCTTTCATATATTCTTCTTCTTCTTTTTTTTTTTAAATAATTAATTAGTTAAATATTTTAACAATAAAAAATAACAATCCCTCCCTCTCAGACTTAAGACCCTTTACAGTCTTATAAAGGACAATGGACAAAGGTCTCGAGCTCCTCTAGCTGCTTCAAGCTGGACATGGTCATCGTCTTACCTACCCGTGGGTCAAGAAATCCCTAATAAGAGTAGGGGTGTGGAGAGGAGGGTGGCCTTCCCACATGGGGAAGGATCGTGCAGACTCCAGGTTGGTTGGCTGTCTCTGGACAATGGCATGCTTGGTTTAACAGGCTGGCATCCTTGTTGTATTCTGGGGGCAACAGGGTTAAAGGACATCATTCAATCCGTAACCACTAGATAACAAAAGACAGGTATTAATTTTTCAATGTCCCACATTAGGGAAAAGAAGGGCTTCTTTGGAGGAAGGTATGCCAGGTACATCCCACCTGTCCAAAACCCTTTTGCCCATTATACTTAGTTTGGACTGAGGGAAATATTTTAGGTTTCCCCCCTCTCAGGCCTCTGGGCTCTTTCTGTCCAAGCCATTAGGATAGAAAAGAGAAACCAGTTTTAAAGTGAAGCCCACAGACCACCCCGTTCTTCACCAACCCAGCCATTTATTTCAGCCAAACTGTTGAGTCTCAGGAGGCAGCAATGCAGACAGGATTAAGTGAGGCCTATACGTACAGACAATCACTCAGGTAATGAGATCGTAGGCTTATGCCCTTTGAAAACAGAAAACACATGTTAATTTATGTAACATAACCCACATACAAGTCTCTAAATCTGTAGGACTGTCTTATCAGAAAGACATCCAGTTGCAAGGCATTTGACATTCTTCTTGCCTGTAAATTAAACATCTTTGATAATGCCACAGACATAGTTTAACTTTCAAATGAAAACAAATTTTAAATGAAAAGAAACTTTAAAGACGGTTAGTTGCACTACTTTATAGTCTACCACTGGGCATTGTGATCTTCTTTGAATTGTGATTTTTCTCCCTAAGATTACCCTCCTTGTCATTAAAGGGACTGCATTAAGTCCATTTTTAATTTATCCTGTTCATTTGCATAAACACAACAAGAGCAGCAAATGATCACTTATGATCTTTAGTTCTGCTTTGCTGGAACTTACTCAAGGAACATTTAGGGTGACCTTCAGTCTCCCCTTCAAGGCACAGAAGCAGATCCACATACCTGGCATTCAGCCTTGCCTGTAAACACCTGTCTTTTCCAGGTCCTCCTGGTTTTCCATTGTGCCTTAAGGTCCCTTCTAGCCATCTTTCAGGAAAACAACCTTCATTCCTTCCCTGGAAAGATTGCTATGGACCGCTCATCCATCCAAGGTACCAGGCCTTTTATCTCGTGGACTTTTATTACCTTTGAAAGTCAGTCCCAGTTGCTCAGGGCTTTTTGGTAACAACCAAAGCCCAAGCATGTCTCCCTTTAGGCATGACATTCCATTCAAAGTCTTAGTTAAAAAAAAAAAAACAAAAAAAAAAAAACCTCTATTAACAACTGGTCTTATTAGTTTTATGCAAAGAAAGTTAGGTCATTACTTACTTCTTTAGAATGCCAAATTCTGGAGGGATCAGATAGGGAGAAAAATATACAGTGTGAAGGAAAATCCTTGTCCTTCTAATATTCACTGAACTTGCATTTCTATTCTTTATATTTTTATTTTTTTCCCCCACTAAAAAATTTTGTTTGTTTGTTTTTCTATTACAGTTGTCTCACTTTTTTCCCCCTCTTGCTTCCCTGCACCATGCCCCCCCCTTCTTCCACATTCAGTCTCCACCCAGTTGTCCATGTCCATGGGTCATTTATACATGTTCTTTGACTAGACCCTTCCCCTTCTTACCACTTCTCTCCCTGCCATCTCCCCCTTTGTTAATGTTAGTTTATTCCTTGTTTCCTTATGAGAAGGAAAACTCTGATTCCAAAAAAGCTCCGCTGCCTTGCGGCATACCTCTTCAGGGGAAAGGCTAAGGGAGTAAACCCCGACAGAAAATCCGGAGCCGGAGTCCCTAAGGCGGTTTGACGTTGTAGTCAACACCGGCAACTCCTGCGGCGCACCTGAAGCCAAGCTGTATTGACTCCGTCTTTCCCTTGGATCCTTCAGCTGCGAAGAGAGGGGGGGTCTGCTGCATGGGCAACAGCAGACCCTCCATATCACCCTGCCCAGGCTCTGTAGCTTCAGATTCACTGGAGAGGACACTCCAGTGTCATCGCAAGACGTCGATTCAACACGGGAGGAGACAGATACCGTGTCACTCCCGAGTCGGACTGCACAGCCATTCTCGGCGGTGCAGATAGACTCTTAAGAAGCTACACCATCGTCTCTCGAGACGGACGGCTGCCGACGATTCCTTGTTTACATACCTCTGGTTCAATTTTGCTCATTTGTTTGTGTTGTTCATTAGTTTCCTGTAACATGTGATAGCATAAGGTAATTTTCTTTTGTTGCCTGGCTTATTTCGCTAAGCCTAATTCTCTCTAGTTCCAATCATGTTGTTGCAAATGGTAGAAGTTCCTTCTTTCTTTCAGTACTTATTCATTGTCATTTTCCCCCTTTGCACGCGTGTTCCTCTCTGTCTCTCTCTGTTTCTTCATCTTCTTAAAGCAGACCCTTTAGCATCTCTTGCAATGCTGGTTTGGTGGAGATGTATTCTTTTAGCCTTCTTTTGTCTTGGAAATTCCTTATTTCACCTTCCATTTTGAATGAGAGCCTTGCTGGGTAGAGTATTCTTGGTTGTAGGCCTTTGTTTTTCATTGCTTGGAATATTTTTTGCCATTCCCTTCTGGCTTGTAGTGTTTCTGCTGAGAAATCTGATGATAGCCTTATTGGAGCTCCCTTGTATGTTATTAGTTGTTTCTCTCTTGCTGCTTTTAGGATTCTCTCTTTGTCTTTGAATGTTGGCATTTTAATTATGATGTGTCTTGAAGTGGGCCTGTTGGGGTTCATCTTCATTGGGACCCTCTGTGCTTCCTGGACTTGCATGATTCTTTCTCTCCTCATGTTAGGGAAGTTTTCTGTCATTAGTTTTTCAAAGAGGTTTTCTATCCCTTGCTCTTCTTCTTCTCCTTCTGGAATTCCTATGATACGGATATTATTACGTTTCATGTTGTCCTGCAGCTGTCTTAGAGTCTCTTCAGTCTTGTTCAGTCTTTTTTCATTTTGTTGCACTGTCTGGGAGTTTTTGTCTACATTGTCCTCCAGCTTGCTGATCCGATCTTCTGCTTCCTCTAGCCTGTTTTTAATTCCTTCTACTGTGTTCTTCAATTCAGAGATCGTATTCTTCATTTCCTCCTGGCTCTTATTGATAGCTTCCATGTCCTTTTTGATGCTGGTATAATTCTCAGTAAGTTCCTTATAGTTCTTCTGGAGTTCACTGTAGTTTTTCTGAAGTTCTTTGTAGTTTCCGCTGAGCTCATTGAGCTTCTCCATAAACCATACTTTCAATTCCATATCTGATAGTTGGCTCCCCTCTATTTCATTTAGCACTCTTTCTGGGGACTCTACCTTTCCTTTCGATGGGGGGGTTGTTTCTCTGTCTCCCCATTTTTGTGACTCCTATTGTTTGTTGATGCTTCTTAGAATGATCTGCACTTCCTGGATCTGCCCCTGGTGGCATCAGATCCTGTACCAGTCTGGGCCTAGGCAGCCTGTTGGAGACTTCCAGGGATCTACTGCCTTTGTCTGGCTTCTTTAGTTGTTAATCTATTCAATCTGTGATTAGCCGTCAGGCTTAAGGACCGTGGGTGTGGCAGCTTAATTCCTGTAGGCAGGGTCTTTGCTTCCCCTCAGGCTGACGCCACTTGGCCGGGAATGGTCTGCCTGCAGTGTGGGGATGAGTCAGCACTGGGACCCGGCGGGCCGCTTCCCCAGCTCTCCCCTCAAAGCCACCACACCAAACTCTCCCCAAGCATTTCCAGTCCTCTCTGTCTTCCCTCTGCTTGTGCCCAGGGTAAGTGGGGGCAGAATATTTTCATATGTGATCCGCTTAAGAGCTCTTTTTCTCCAGCTGTTTCTCTCCGGCTAGCAAGAAACCCTGTGGCTTTTCGCTTTTCTCAGCTGGATACTATTTTACTTTCCACTCTGTTGCTGTAGACTGGGAAGCTCAGCTGAGGGTTTAGACCCTGCCCTTCTCAGGGGGAATCCGCGGCTGCTGAGCTGTTTCTCAGTCCCTTCAGCTGCCACCCGTGTGACGCCAGCCAGCCCTTCCGCGTCTCCACACTCCCTACCGGTCACGTTGTGATGTAGCGGCCTTTTCTGTCTCTCCGTGGTTATAAGACTTCTCTCCAGCTGGTGTTCAGTTGGTTATTCCAGATGATTTCTCCAAAATTACATTGTAAATCCAGACTAGTTCTGGGAGGAAGTTAGTGTAGCTTCCACTTACTCCTCCGCCATCTTGTTTCTCCTCAGTGTATTTTTTTAAAAAACAAAAATTGGTGAATTTTTGTGTAACCATTTTAATATTGAAGTTGGAAGAAAATACACATTTTTGGTATATTATGTTTTATTATTTCAAGAAAGGTAAAAACAACTGAAACACAAAGTATGATTTGTGCATGATTTGTGCAGTGTATGGAGAAGGTGCTGTGACTGATGGAACGTGTCCAAAGTGGTTTGTGAACTTTCATGCTGGAGATTTCTTGCTAGATGATGCTCCACAGTTGGGCAGACCAGTTGAAGTTGATAACAATCAAATTGAGACATTAATTGAGAACAATCAATGTTCTACCACAATGTCCGAGGTGGCTTGGCTGAGGAAGCCAGTGGAGTTTGAAATCTTGCCCACCTTCCACTCTGCTGGCAGAGCTACACCTGCTTGGAGGAAGAGGTACCTTTTAAAATTCTTACAAAACCTGTCTAGTTTGAACTTTAACTTAATATTTTATCTAAAGGGCCTGTTTTAATTCTGGAGAGAATAATTTCTAGTTAGTGGGCAAATTTTTAAAAAATATTTTCCTGCCACCCATTTTCCAGAGTCAAATGAGATCAGTTACAGAAACAGGTTCATTTTTTGCACATCTGTGTCATGTCAGAAGACAGAGCCTGCACATGCACACATACACACACTCATGTGTGTGGTTATTACCATGGATAGCGCAGGAGCCTCGCTCCCTCTCCCGAGGGCAGGACACGTGTTACCTGTGCTTCGTTCCCAGTCCTTGGCCCAGCACCCGCCAGAGTAGACCCTTGCTCAGTGCCTGGGGTGGACCGAAAAGCTGAACAGGCGCGTGATGCACAAGTGCTGCATGTCTTTGCGCCAAGGGCGGGTCAGACACGCGTTGTCATTCTCAGGGAAACCTACACATCTGGCCTTGAACTCCACAACCTGTCCAGAGAAACCCCGAGGAGCCTTGCACTTAGGGACAGGCTGGAGTGTCAGAGCCTCCCCAAAATGCAGCCCCACCTGTGTCACCTGCAACATAGATTCTGGAAGCAGCTCAAAGCCCCCAGGAGAGGCAGAAGCTGCTCAGTGTGGAGCCTTGTGTGTCAGGGAGCTGGCCTGCTCCTCACAGGCACTGCTCGGCCCCTGCTGCGCCAAGAGGAGACAGCCAGGAAGGAGGAAGGGGTGGGACCTGGCAGGGACAGCCTACAAGCTCTCAGCTTCCCGCTCCCCAGCACTGCCACGCACAAAGAGCCTCCACTCAGGCCCTGTTATGAATCGAGAAGCAGCAGAGGCCACAGCACCTCCGGCAGGGAACAGAGCCCGCTGCAGAGCCCTACAGGCCGGGCTGCAATTCCTGCTCTGCCACTTTCCGGCTGTGCGACCCCTGAGCAAGCCACGTTACCCTCCTGGGCCTGACTGTATTTCAAGTTCAACGGAATGAACGTCCTGTCTGCTCGTCCTGTCTGCTCGACCCACCAGAATGTGAGCTGAGGAGGAACTGACTTCCCAGATCTCTCAGCGCGCTGCGGTGTCCCCAGTGGCTAAGAGGAGTGGACTCTGAGCACTGGCACAGCAGAAAAAGCATGCAGGCTCTGGAGCCATTCTCACCTAAAATCGGAGCCCAGCTTTGCCAGAGACTTGCTGTGTGGCCTTGGGCAGCCACTCCTATCTGAGCCTCAGTCTCATCTGTAAGCACTGGCTCTGAAGCCAGATTGAATCCTAGGCCCACGAGTGGGCACCGAGAGCAGGGAAACCCAGGCTGCACCTGGGAGGCAGTGATGCACATCTGCAGCTGGGAGGCAGGGACCATTTTTGGAAATACCATAATACAGATCAATAACGTAATAAAGCCCCCAGAGCCTCCTCAGAGCTCCTGGCCCCTCCCTAGCAGGCTGGGCGAAGGGGAGATTGAGATGCCCCAAAACACCGTTGGAGTCTGCATCACTTCTACTCCAGTGCCCTTCAGAGGCTGAAGGCAAGGCAACCGTGACTCTCAGGAGCTCAGGGATCCACTCCAGCACGGCACAGGGGAGCAGCGGTTGAGCAAGTGGCAGCCTCTGGGCCTCAGGCGCTGCTGCTACAAAATGGGGATTATGCCTTCTTGGGGGCTCCAAGAACAATGGTGTCTGACTGACCTGGCTTTTCAGGGGGGAGCCACACCTCTGGACACATCTATAGCCTCAGCCCCCCATGCTAACTCCAGACACCAATGTGGGCCTGAGGTCCCCGTCACTTCCCACAATGTTCTGGAGGCTGCTTGTACCTCACCAGCCCCTCACAGCTCAGGCTGGAACAGCCAGACAGCCGAGGTCTATGTGACCCGCCAAAAGGTATGTGTGTGTTCAGAGAGGCCTAAGAGGGGGTAGAACACCGCCACAAAGGTGACATGACCTTTTCCCGCTGAGCTGTGGATGCAAGAAAAGGCTTGGAAGGCTGCCCACTGAGGCAATACTGAACAACTTCAGATTTTTATTTTCTTCTTTTTGTCTTATCTGCAAAGAACCTGTAATATTATGTCTATAAAAAGAAGGGAGAAAAAGCTTTTTAAAAATGCATACCAGTTGACAAAATGTCCACTTATGTCAAGCCTGTAGAGCTTCTGGGGCTTTTATCTAAATAATTAATTTTCCACCAGCCCCACTCCTGGGGCTAGCACCCAACTCTGACCTGTAAGAACTTTCTACGCTCTTCAGGGTCCCTGGGATCCAGAGCCAGCTCCTCGCCGACACCACCCAAGGCTCTCGGTCTAGACCCAGGAGGCTGTACAACCAGTCAGCTAACCACCCTGCCACCCCCGACCCCCCACTTCCAAGGGCCTGTACCAATTAATTAACATGGCCTTTTAAAGGTGTTTCTAATGATGCATACAGGAAAGAGTGGAAAATGGAGTCCTTGAGCTAAAGAAATCCTTCACTGAAGAGCTGTTCACTTGAATGCTTTTCCTTAAGGAACCTGGAAAGATAAGGCCAGCGTTCTGAGCAGACACAAAGGATGTGGCTTCATTATGCTCAAAATTGGGCAGAAGAGACCTCAGTGTTAACTACAGGCTTCCTCCTATGAGGAAAAACCCGCGTGAATTAAATGTGGGAAACCCTCATGTACCCAGCATCTCTTGGGCACCTGCTCCAGGCCACCCCCTGCACTGAGTACTAGGGGTACAGACCGATTCCCTGCCTCCAAGTTTTCCTTTTGGTGGGGGACACCACAGGTGCCAATGACAAGAGGGGACACCAGTGGCATGGACACAGGAAGCCCTTCACTGTCAACGTGAGCTGAGGGGAGCTTCCGAGCAGGAGCTAGAGGAGGGCAGCTGGCTTAGTCTGAGGGTCAGGGAAGACCTCAGCTTTCCTGCAGAGCTGGCCCAGACAGGCCCAGCGTGGTCAACAGCATTCACTAAAACACTCACTGCGCAGAATAAAACATTGCCCATCATGTGTGTGTCTGTTTTGGGGCCGGTGCAGAGCCAGCTCCTCCTGGTGAGAGGTTGCTGTATGTGAAGCGCAAGGGAAATGCTGGAGGGACTTTGTCTTCTCCCATCCTTGGCGACATGACAAGCCTCACTGAGCCAGGCCCTTTCTCCTCCAGGACCAGGGAAACTGAGTCCGAGTTTACCCATTCCTGTTGTTCCAGAATTGTTGCTGATGGTGTTGCTTTTTACTCACCACAACCTGGTTTGGGGAAAAAAAATTAGTCACCCTACCCATTTCCCCATCAAAGACCTATGGCCATCTCCTGATGTCTCTGGGCAACTCCAGCCTGCTGACCAGCCTAAGACGCTGTCACACATGTCTTCATCCCACCCCGATCCATGCCCACTATCTCAGATGATCATCACCTTCGATGAAGCCCCCTGACCCTCTTGCCCTCCCCCAGTTCCATCTACAACTTTCCATCCTTTTCCTTGATTCCCAATCCCCATCACAGTACTTAGCCCACCGCTCCGCAACAACCAGTTTGCCTGTTTCCCCACTGGCCTATGAATTTTTATCATATTAATCTCCAGTCCATCACATGGAGCCCAGCACCTGGCTTATAGAGGTATTTGATAAGTAATGTTTGTTAAATTAATGAATTGCCATCAATCATGGTTACTGCCAAGTCCCAAAGAGTCAACTAGAACGGTCAGCTCCTTTCCTCTCCCTGGTTCCAGCGCCGTGTAGAAATGCCACCCTGGGACAATAATGTTGCTCAGAAGTGGGCAAGGAAGGCTGGTTAGGTCCCACCACTAACCAGCCAGGGGCCCTGGGCCTCAAAGTCCCCAAGACCTGCAAAAGCAGGGGCTGGTTTTGTCAACTGTCTCAACAGAGCCTTGAAGCTCAGACATTTTACAACTTACACCCTCCTTCAGATAGCAATCAGGCCCCAGCAATATCTACCACAAGCCTCAAAAACACTTGAGCCCACAATTTCATGTGTAGGAAATGAACCTATGGAAATCATCAGAAGAATACCAAGGTTTATACACAAGGATGCTCACTGCAGCATCACCTGTTACTAAGAAAAACTGTAAACAAAACACTGTATAACACATGACAAAACACAGTCTGCCATTAAAGATCAGATTTTAGTAGACTATTTAGTTAACCTGATGAAACAGTCACAACATGTTAAGTGAATAAAAAGGAGGCTATAAAACAACAGGAGCTCAATTTTATTAAAAAAAGAGAAAAAAAGGAAAGGCAAAATCATGTATTTGCACACATACAGGGAAATGTGGAAGTACAATTTACCCAAAATATCACCAGTGGTTTTCCCTGGGGAGTGGGATTAGCTGGCTCTTTCAGTTTTTGGCATTTTTCACATATTCTTCTACATTTTGTAGTCGGGAGAAAAAAATGGCTGTTAAAAAACAAGCCAACCCTCCGCTGCATGAGGCCAATAGCAGGTAGTGGAGGAAAATGCTTGGAACTGATGTTTCATCAGATTCTTTTCCCACAGCCAGTGGCTGTGCCTTTAGCAGATGTGACTGACAAACCCAGAGGACAAGCATGGACACCAGAGCGCAGCCAGGACAACCTCCCCCCATCCAAAGGCAGCAGGGGAAGCAGCTGACCTCGTGGAAACCCCCTGCTGTTACCCTTCCCTAGCCCCTTCCTCAGAATGCAAAGACCATTTCTAGATCCGTCGATGACCTGAGCACTCATCCGATTCCACCCATGCTTAAAGCCCGCTCTCGGGCCAGACCCTAAGTGGGCATGGCAGACAAGAGGAAATGAACCAGAGACCTTCCTGCAGGCCCCCTGGCCTCTGCCTGCGCACCTCTAAAGCCTGGGAGCTCACTGGGCCATGCCCCTTAGTCTTGGGCCAAAAATACTCCATCCCAGCCCACCCCCTCCCACAGCCTTTCCTCTCCCATCCCAAGTCCTGTCCTGTGTTCTGTCCAGGGGTGGGGCCCACACGCAACAAAGCCTGTCCCCTCACCAACCCCCCAACTCCAGCCATTCAAAAAGCCCTTTCTTAACTCAGGCAGAGACAGCGCTCCTGGTCTTCCCCAGAAGGCAGGTGAGGCTGTATTTATAGCCCAGGAATACCTGCTTGTTAAGTCCTTCCTGGAGAAGAGCAACTGGAGTTCCAATCCCCTCCTCCCTGAACTCTGAAGTGGGGCTGGCCGCAGCTCAAAGGCTGTGATTGACACAAAGAGGTTGCAAGACACACACTCTCTCACCCAGCCCACCATCATCAAACTGATTCTTGTAAAGACCTCAGAAGTAGAAGCCACCAGCCCCAACTCCCTTCTTCCCCAGTTCTACCGACAAGCCAAGGGCCACCCTTCCCCTAACTTTCAGGTGAGCAAACCTCTTCCTGCCAGTAGTGGTAAGTCCACATTAGAATCTACCCTCGTCCTGCCTGGCTAGTCACTGTGACACCTAAAGCAGGGGGAGCTGTGGAGCCGCTATCACGGAAGCTTCTAGGACAAGTGTTATTTCCACTCACAAATGGCTGAGCAAGACCCCAGCCCTCAGACACACCAGTAAGCCCTGGTCCCACTCTCACACAGTTATATCCTCTCCCTCCCTCTCCTCCCCAGACATTATTTTCAGACAATCCATCAAGAGACAGCCACCTCCTTTCAGTCCACTGAGGGACAGAGCCTGGCCGGACACTTTCCCTGGGAGGTGGAGAGGTGGGAGGCCACACTTGGAGGGCAGGGCATCCCCTTGGACCCCACACCCACCTTCGGTACTAGGTTAACTGTCAGTGACTCCAAGTACCTCTCGCTCTTTGAATGAGAAATGGGGACCCTGTGTCTTCACGGAGCTTAAGGGCGATATTACCTAGAAGAGCGTGGGATGCAGCCAGACCCTACGGAAGCTGGTCTTCCGCCTCTGCTCTCCCATGGTGCAAACATGGGCCTCAACTCTCACTGCCTGGCTCCCCCACCAAGATGGTCCCCGCACCTGGATGCCGACCTTGGGGAGGCTCTGACTGCAAAGAAGGTCCCTAACCAGCGTCTATATAACAACAACATAAGCATTTTATTTTTTAATTAAGCGTCTTAGTTTCTTAGTATCACAATGGAATGATGAGAAACAAGAACAACAAAAAAAAACCCCATGAGTCTGTAAATCTCTAACACAGAGCCGAGACTTCAAGGCAATTGGGGGAGGGGCGGTGACAGAAGTGCCAAAACAGTTCCAACACCGCGTCCCTCCCAGCCGACTGGGCCGGAGAAGGAGGGGAGGAGGAATGGTGAGAAGGCGGCACTGTCATAAGCTGTCCTTGGCATTTCGGTCTCATGACGGATATATGCATGATCTACACTGAGCACCGCACAGGGTTTCCTGGTGCCTCCCGGTACCTAGCCACAGGGCCATCTACCGGCCCCACGTGTCCTCGGCACTCCAACCGGCGCTAAGATACACCCTGAAACCAGTTCTGCTGGGTGGGTGGCCGGAGAGGGTTGTGGAGGAGGGGCAGAGGGCAGGCAATGCTGCTCAGGGTGTAAGAATCCGAGGAGTAACCGAGGCTCATCTGGGAGACCACTGTGGCAGAAGGTGAGGTGGCGCAGGTGGCAGCAGCAGCAGTCCGTGTCCCTCAGGCAGTAAGCAGGCCCGGCCTAGAGCTTCACAGTGCCGGGGGGCAGGCTGTCATTGCAGAGTCTGTAGTATCGCAGGTCGTTGACCAGCCTATGCACATTCTGGGTGAACGAGGGCAGGTCCTGGAAGGCAGGGGCACAGCTGCAGCCTAGCCACACACAGCACCCCACGTCACCCACCAGCCCCACCAGCACTTCCACCCCAGAGGGTGCTGCGGAGCTCTGCGAACATTTTACACAGCTCGCCATTTCCACTCCTTCTCACACCACGTGTGAGCCAAGGCACTGGGGGGTAGAATGGCAATGGGGGCTCCCCTGTGCACACCCTGGGCCAAGCTCTGGCCCACATACGCAGACACTGGCTCTGGCATACTCACCACAGGCCTGCAGCACAGGTTCTATTAGCACCACCATTTTAACCCTTTGAGTGCCACGTGTAATTCAAAATTTGGATCAACATGAGAAAAAGTTATATCAGTATATAACCTGAGGTACAAAAAAAGAACAAAACAAAATACGAATTATACCATTGTTATTTACACTTATAGCCATCAAAAAAGAGAGTTGCTGGGAGCAACGCTGGCACTTCTGGAAAATCTGTCAGCGTCGCTCACAGCGACGTTGGCACTCAAAGGGTTAAGGATGAAGAGTGAAGCACAGAGATGAAGAAACCTGCTGTGCCCTGGCTGGCTAGCTCAGTTGGTTAGAGCATCATCCTGATATGCCAAGGTTGTGGGTTCACTCCCCGGTCAGGGCATATACAAGAAGCAATCAGTGAATGCACAAATAAGTGGAGCAACAAACTGATGCTTCTCTCTCCCCAACTCTCTAAAATAAGTTATATTTAATTTAAAAAAAAGAAAGAAAGAAAGAGAGAAAGAAAAACCTGCTGCAGTTCCAAGACAGGAAGGGAAGGGGAGACACTGGTATGGCTGCCAGTGTGCGTCTCCCCTTCAACAAGACCAGCCGAGCCATGGCCACAGGCTCCTCCCCCCAGGGCTCCAGGCAGGCCCTCCCACTCAGGAGTGGCACTGGCAGGAGCCCATGTGCGCTACCACCTCACCTGCTGACTACCGCCTGTTGGGCTGCAGACCCCAAATGCAGAGGGCCCCTCGCACCTGAAACCCCAAACACTGCCACATAGCACTCCGAGGCCAACCGAGGTTCACATCCTCACCCTTGGATTGTGATTACCGAATGCCGGACTACACGGCAAAATGTGGAGGAGCAGCTCCCTGCTTTGCTGGTGGCACCAAGGCGACTGATCCCTTCTGAAGCCCCAGGTGACAAGACAAGGCTCAGAAAACAGCTAAAGACACTTCCAGCTCTGCTCCATCCCAACAACCATTTACCTGGCTAACCTCCCGTCCTCTTCAAACTGCAGACACAAAGCCCGGCTTCACTGAAAAGCCCCTCAGACACCTCCAATTTCCTGGCTCTAGGCAGCAGGTCAGCACCTGCGCTCCGAGCTCTCCAAGCACCCTGGCTCACCCTGCTTGTGGACTGTGCACACAGGCTCGGAAGCCAGAGCACCACGCCTGACCCCTGCTTCCTGGCTCTACCATTCCCCAGTTTGATAAGATTCTTTAAATGCAGAGACTGGTGCCCCAATACCTGGCCCAGGGCCTGAGAGGCAGCCAGCTTCAAATAGCGAGTGAATGAATGCACCGATTCCTTTATTTCATCCTCAAGCAAACATACCAAAGGGTGTCTTTTAAATCAGTGGCTTCCAAATGCCAAATCTGAATTTCCTGGTGGAACAAACACGTGAAGACATTTTTGTATTTTTAACAAGTACCCCAGGAGCATGACTAAATTTGGAAACCACTGCTTTAAATCAAGAAGTTGAGTGATAATGACATCAGTAGAAACTGACTATTAAATATCAGGGTTTGGCCTCTAGAAAAAACCCAAGTGGCTTAAGTGAATTCTAAGAAGCTCAAAAGAAAACAAGATAAGTGCCAGAGAAAGAAAGATTCCAAGACAAATAGGAGCAGAGTCTGAAAAAATACTGTCCTGATACATATACAACCAAGACAAGTGAGGAAGATGTAAAGTTTGCTCTGGGAAGAGCAACATGTAACTCTAAGGACTGAAGTGAAACTGTGGACCAAGCACAGGAGTCAAGTCAGGAACACCAAGAGGACGTGGGCCACAGAGATTCCACTTCAGCAAGCGTGAGGTGATGAAAGATGGAAATGACTTACTCCATAAGAAAAGATCCAGGGAGAGCTGATCAGGCAAGGAGCAGAGACCTAACAGCTAAACCAGGAAGGAGGAGAACAAGCTAGCACCCAGACAGCAGCAATGTTGATTCTATGGGCATCCAGAGCCATCACCAGCCCAGCTCCACCCCAAGGTGCTGCATAGGGGAGGACGGCCCACCAGACAGACCTTCCCTAGGCAGCGGCAAGAGGGTGAATACTGGGAGGGCTCCTCCCAGGACCGGGTAGCAGGTCAGGCCACACGGAGCCGGGCTGGGAGCAGAGGGGCCTGGGAAGAGTCGGGGTCCCATCTTTAAGCCTGGGACCCAGAGAAGCAGCTCCAGAACACCTACCTTCTCAGCCTAGCTGCAAGCCTGCAAGTTCAGGCTGAAGTGACTCACGACCCATGAGGGAAAAGTGGCTGCTTAGAGACATGTTCAATGGGGCACAGGAAACACCAAGCAGCTGAGACAAAGCATCTGGACTGTTAGGGCCCAATGGCTGATGAGATGGAAAACACAAGTGCCACTAAAGCCAGAGCTGGGGAATGCATGTACCCCTCAATCCAGGCATGGCACCGAGTCATCCGGGAATTGCACGAGCTGCCTTGGAGCCACCAGGGGTACAAACCCCATGTGGAGGCAGTCTGCCCCCTCGTCATTAAACAGGCACCAGGCACGAGAGCCCACACCTGCCGTCCCTTTAGCCTGGCCTCTCTCCTCACCCGATCCATCTTGAAATTACGTCCCAGCACGTTTTTCTGGTTGGCATCCACGCCATCACAGCTGCTCAGGAACTCGGGGAGGAAGGCTGCAAAGAAGCCATCGAAGTCCACAGAGGCCATGTTGTAAATGGCAATGCCGATCTCCTCCTGCAGAAGGTCGTGGGACTTATGAACCAGGACCTGCAGCAGCACATTCACAAACTGAAACAGCATGGTGGTCCGGAAGATCTTCTGTGGACAGAGAGCCCAGAGTGAGTGGTGGTCATAAGGCTGACTCAGGATCCCTGGGGCTTCTCCAGGTCCCAGCCTCTCTCCTTCCCATCAGACTCTCGCTGTTGACCTGAGAAGGGTGGGACTCAGCCAAGGCTCCTAATGCCTTCAATGAAGAAACCTCTCTGAGGGATGGGCACTTACCTTGTGATATAGCTTCTGCTTGGTGTTGAGTGTCTCCAAGTAGAAGAGGTTTTGTTTAAATAGGTGTATGTCAGGCTGGAGAAAGGACTGTCCAAAAGCCTGTGCAAGGAAATAAGACCACCATTCCTTAAGCAGCTTTAAACACCCTGAGACCACGCGCTCCTGGGCACCCCCACCCCCACCCCAGGCCAGAAGAACCCCCACTACACAAGCAGCTCCTTATGCTGATGGCAGGGTACAGGAATCCACCATCTCCAGTGCTACAGCCTGGTCAGGTCTTAGGAACGTTCCCATGTAGCCTCAGCTCCTAAGTTCTCCCCCTGGACCTGACTTCTTTTGGTATCTTCCTACACCCTCATGAGATCTATCTTTGAAGCAAGAAGCTAACAACTAAGTCAAATACCTAAGCCTCCCCTCAAGCCACCCACTCGCACTCCATAAGCTGCCCTCTCTACAGATGAGGAGACTGATATTCAAAAAAACTAATTAACACATTGTTGACCGGTCGTGAAAATACGCGTTTTTAAGCCCAAACATTGTTGACTGATAACGAGTTAACTTGTGTTTGCACTTGCGTTAGGTTATATAATCCTTAAAACTGAGAGTAATATAGGATTTTGTAAAAGTTTTCTTAATCATGTTCCATCGTGTTTAATATAAAAAATTATTTTTCCAGACAGTCTGGGTTTTATCACAATTTTAGTATTGCAAAAATTTCAAATATGGCGCATTGCAACAGTGAAGAATTTTTCAATGAATTATATACAGATGCTTTTTCTGATTGTCCGAGTGACTTTAAAATACACAGCAGTGATGTGGAAGATGATAGTCTGTCGGAAGATAGTTATGAATCTGATATTAGACCACCAAAATGGCAAAAAAGAAATGTGACAGAATCTGATACTGAAAGTGATTCTGAAGAAGAGTGGACTGAAAATGACAGTACACCAACCTTGGAGGATTACACAAATATTTCTGGTATAACTGTTCAACTTGGTGATCCACAGAATATCAGTGAAGTGAAGAACTTACTTTTTGATAGTTTTTTTTTATTTAATTGCTTCTCAAACCATTTTATACCACTGCCAAATGGAAAAACTATAAAACATCTGCTAAAACTTTACCATGGACAGAAGTTACCACTAGTAATATGAAGAAGTTTCTCAGTTTATTGATATTGATGGGATAAACAAACAAACAAAAAAATAACACTGGAGAGATTACTGGTCAACGGATCAGTTATTATACCAAAAAAAGTTATTGAAAGTTATATAGAAGATATGTACAAAGTTTCATTTCAATACATCATGTTTAAATAAAGTACACTGAAGTTTATTTAGATCATTTCATTTTCATATCCAATTATGAAAAATAGCCAGTGATATTGTTATAGAGCGGGGTTCCCAAAATTCCCCAGAGCCCGGGGTTTGGGGAATGGGGGAGGGGACTCAGAGGAGCACAGCCATTTTTCCTGAGAGATGCCTCTGCTTATCTATGGCTGGTAGCTGGTGTCTTCATTATGCAAATGGCCCTGGTCCTTCCAAGGCACCAAGGAGGTGGGAGGGGCTTCGACTGCAGAATGGTGACAGAAAGCTTATAAGGCCTGTGAAAAGTTCTTCCAATGGTCAGAACCGTTACCACACCCACTGTATCACAGGCCACAGTCAGGGATTTAAAAATAAGGTGGCAGCCATTTGCAGGGGTAGAACCATGTGGTTTTGAAAGGGAAAGGAGCAGCTATGCAGTTCATAGGAATGAGCTGGCTATGAGGCCTGGGCTAGTAAGAAAGCCAGCATGCTGCTGCATTAATCATGCCAACCTCAGTGGACTCCAAAGCCTGAACTTTTTAACTTTTGAAACTTGGGACACGCAGAGAGGACTCTCTTGGGACTTGTGCCTTTACTGGACCTTCACCATGATCCAGTGTAACACGGCACATGTTTTCCTGGACTTTTATAAGGAAGCTGATGACATTGTACCCCAGACCCTGAAGGAGAAAAGACAGATAAGGGATGGGGAACTATTGGGTTTGGTTTTGGCTTATAGCCTCTTGGGAAGCAAGGGAAGTGCTGGCTCTTGTGAGAGAACAGGGCTCTGAGCAGGAGTGCTCACTGCTCCCCGCCCCCAGGTTGGAATATTGTAAATAAAGACCTGTTTTCCTCAACACTAATTGTCGGGTTTTACACCAAGGTGCCACGTGAAAGAACCCCTTTTGCTCGGTAACAGTTTGGGATAGTTTTTGTATAAAATAGCCAGTGATATGTGATAGCTTTTATATAAAATTGCCAGTCAATAATGTGTTAACTTCAAAGGTACTAAAATGCAGAGCTGAGCTTCAGACCTACACTGCAGGGCTTCAGAGACAGTACTTGTTGTACTGGCCACATTAGAGAAAGTAGACTGCATGTCAGAGAAGCAAATCAAGGGACAGAGGGCCATGGACCCAGGTGGTGTCCAGAAAAAGTCCCAGCTATTCTTCGGTCACAGGGCAGACTCAGCAGCTCTTCCAATGTTACCTGCATGATGGCACTGAACTGAGGCTCATTCTCCATCTGTTCCTCGGTAATCCCCCTCTGGACACTGGCCAGGACAGAGGACTTGAAGAAGTACCTCCAGTTGTGATGGAGCGTCCGGAAAAGGAGCTCAAACAGCTCAGCCTTCACATCAGGGGAGGGGCGCTGTGGAGACACACACAAATCCTCAATCCTTCCCTTCTTGCAGCCCAGGAAGCCACTCACAGCCCAGGCCCAGAGCTACGGAGAGGCCTATGGGATGCCGGACAAGAGCAAGCAGAGCATCAGCTTCCCACCCACCCTCCTGAGCCAGCAGTTCAAACCAGGAGTACTTTGGAAGAACAGGGCCACATCTGAGACAGAATGCTTGGGTCGGCACCAAGGAGCTCTTCTTCTGATGGAAATGCTCAGCTTTTCAAGTTAGAAAAAAGACTACTACATGGAACAATTAGAAACATGGATTTTCTGTTCAGAAAGCAGCTGATCTGATCTGTGGTATCATCTCGGTTGTGTTGTTCCTCTTCCCGGGATGAACAACACTGTCCAGCTAACCTGTGGTCTTATGTAACGTAACCTCAGAAGCTAAAGACAAATATGAAGATTTAAAAAGCCTATCTGCTCTCTATAGTAAAGGGGCTCAAAGAGCACTTAGGAACCACAGAAAGAAGCATCAGAGGACCCCTGAGGGGTGAGGCAGCAGGCAGGACTGACTGCTCTCTGGGCCTGTCCCCTCTTTCACCAGCAGCTGGAATTCTGGGATGAGGAAAGGGAGGCAGGCTCAGCAATATTTTCTAATTTGACCAAAAATCTCTAAGTCACTAGACAGCATGACAGGTCACATTATTTCTTATGTCTCCATAGAATTCCAAATGATAAGGCCCAAATATATTTAATTCAGCCTTATTAAGACAAAGCTGAGACCAGAAGGCAAGAGCTTCCATGGCAGGAAGGCTTACAGGGCCCATGTGCATTTAATGATGCAAAGCAACTGGACTCATTTAAGCCTTAATTCGGGCGTTAGAAAGATCAGCTCTCATGTACATAGCTATTACAAAAAATTTAGTTAGATCTACACTTATTCTGGATCTTGTCATACTGAGTGTCCATCTGTTTTCTAAGAACAAAGAGCTTTGAAACGCTCTGAGAACTTGCTTTGCATCCTCGAGAGCATGAACATTCTTGATAGAGAAGTAATTTGCTATAATGTTTCTTGTAAAAACTATGTAAAAAATACATAAGATAAGATAAGATAAAGTAAAATAGCTAACAAATTAGCTTTAAAACACAGTGCATTTTCCTAGATATTTCATTCCCTCCCCAAATGGACAGGGAGTGACACAAGGGACAACTCCAGCCTCTCATACCTCGGCGATGATGGGATACACCTGCTCCATGCACAGGGCGATGATGCTGGGAAGGAAGGGCTTGAACACCTGGCCAGGTTCCTGTACCACCACCTGCAGAATCTTCAGGAACTTCTCAACCACTCGGCAGCCAGTGCTGCCTTCATGGAGGATGCTCTCGGCTAGCTGTTCTCTGCAGACAAAAGAAACCACACAGTAGCCAAGGAAATGTTTCTCTGGGACCAACACTGTGGCAAGTGAAGAAGAAGAGCAAAAGAAAATCCCCACACTTTGTAGCCTAGTCCCGCTACTTCTCACTTTTAATCTGAAAGCTGTGGACAGCAGGTGTGCGGTTACCTGGTAAACATATTGAGGAAAGTCTGTATGATCTGTTCAGTGAAAGGCACACCCATCTGTACTCTAAGGCCTCGAAACAATGTGAGGAAAAAGCTCAGCATCTCATCAGTCACATCTAAACAAAAAGAGCAAAGGATCAGAGGCATGCACACAGGGATAAACGGGAGCCCTTGGCTTCCTCTTGCAATCTGCACTATCATCTCTCTAAGGCTTCCTGCTGAAAGAAATTTCCCCAACACCATCAGAGCCGGTGATGGAAAGTGGAAAACGATTAAGGACATGCTGAGAAAACAGCTCTAATACAGTGAACCCTCTGCTTGATGGCTTACTATAGGAAATGCAGCCTCCCTCACTGCCCAGCCTCAGCAATGTTCAGTTTTCACTGCAGATGGATTGTTTTGCACACACACTGATGGAACTATTCAATTGGGTCAACACCTGAGTGCTTTAGCAATTTCTATGACCAATAATCCCTATAGTTGGGATTAAGTCAGGGGATAAGTGGCTAAAGTGGATAATAAAGGTGTATTCAGGGTGCATGGGCGTAGTCTATTAAATGCATTAATTTCAGAAAACACTGGTTACATTTACTGTGGTTCCAATTCCAGATCTAAACAATCATCTTGTACAGTATGTTTTGGCTCTAATTACATAAACTCTGCTTCTAAAAGGCAATCAGGAAATTTCTGTTGACTAAGAAGCCTCCAATATTTATCTCATAAGACTGACAAGACTACTATAAATGCTCTCACGTACATCCACAGAACTAGACAGCCTCTATCAGTGATAGTGACAGAGCAGGGTGACGGGCACCATGTCAAAACCCACCTTGCCATATAAGTAGCACCCACAGGAAAACGTTCTCTTTACTCTCCTATATAATGCCATTACTGTACTCGCAGCCATTTATGTTCCATACTGAGAGAAGGCAAAGCCTTAAAAATGGAAACGATGCAAGTGACTCAGCGCCACGTGACACAGGTGTGAGGCCCATATGAAGGCTCCATGGGGCCTGTGCCCTAGACTCTCCAAATAAACCTCACTGCCCTCTGCCTTCAGCATCAAGGCCTGTGCTACTACGGACTTGATGTGCTCTGTAGACTCGAGCTAAGCAGTTACTTTGGCCCTTATCAGCACTGTTCATCAGTGAGGCCTGTGGCCAGCTCCTACCTGACTGATGAATAAAAGCTGGAAAGAGGGCCAGGGAGACCTGAACAGATTCCTGTAGTGAATGGTAGCAGATCTGTCGGGACTTGGTGGATTCCCCGGAGATGTTTTCCACGATGTCTTCTAAGACACTAAGTGTCTGGTGAATAATCACTTTGGCTGCAAATCAAGATTAAGTTGCATGTGAGGCCTTGTCTGAGGATAAACAACAGTAGGGGGAACACAAGGGAAGGAGAAGAAATCTTCAAAGGTATTCAGAGGACAGTAACATGGACATCTTGCTAAAGGAATTCAGTTTCTCTTGATTGAGTTCTCTCCCCCGTTTTCTTCCTTCTTTTTTATTTTCCCTTTTTACTCTCAGAACTTCAGTTGCCCACTAAGTTTTTCCCCCTCTGTTCTGCTTCTATTCATCAGAAATAAGTCCACAGGGAAGATCAAATGTACCTTCAGGTTAGGTGCCTTGAACTCAAGACTCTAAAATGGTGACCAAACTGGTGAGAAAGTAAGTGTCACAGACAATTACCACAGGCAAAAATGAATACATGTAGATCGAACACTCCTTCAACTCAAAATACGACTCTAGCCTGGTAGTCCACACAACACCTGCCATGCACCTCATGAAAATAAGAGAATTTCACTTTAAAATGGTGTTTGGGAAGCCCTGAAGGGGAAACTTTCATACATGATCCACTAGTTACAGCCTACATAACCAGCAGAAAGAAGTTAAGATTTGACAAGGGAGGTCATTTTTCACATAAGAATTTCATCTCCTGCTTTTAAGAAAAAGAAGGAATATCCTTCCCTGCCCCAGCAACAATGTATTATACTAACTACCCCTTGCAGCAAATGAGAAACTGCCACACCCTTGAATTCTTGTTCTCCTACAATGAACTCCAGTCAAAACAGCCCTCCCCAGTTTCCTCTGAAAACCTAAAAAAGCTGTCCTTCCCTTTTTCTCTTCAGACTTGCCTCTATAGCTTGCTATATTTTCCTTGTCTCAAATTGCAATTCTAGGCTATTCCCAAATAAACCCGTCTTCCTGGTAAAATAACTGGCTATTTTATTTTGGAGGTGACATTACATGGTGTCAGAAGTGGGATCCAGAGGAGGCAAACCCCTGAAACACTGTGAGGTACCCACTGGACCCTTTTGTGCTCCCCACTTCTGTGGCCATCTTTTTCCTCCAGTCAGGGAAATCTGTCAGATGCCAGGCTCTCTCCCTTTAGTTGAGCTCTCTGACTTTATTTGGGACCTATTTAAAGGTTTCATCTTTTCCATTTTTATCAAGACAAAATAGAGTATGTGCATGGCATATTCTGAAAATAGGAAAGACATGTCCATTTACTAAACTTTTACTTGTCACTGATATGGTTTTATATGTATATGCTGGGCCATGATATACACTATATTCCTTACTATTAAATGACCCAACAAGTTTGCAAGTCCCTGCTCTTACACTAAAGTGAACTGAGCAAACAAGAGTATCTGTGCAGCCAGCTGAAAAGGACAACACAAGAACAAACACCCTTCCTGCTCTGTTCACACACACGGTGCTAACTCAAGGCTAGGCTATAATTGCTCTTTGACAGGCATGTATGTTGATTGTTGCCCTGTCTTTTCAGGTTTGTAGCCAGGCAGTAATCTTTATTTTTAAAAACCTCTCCATTTCTCATAATTACTTGCAAAGCTGGGCATTCTGGTGATGGCTTCCCAGATATTTATAAGTCTGCCATCAATTCAGAGGTTGTTGTGCCATCTTTCAAATCTTTATTCTCCCTACTCAACACAGCAATACTCTTCAGCATAGCGTGGGATCCTATGGCCCCTGTGTGTTCCAATCTTTCCCAGTCTCTCAAAGACATGAATGACTCTCATACTGTAATTCCAAAATGCACATGGCTTATTTTAACTATTACGTAGAAAGAGTTTCTATCCATTTAATGTAATGCACAGGCAACTGCGATATCCTCTAACAGTAAATCTGCAGTTATTCTGTAACAACTGTCCTGCATTGTTTCTTTTCTAGGTAAGCTTTGTCAGTGTTTGAAATTGAGAAAGTGACATCTGAACTAATGAAATTGAAATTGTCAGAAAAAAAGAGGTTTCTTACAAAACTACTAGAAAGTAATAAGGATAAAAAA
The DNA here is from genome assembly GCF_987537825.1 of Furipterus horrens. Taxonomy (NCBI): domain Eukaryota; kingdom Metazoa; phylum Chordata; class Mammalia; order Chiroptera; family Furipteridae; genus Furipterus; species Furipterus horrens. The sequence goes on from NW_028327175.1 coordinate 120,743,035, forward strand.
AGACTATATGAAAAGTAGGATGTTTATTTTCAGTAAAGAAGATATGAGAAATGGAGATACAGTTTTTGGTAAGGAAAAAGAAAGTAGTTTTTCCTAAAGTGAAATGCTTGTTCCAAAATATGAAAAAAGACAGGCCATAACCTAACTGGATATAAAAAGTTACAGAAGAGTAATGGAAAAGAAATCTTGAGAAAGGGATTTTATGTGGTGACCAGGAACTGGAATTCCAATGAGCAACTACATTTGCTTGTCCCCAAATGCAATTCTCTGCTGTTCCTAAATAAACTCATATCGCTGGTAAAATAACTATTTTATTTTTGAGAGTGACGACATCTGCTGATGTGTTTAGGAATAAACTGCCTAATCAATCCTTGGCCTAATGGACCTGTGCCAATATGTAAAATTAGTATTATATTGTACTATATTATATGTTGTTGACAATATATGAGGTCTGGAAAAAGTCCAACCATCGTTAATATAACAAGAATGGCTTATACAACATGGATGTAACCTGGAAGCCACGTAGAGTGGCCTGGAATGCTCATGTGTAAACAATGACTGCACTAGTCAGTGGGGGTGGTAGACGCTGCTGAGTGAGCATGGTACTGTGTGGTCGTCGCATTCAAAATGCCTGAGGAAACAGAGCAAGGAATCTGCATCGAATTCTGCATAAAGCTTGAATATTCCTCCACAGAAACTAGTCGGATGATGCAGAAGGCCGCAGCTGTGGGCAACTGGTGATCAGCAGCTTCATCACAACAATGTGCCCACTCATACATCACATCTCATGCAGTTTTTTTTTTTTTTGCAAAACATCAAATCATCCAGCTGATTCAGCTCCCCTACAGCCCAGATTTGGTGCCCTGCGACATGCAGCTTTTCCCAAAACTAAAATCACCTGTGAAAGGGAAGAGACTTCGGAATATCCATGAGATTCAAGAAAATACAACAGGGCAACGGATGGTGATTGGGAGGACTGTGTGAGGTCCCAAGTGCCTACTTTGATGGGGCCTGAGTTGTCATTGTCCTATATACAATGATTCTTGTATCTTGTATCTTCTTCAATAAATATCTCTACTTTTCATAGTACGTGGCTGGATACTTCCTGGACAGGCTTTGTGTACTCCTAACAATACCCTAAAGTATGAGCTCAGTGGAGCTCAGCACGCAGGGAAGAGAGGCAGCGGCCAGCGAACAGGCAGGAATTCAGAAGAAACAGCAAGGGCCCAGATCAGAGGAGCCTGGATATGAGCAGCAGGTGATTACTAAATGGCCATACCCCCAAAGCACGATTCTTGTCAGGACACTGAAGACAGCCAACAGCCTCACCTTTGCAGGCTGCTGTTAAGCTCAGAGACAAAATTCAGAATAATACTAGCAAAGTGTTTGGTGTATCAGGAGGTCCAGGAGAGAAAAGGTGTTATCTTTCCCCAGCACCAGCGGGGTGCTCTTCCCCTTCTTAGCCACTGATTCTGCAAGAAGCCACTCCATAGCTGAGCCACCAGAGCTGACTTCCACCTGGCTACGTTCTCTGGATTGCCCTGACCCCCAAGCTCACCAGCCTCTGGTTGACGAAGAGTTTTCTAGGGAAAGGTACAGCAGTAGAAAGAGCCCATGCTTTGGAAGTGGATGGAATCAGGTTTGACCCCTGACTCCGCTACATTCTGCGTCTCGGTTTTCTCATCTGAAGATGTAGATAGAGAACACTACCTCCCGCATAGGACTGAGCATAAAAGAAGAAAATGGCTCACAATAGGCCTAGTTCTTAAAAGCTGGTCACAGGGATGTTGGAAAGTGAACAAAAGGCACACTCACACTGCTCGCTCATAACTACTATAAGCAGAGACTTTACTTTGACAGAGCCAGGAAACTGCACTTGGGGCAGACATTTCCCCAAGAACACACAGGGCACAGGAAAGCCATTTAGGAGGAAAGGCCAAGAGCCAAGAAACCAAAATGTGACCTCTGATGTCTAAGGAAATTAAAACAAGATAAAGACTTATTCACAAATATATACAAGTAAAAAACTGAAAGCACCATTAAATATATAGAAACAGAATAAGTATGTATATTGTGCTACTTCCATAGGCTAGGATATTATAGAACAATTAAAAACAATGCTTTAAAGAAGAAAGGGGCAATGTGGCAAAAAGCAAGGATCTGGAGCCATTCAGACCCATGTCTGACTTCTTCCCCCTGAGCAACTTACAGGCAGGCAGGGGTGGGGGTGGGCATACCTTTACAATGGAGAAACTGGTGGACACTGCCTGAAGCTATGCAATAGGAAGTACATATCACTACCTGGGTGGTATTCCTACCCAAAATTAATTGCTGGAAGCAATCAGAACAAGATTATGAGACATTCTACCACAAAAAATGGGCCTGGGCCTGAACTCTTCAAAAATGTCAATGTCATAAAAAAGAAAAAACAGGAATGCTTTTCTGTATTATATGAGACTAGAAAGATGTGGCAACCAAATATAACACATGGACCTTTACTGTATTTCGGATTATTAAAAAGTAAAACAGAACATTTTGTGATGAATAGGGAAAATCTGGGTGTGGCCATTATGTTAAATGTATTATCATAACAATGGTACACAGCTTGGTTGTGTTAATGGTGTTTTGGTTATATAAGAGAGTATCTTGTGCCCTGACTGCCGTGGCTCAGTGGATTGAGTGTCGGCCTGTGAGCCAAGTGTCGCTGGTTCTATTCCCAGTCAGGGCACATGACTAGGTTGCACGTCAGGTCCAGTTGGGGGCACGAGTGAGAGGCAACCACACAGTGATGTTTCTCTCCCTCTCTTTTTCCTTTCCCCTCTCTCTAAAAATAAAATAAACAAATAAATAAATTATTTTAAAAAGAGAGTATCTTGTTCTCAAACATAAAGGTTAAATATTCAGGAATAAAGTGCCAATGCCAGGTACTTTAAGTGGCTCACTTAAAATGGCTCACTTAAAAAGAAAAGGTATGTGAGAGTGGGGAAGAGCACAAATGTGACAAAATAAACAACTGATGAATCCTGGAGAAAGATACACAGCTGCTCATTTTCTTACTCTTTCAACTATTCTATAGGTTTGAAAACATTTTCCAAGTATAAAGTTGGGCTAGGAAAAACTTTCCAGACCTTCATTTTATCACTTAAAGAATGAGGATACTAAGACACACCTCACAGAACTATAGGGAAGACTAAATGAAATAATGTATATAAAGTTCTCAGCCCAGCTCCAAGCACACAGTAAACACTCAACAAACGTTAACTATGTTATTAATTACGTTCACTGTGGAAATCATTAATGCTAGTGGGCAAATATTTCCAGCACTTGGCGGCATCACACTTTCCACCCCTGCTGAAGTTACACCACGGCCATATAACCACATGCTCCGGCCAACAAAACCAAAGTGGAAATGGTTAAGTGTCCCTTCTAGGCCAGAGCCTTTCCCAGCGTAAGCACAGACTGTAATGGACCCTCATAAGCCTAGGTCCTTGAGTGACTAGAATGTGCAGGATCTACCCAAACCCTGACCCAAGCTAGACATGTGGTATTAACAAGAAATAACTGTTTTCCTGCACTAAGCCACTAAGCTTTTAGGATTATTTGTTACACATAATATAACCTAGCCTATGCTGACTGATAAAGTACTTGTAGGATAAAGTGTGTAAAGGAGACCATTAAATTTTATAAAACATGGTTCTAGAATAACTGTATGTAACCCTGGGCAAGTTACTTAATCTTCCAACACCGTAGTTTCCTCATGGATAAAATCAGTCATTCACATCACCTAATTCATAAGGCTGACTGAGAATTGGATTAATTATTGAATGTAAAACACTCAGGATCAAATACCAGACACTGACGGTTGATGCTGGCATAGCCAGAGATTTGATGACAGACAGAAGATCGCTAGGGCAGGTATGTCCTTACACAGTATGCCCTCAGTCAGCCAGCCGTTCTTATTCAGCTATAGAACTATTACATATATTTAAAAATAGGAAATGACAAGATAGTTAAAATGGTTACTTTGTAAAATACTAAAATTGCTGAAATTTAAGAGTTTCTCTTTTCTTCTTTGTACTATTCTAGTATTTTTGTACAATAAGCATGTGTTTATGTTCCTAACTATAAAAACAATGTATTTTTTTAATGTTGAGTGTTTATTACCATTTCTAACACTTCACAAAGCATTTTTGCTGACATTCTGGAAATGATGTCAGACAATGTCCCACTGTCTTCTTATTGTGAAAATAGACTGAAATTTTATTTTATTTTAGAGAGAGGGAAGGAAGGGAGAAAAATATCGATGTGAGAGAGAAACACTGATTAGTTACCTTTTGTATGTGCCCCGACCAGGGACTGAACCTGCAACCTAATCATGTGCCCTGGCCAGAATCAAACCTGCAACCTCTCAGTTTGTGCGATGATGCCTAACCAGCTGAGCCACACCAGCCAGGGCAATAGACTGTATTTTCAAAATATATCTATAATGATTATTTCAGGAAAATTTTTCAGAGAAATTTGATACCTTCTACTTGAACTATTGCATTTTCTTGATTCATATTTTTCTCCTCTTTAATATAAATGATCAACTTAAAGTGTCATGTGTGAAGACTTCAAGCTCTTTCAAAGCCTCTGAAACACTTGTTATTTGGAAAAAGGTTAAAAAGCTTTCAAGATAATTTTTACATATCTTTTCCAGTGTGCATAGGTGAACTCCCTTGCTTGCTTATGCAAGTATTAGAAATGGATCAATAATCACTGCATGGGTTTCTTTTTAATCCACTGAAGGCACCATCAACAGTGACTTCAATAAGCATTTTTCTTATTTTTTACATTTTAACTTAGAGATGGGGCATCCTGCATTCAGGAAGTAGGTCCAGCTGACATATTCACTGAATTCCATAGGCAAGTGAGGTCTAACCCCTGTCCTCAACTGACTCTTCCACTTAGCAGCTGTGTGACTACAGACGTATTATATTTATTCACTTCATGAGCCTCAGGTGCAAATCTCATCCCCCACAAAGAAAGAACAATGCCTGCCCCACCTGTCTCCCTGAGATGTCCCTGCCCAGGGGCCACTTACTATCATCCAGTGGCATCTTCCTCTGTGGGGTGACAGCATTGGGTTTTAGGTTGCGATAATCCCGGGAGAGTGAGGAGATGAGGCTGGCGTGGTTGATGGAGCGCACAGGCCACTGCTGCTCATTCTCTGGGAGGTTTGGCCATGGAAGCAGCAGAATGTTAGAGAGGGCTCGGCACACCAGCACCTGAGCCTGGAAGAGACCCCAAAGGCATCTATTGTGAGCAATTCAAGAGCAACAGACAGCAGAACAGCCGTGCCTCACACCGGCTTTAGCACCCACCGCACACACAGAGTTCAGGCTTCTAGGCTCCTTTCTTATAACATGGGATCAGTCCAACTCGAAGGCCACCCGGGGAGGAAAAGAGATATTAAGGCAGTAACACCAAGTCTGGGTCTAGCACAGCCCAGGGCCGGCCTCAATAATCACTTCTGGGGCCACCACTCCCCTCCGATCTGGTACTTGAAGCATCACAGAGGGAGAAGTCACGGACACTGCAGACACTGAATCTAACTAGTCTCTCTGCTGCTGGCTTCTGAAACCCTCTGAGGGACTACTGTACATTCACAATCAGGTGCTCTTAAAATTTGCTTTGACTCCCCCTCTTAACTCCAGCCCTGTTCTGTTTCTAAACTTCTAACCTGAGCTTCCTAGGAGAAATTTAATGGAATACACTTATCTGAAGCCACCTCAATCCTAAGAAAACAAACATGTAACAATAAAATCAAACTTTTAAATCAAAAGAATGCAAAGATTCTCACACCAGCCAAATCACCAGCTCTCAAAGCAGCACAAGATTCACCCTCCAAAATAACATGAATTCAATTAAAATAAAAGCAGCACAAGCTCTCTCTGTGTATTAGGAGGAACTTTTTATGTCTGAATCCACACGCTGATTGCCAGCTTTAGGAAGGACATTACAAGAGGGCACTGAGGCGCATCAGTGCCACACGTGGAAGAAAGCCTTCCGAGCTGGCAAGGCCTTCCACTCTGCGTGGAAAACCAATGGCCAGACTCTTCTTCCTCAGCTTCCCTGAGGCCGAGCCATACCCTCTGGACACTGCAGGGTCATCCCGGGGCTTCACCTTATCAACAAGTCGCTGGGCAGAGGTATCGGTGATTCTGTTGAACACTTTCTGCACTGCAGGGATGCTGATCAGGAAGACAGGCCTCACGGTGGTGGCCAGTGAAACCAGCAGGTGGCAGGCAGAGAGCAGCAGCTTGTCTTGGACCTGACGAGGAAAGAGGACAGACATGTCAGCTCATCACATCCCCTGTGAGGCTGGTATTAGAACTCTGAAGAGGCAGTCACAAGCTAAATATGGTTCTTTGCAGCCCAATTACACCACATAGGTTCCATCTCAAAGTTTTCCTTTGATGACGCTCATCAAAGAGCATTCCCTTTGTCATGTGCATAGCTCCTGCTCTCCAGCCAGGACCAACACCCCCAGTTTCTGTTCCCAGTCACCAGCACCTTTGAACTCAGTCACTTTTCAGCTCAAGAATCTACAGCAGTTCCCTATTAGCTCTTAAATCTCATGGCAAACTCCTTGGGATGTCATTCAAACAACTGGGGATTGTTCACCTCACTCCTCTTGTTCCTCCAAGCCAAGATCGCTCTTGGCCCCCACCTTTGCACCCCTTCTATCACACCAGGCTCTCGTACCTCCTTCACCTCAACATGCCAATCAAACACTTGACTCGAGAATCATTATGTCCTTTTCAAATTAGCAAAAAAAGAGAACTTTTTACAGACAGAACCTAATGCTAGTTAAGATTATGGTGAAAATAGCACACAAAAGGGGGGCACAGAGAATTGTTTGGGAAAGAAAGATTACTATAATTTCCTAGAAGCACAAAATATCCCTAAACTTTGACTCTATTATCCCATTTATTCTAAGAAAATTACCTAAAAGGATAAATTTACATTTGTAAATACATGCTTTTCATATGTATTTGTAATAACTTACTTCAAATGGTGGTTACTAAAAGTTCAGCAATGGCTAGGTATATTTATTACAAAACAACCCACCATGGGATATTATTTATAAATTGAAATTTTAAATGCAACATAAATTTATGGAAAATAACACATTATCCTGTTAGTACTACAGAATATTATGTATAATTAAAACCATTAAAAAAAAAAGAAAAACAAGCATTTATGTGCTCTAATAATACAAAATGGTGCTCTTGGAGGACAATTTAATAGAACCTATCAAAGTTGACATGGATATAACCTTCAACCCAGCAATTCCACTACCAGCAATCCATCCTACAAGGATCTAATTTCCATCAATAAGAAAATTATAATACATCCCACTACAGAATAACATTGGGCAGTTTGAAAAGCTGAAGCTGTTCTACACCTGTAAAGGTCTCCAAAGCATATTGCTAAGCAAAATAAGCTGTATTTCTAGCTATCTATAATCTTTTACTTATGTAGGTAAAAGGAGAAACATGTCTGAACGACATGACAAGTATTGACAGTGCTTACTGTGGAAAGGAAAATATTTTGGAGGAATGGATTAAAGAGTAACATAACTTTTCAGTCTATTAAATCTGAACCATATTTTACTTTTTCACAATAAGCATGTATTCATGCGGGACTTAAGAGAATTAAAAATATAAAGTTATATTTGCATTTATGTGGGCTACAACTAAAAACGAACATGAAATGGCATGTAGTTTTATTACGGTGGTAATGAATCTAACGCTATGTAATAATTTAATTTGATAATAAATGGGTATATGGACAGAAGGACAGGCAGTTAGATAAAAGGTGTAGCCTCTGCTGCTTCAAGACCTTGGTGCTGATTAGAGGTGTGACTGCATCCATGGTAGTGGAGATGAGCGTGAAAAACTGCTGCGTGTTCTGCCGATGCGCTTCACTGCAATACTGTGCTAACCAGTGCGAGTAAGCCTGCAGAGCGGCCAGGGACTGAGCATGCCTGCAAAAAGGAGAGAAGATGCGATTTTAAAGGTTAAGGTCCAAGTATATTAGCATTAAATGTGTTTCCATAGGAGGTAAAAATTCCATCCACTGCATTTACTGTTCCAGGATCTGTCCAACAGCATGGAAATCATTACTTGCTCATGTCGGACTTTAAAATTGAAACCCTTCATCTACATATTGCCAGCACTGCCCAGAACACACAAGGGAGCTAGTAAAATGTCTATCAGATCTTATTCAATCTTTCTGTGACACACGTAAGCATCCCTGAGAGAATAAAAAAAAAAAAAAAAAAAAAAAAAAAGATTCAAAGAACCTAAGTGACGTGTTGACTTTAGAACTAGTAAAAATGTTAACATCCATAGCTGCAGACCAAGGCGTAGAACAACTACCAGGGGTTACAGCTTTATAAATAAGCTTTGACGTAAGATTCTCCAATTTAAGCTTTCATCACACCATACACTATATCTGGCTAGGAGGCAACTCCGGAGATGACAAAGATGGTTCCTAACAATTTTGTACTGCATTATATAGGCAACAAAATATACATCGTAAAAGCTCAGAATTCATCAAAGGTAATAAATCTAAACTAAGTGAGGCAGGCTGTCTCAGAGCATACAAACACAACATCTTCCTAATAAAGCTAAAGGTAATGTCTCCCTTTCCTATAAGTAATCTCCGAGGTGGTACTCTGACACTATGTAAATATACTGCTCCCCAACAAACAGCCATGGTTTTGTCACCCATTGAAGATCCTCGCCTAAATCATTATCACACTGGTGACTGTAAACAGGTGATTTTTTTAAATTCTATCTTTCCTTTTCTGTTCATTAGCTGGCATTCTGTAAAAAGAGAGCTTTACCTCCCCATCTTGCTTTAAATCACTATGGATACATGGATTCTTACATTCAATGTTATATCCATTATCATCCTTATTCTTTCTTGATGATCAAATTATCAAGTCTGGCTAGGAAAAATCCTTTTAAGCTAGCCCCTATGTCCTTTTCATATGTTCCTAACATTCACTGAGTACTTCCCTTCTTACTGACTCAAGATTTTCCAGAACCACCCTGCCCCAGATTTGCAATATTTCTCCAAGGAGCTCTGGTTCCTTTCAGTGGAGAATGAGCTGCAGAAACCAAGAGCCTGGGTACTAGAGCAGCATTGCTGGAGGTCATTACTACTAGAACCTTTCAGTGGACAGCACTAGAATACAGGCAGACACCACTCTAAAATCAGACTTATTATCAATAAATAAAAGGCAAATCGATCTCAACTGCATCCAGACATGATGCAAGAGGAAGGGCACACCACCACCTAGGTAGTGTTCTTGCTAAAAATGTTTAACCTATATCTAATACTACAGTAGAAAAAAAAAACAAAACTAGACAAATCCAGATTTTTAAGATTTGCTTTAAAAAAAATTTTAAGGGCTGAATCTACAAGAGGTTAGTCTCTCTCTCACTCTCTCTATTTCCATTCCTCTTCCCCACAACATGCACAACTGGGGGAACTGTTTTAGATTATAAGGGAAAATTCAATTTGTGATTCATAATTAGGCTTTGGATTAATATATATATATAAAAGACATTGCTGGGACAATTGGAAAAATTTGAATATGGACTATATATATATATATATATATACACACAATTACGTGTGTATGCCTGGCTGGTTTGGCTCAGTGGATTGAGCGTCGGCCTGCGAGCTAAGTGTCGCTGGTTCGATCTTCCAGTCAGGGCACATAAGAGAAGGAAAACTCTGACTCCAAAAAACCTCCGCTGCCTTGCGGCATACCTCTTCAGGGGAAGGCTAAGGGAGTAAACCCCGACAGAAAATCCGGAGCCGGAGTCCCTAAGGCGGTTTGACGTTGTAGTCAACACCGGCAACTCCTGCAGCGCACCTGAAGCCAAGCTGTATTGACTCCGTCTTTCCCTTGGACCCTTCAGCTGCGAAGAGAGGGGGGGTCTGCTGCATGGGCAACAGCAGACCCTCCATATCACCCTGCCCAGGCTCTGTAGCTTCAGCTTCACTGGAGAGGACACTCCAGCGTCATCGTAAGATGTCGATTCAACACGGGAGGAGACAGATACCGGGTCACTCCCAAGTCGGACTGCACAGCCATTCTCGGCGGTGCAGATAGACTCTTAAGAAGCTACACCATTGTCTCTCGAGACGGACGGCTGCCGACGACGTGTGTATGTGTATATAGCCCTTTCTCTTCCTCTCTCTCTCAAACATTTTGGGTTGGCCAAAAGGTTCATTTGTTTTTTTCTTTAAGATGGCTCTAGTAGCACTTAGTTGTCTTTACCTTCATTTGAAACAATTTTGTTATTGTATTCTGACCGCTGTCATATCAGCGTGCATTTATAAAACTTACCAAAAATAAAAACAAAAAAATTAAAAAACAAAAAACAAAAATTGGTGAAATCCTGTGTAGCCATTTTTTAATAATGAAGATGGAAGAAAATACACAAATTTTTGGCATAGTATGCTTTATTAGTTCAAGAAAGGTAAAAATAAAACTGAAAGGTTAAAAAAGATTTGTGCAGTGTATGGAGAAGGTGCTGTGACTGATCAAACAAGTCAGAAGTGGTTTGTGAAGTTTCGTGCTAGAGATTTCTTGGTGGACGATGCTCCATAGTGGAGCACACCAGTTGAAGTTGACAATGATCAAATCAAGACATTAATTGAGAACGAGCAATGTTTAGACCATGCGGGAGATAGTCGACATACTCAAAATATCTAAATGAATAAAGTTATTGGTGAAAATGAAACATGTATCTTTTATTTTATGGAAAAAACTAAACTACCTTTTTGGCCAACCCAATACTAGATGATATTGCTGCATCCATGACGGCTTTTGAGTGTTGATAATGGTATTATGGTTACATAAAAGAACAACTGACCTTGTTGCTAGGAGATACATGCTAAAGGATTTATTGGTGAATTGACATATTGTCTGCAATTTATTTTCAAATAGATCACACGAAAATGTATGTGTATACACAAAGAGAAAACACAAGTAACAAGAGCAAAAGTGGCAAAACACTTATGACTAATGAATCTAGCTTAAGCTTATAAGAGTGTTCATTGTTATTTTCCCCCTTTGCTACAGGTTTGAACTTTTTTAAATTAAGAGGTTAGGTAAGAAAAGGTACTTAAAGTAAACAAATACAGGTATTGAGAGTTTAACATTCATAGCGACCAGGAAGTTATTTTATATTTTCTATTTAGAATCCATTGATCCCTTTAAGTTCTGAGTACCAAACGTAAGGAGGAAAGACATCAAAATCTGCCTTTAGAATCTAAGAATTTTAGTCAATATATCAAATTTATCGAGTTCTCTAAGGCTGAAGGGAGGGGCTCTACAACTTCCTGAAATGTGGGCAAGATATATGTTTATGAGCAAATTAGCATTATTCTCAGGAGAACCTTCGCAGCTTTCTTTAAATTCTCAAAAAGGAAAGCAGTATTTTAAAAATGTAAACTCCACAGTAAAAAAAAGAGTCTCTTTCTTTTAATTTACAGCCCAATAATGTTCTACAATAGGGGGTCAGCAAACGTTTTCTGTAAAAACCAGTATAAATATTTTAGGCTTTGCAGGTTATCAACTCTGCCATTGTAGTGCAAAAGCTGCCACAGACAAAATTAAATGAGTGGGCATGGCTGTGTTCTAATAAAACTTTATGTACAAAACCTGCCAGTGGGCCGGATTTGGAACAGGCCATCATTTGCCAGCCCCTGCTCTAGTCTAGAGCAAGCCTCCTGGGCACGGAGATCTCTGGGTTATGGCCCCATCTCTGGTCCCCATTCCTCTATCCCAGCAATTATCAACTGGTATGCTGTAGGAATCTTTAAAACATGCAATACCTGACTATTTAGTCAGAGGCACTGATCTCGCTTCCCTAGATTGTCAAATTTAAAAATGACAGCAGTCAGCATAACAATAGCTGTCTGGTGTGATCAGCAAAATTTTAGTAATTTCTTTACGTGTGCCATGAGATTGAAAAAGGTTGAAAATCGCTGCTCCATCACTTCTATATGTCACTTTCCCAGTGGCTTCCCACTGTCCATGAAGTTTCTCTAAGTGTGCAGTCCCTGGATGTCCTGCTTCAAAAATCACCTGAGGTTCTTGCTTAATGTGCAAATACGAGAGCCTTATGCCATCCTCTATCATCAGAGCCTCTGAAGGAATGTGTTCCCCAAGTAATTCTTCTGTACACTAGAGTTTCAGCCACTGTTCTACAGGATGAGATTCATGCCATTCAAGGTGCTTCTACTTCAGGCCCAACACACCTGTCAGCCCATCTTCTATGATACAAACTGCCTGCCACCTTCCCAACTGTGTGAGTCTGCAACACTGTCTTGGCTTGTGCTACTCTTCCCTCCCGAAATACCTACTCCATGTACCCTCTCAGCTCTTGTCTGCCTGATGAATTCCACTTACCCCAACCACACCTGCCCCCATGCATACACTCAAACAAAAATTCTCTTCTTCCAGGTTTGGAGGTGGGAGTTTTACTCCTCTTCATGGCAGCCACTACTGTTCCTTTTTATCTATAAAATTATTTGGGGCTAGAGGAACAGGTCTTTCTTGAGAATACACAAACATACCCTCTGTACTTACACATCGATGAGATCAGGCTTCAATACTGATGGCACAGCAGTTTCAATGTTGTACAATTTTATCTGAGATCCATATAGAGTGACTTTGACTAATCTGTTGGCAAGGAAGCAGGTAAGAAAAAACATTCAGCTTATGGACTAAAATGAGACAAGATCGACAAGGTACCAACAAAAGGTCCCAAGAATATGGACCAAACCTTCAATCTTATCCCAAAGATATGATCTGAGCTGTGCATAAAGCTTTATATACAAAGATGAGAGGCAGGGCAGTGGAAAGCAATGGGGTAAAAATTCGGACAACTGTAATAGAACAGTAAAAAAATAGAAAAAAAGCTTTAGATACTAACCATTATATACAGTATCAAAAATTCTTGAAAATAATATAAACATCCAACACAGAGAATATAGTATAATATGCTATAAACAATAAAAATGATTACAATGAACATTTTTACGTTCTATGTTTTTCAATAACATTTGGGGGAGAAAAGTAATGTTTCAAAGAAAATATAACACTGTAGAATTTAAATAATGGTTTTAAGTGTATTACCTGTATAATTTTTTTAACTTTTCTAAAAATGTTCATGACAAAATACTGAGGTGGAGGGGGCAAGTTTCTAGAATTAAACTGAGGTATTTTTAATTTCAAGCACAATTATTTCAGGAGCAAACTGCTGAACCCACTATAACCCAAGGACTCACTGTATACAAACGAGCATTAAATACAGTAACTAAAAGCCAGCTCTACCGGGAAATGGAAAATGCCTCTTTCATTAGAGACAGACACTCCATTATGAGTCAAGGGGAAAAAACTGGAGACCTGGCTGAGTTCCCTCTGTAAGAAAACTGCGAGGGACGCCAGGGAAGACGGCCTGTGTTTTTCTCCCTCAGCCTAATGGTGCAGAGGTTCTCAAACTTCACTGAGCCTAAGAATCAACTGGGAACTTGTTAAAAACACAAACTCCCTGGTGCTACCCCACAGACCAACTAGGCAGTTGTGAGGAGGGGTCTGGAAATACGCACATCTGAAAAGCATCTGGGGCTCTGATGCATGTGGACCATACTCTGAAAAATGTTCCTCTCTGATGCGAACGAGAAAATAAGACTATTAGAAAGCCACAAGCTTGCGTCACAAATTACTTAGGACACAGAAGCAGATAGAAAGGGGCATTTCCAGTCAGCCAAGAAATTTATGGTAAAAGAGCTCATGTTTGCCAACTGAAGTCCTACGGGGGTGGTGGGGGTGGAGGTGGTGATCACTGGAAATCATAATGGTTCCTATCAGTAGGCAATCTACCACTGTGTACCTGGTATCTAATTCTTTAAACCTCTCTTTCTTGACATTCATACATCAAGTGCAGTTCGCTGGAACTATGTACATTTATACTGTGCAGCCATTACCACTGCCCATCTCCAGAACTTTTCTCGTTTTTATCCATTAAATATTAACTCTCCATTCCCCTGCCCCCAGCCCCTGTCAATAATCATTCTTTTTTCTGTCTATGAATTTTACTACTCTAAATATCTCTTATAGGAACCATGTAGTATTTGACTTTACATTGTTTTTACATTACACAGCATTCTTTAATGATTTCATCGCTAAAAATGGACTTCTAAATGTATCTTAATATTTCTATGTTTAGCAGTTTTATTATTAGGTTTGTTTTATGTAACCTGTATGTTGCAACACTGGCTATTAAGATTATGTAGGTGTAACAAGGAGCCTTCTCTCACACTTTATTTTAAACAGTAGAAGAACTAGCTAAGTATCTTTAGTACTGAGCCTACAAACCTCATCAATGGTTAAAGTCCATGTGCTCCCTTCTCATGAACTGTGTGACCTAAAGCAAGACACTCACCACCTCTGAGCCACAGTTTACTCACAGATAAAGTGACATCTGTGCCTCAAAGTACAGAATGAAATAAAATGTGCAAAACCACTTTTGAAAACTTCCTACTATTATATGCTGCTTTTATTATTAATATTAATCTGGCTTTCACAGAATTATTTTAAATTCTTAGTTCTCTCTGCTTTTAGGCTAAGGCTAACAGTTAAAGAAAATCCAGTATGCAAATAACTTGGCTTGGGGCTCGATTCCCACTCAGGCTGACACTAATGACGTGGCTACTGGGCCAGTGAAAGCCTCAAGTGTCTGGACTTTGGGCTGGACCCACACCAACCCAGTTTTGATCTAATCAACTCACCATTTACCATGAAAGAACCTGAACCGCCTATTGCTTACATTTTTAAGGGTATGACTTTTTAAGTGGAGGAGTTTGTGAGCAGGGAGGTGGGAGGACTAGGTAGTATGAAATGGTCCTCACAACAAATGCAGCTGTAAATCCTATGAGGGAGCCAAGGGGAAGAAGTAATGAAAGGAGTTGGTGGTGAAAAGGCTGGAAACCCCACTCACAGGTCAGGCTTGGAGGCTGCCCAGGTTTAACTCCATAGGACCCCAACAGGACTAGAAAACAGTCCTACTGGAACAGGACTGAGGAAATACCACCCCTGGTATCTGGCAGCCTCTGTGGATAGTGTCTACTGCCTGCCTTTTATTAATTACTAGGACTTTCTAAAGTCTCTTTATCCTGTGAGGAAAGCCATCAAGATCGACCTCTCCTAGTTTCTTCTGAGGCTAACCCTGCCTCTATAGCTATCACAAGATCTTCAATGAAACAACAGGCTCTATTTATTGTCTACTACAGGGTATGCCTGGTGCTAAAAGTGCCTTATCTCATTCAAGTCTCCCAATAAGCCTAAAGATACCGTCCACTCCACTTTACAGACGAGAAATCTGAAGTTCAAGGAGGTTAAGCAATCGCCCCACATTCACCTTCTATGAGCACAGCCTTGCTTTACCTAGCATCAGAGCAGAAGCCAGCTGGCAACATGCTGCCCCTGACACAAGAAGTCACAGCTGCGCTCTGAAGAGGGAACAGCTACACAATGCAAGCGCCAGCCTACCTCTCCACGACTGTGAGTGCATCACTGAACCGCGCAGCAAACACGTCTCCAATGAAGTACTCAGCTAAGCGGCCCACCGCCTGCAGCAGGGAGCTCAAGTCTCTCAGGGAACAGTGCAATCGCCGGCAGTCGTTTTCTGCTGTGATGTTCAACCTGTGGCCTGGAACAACACACTTTAGTTACCATGATAAACAACAGCTCAGCAAGACAATCTACACTTAGCAAAACTAATCCCTGAAACACAGCAACCCACAGGCTGCTTCCCGGGACCCAGCAGGGAAACTGGGCACAGTCTCCACTTAAAGCCATACCCACATGCATTCCAGAGCCAGAGGGAGACAGACAGCAGAGGAAGAGGGCCAGACAGCCTGGGGTGTGCTAACATGAACCAAGCACCTATCTGATCTCTCTTGACCATGTGAAGGATTAATCCCACCAATTTTACATGAAAGAAAACATCCCCATGTAGGCCCAGTAACTTGCCCAATACGGGTCGTATTTCTGGGCAGAGCAGGGGTCCTAAGCTCAGTCTAAGCAACTCCAAACCTGCCTGCCTTCTGCACATGGCCCTGTCCCAGAATGACATCCCCATGGGCTAAGGGGTAAGACTCATCCCCGCTCAAAGAACAGGGAGCACTCAGCATTGCACCCCAGAATGTGGAGAAGCACAACATGAAATACAGAGCACAGGACTGAGATGCAGAAGACACAGATTCCCTGCCACTTGCCAGCTCTGTGCCTCGGCAAGCTCTTCTACGTCTCAGTTTTCTCATCTTTAAAATGGACTATCACAAGAACTAAGTTAGATTGCATTTAAAAAACCCTGTAAACTATAAACCATTTTCAATATTGGTAATAATTACGAAAAATAAAAATAAAACGAAACTAGTGATTTTCTAAGGCCTGAAACTCTTACTTTTCAACATAATTTCTTCAAGCTAAGCAAGGAGGATGCAAAGATGGAGGACAAAAACATCCTCAATTCAGCAACCTCCTTGACCCTTGAGTCCTTCTACCCACAAAGGTTCACAAGCCGGCGGGGACGGCTCCAAGTTTGATCAAGTCCTCCTCCACCCAGTAGAAGTGAGAGAGGGGCATTAACAGCCAGATCACTGCCCACATGGCACCTGCAGTCCCAAAACTCCCTGGACACTGCTCAATCCTGCTCCCTCTGCTGCCACTTTAGGTTTCTACTCTGTTAGGAGGCAAGAGCCTCAGAGTGATTATCACCAATCCTCCTTTCCACGGCACTCCACAAACACCTTCCCAAAACCCTGATCTAAGCACACAGCTCTCCTGAGGCAAAGTATCAAACCCTTCTGGGGCTCTCTCCAGCTAAAGGGGGAGGGTATGAACTCCCAACATCAACCCCAAGTCTCTCATAACCTCACCTCTTCCTACAATTCCATTTTATCATCTGGACCCACTCATAATCCCCCAGACACCCTGGTGTCTCTGCCCAGACTGCCCATCGCAGCCGCTGCCTTGCACACTCTTAGATACCCTCCACACTCACAGAAGCATTATGTCTTCTGGGAGGCCTTCCCTCCCTTCTTCAGACAGAGGGGTCATGCCTCCCTCCCCTCCTGCATCCCTCCAGGGCACCTGGTGCACAGATGGAGATAAACTAATGATTTACAAGTCTTCTCCCTGACTAGAGTCCTTCGAGGTGAGGGGCCACGCCCAGTGCCACACAGCAACTGATACAACACTAGTGACCACAAATGTATAAATGAGTTCAATACGACAGAACAGAGAAAAAACTAGGTAGAGCAGGAGGAGGAGACTCGGGAACTTAATTCACCTCACACTGCCCTTGGGAATATTCACTTTAGTATTAACAGGTGAGTACAGATAAGCAACACCTGTGGAGAGAGAGGCAGCAAGGCTGAACACCTGTGAAAAAAGTGGTAGCTAAAGTACCAAGTTTGATACATCAGATCCTATACCAACTTCCAAGTGCTAAGTCTGGAAACAGAGCCTTCGACGGCCTCCAAGGGATGACAAGAGCCTGGAAAAGGGGATGCTTTGACCCAGCATTGTTACAGTGGGTCACATCCCAAGGAGCAGAAGCACAAAAGGGGCAGCTCAAGGAAGGACCTTACAAGGAGAGAGCTGGTGACCAAGGCTGGCTCTGACTAGCCCCCAGCTGCTTGCTCCTCCTTCCTGCACTCCACATGGAGATCGGCACCTCAGTGCAGAAAATAGGACTGGCAGCCCACAGGCAGCCCTGGCGGGCCACCAGAGTGGGTGTCCATAAGAGTGAGCCAGACCCCAGTCAGAGCAAGAGGACCACCCCATGCTGCCAGCCAGACGAGCCCACAGAGCACACAGAACCGAGAGATTTCTGGTTGTGCTGGGTCACATGAAAGTGGACACTGCCCCTTCTCCTCATCTCCAGGTTAACAAAAGGAGCACAATTACACACCTTCTAAAAGTCCAGATTTTCAAGGTTACATCTAGGTAACTGACTCCCAGGGTAAATTTCTAAAACCTGTCACTCCTCTGCACACCAGCGAGCCTTAGGGCTCTGTGGGAAATCGTCGTCGTCGGCAGCCGTCCGTCTCGAGAGACGATGGTGTAGCTTCTTAAGAGTCTATCTGCACCGCCGAGAATGGCTGTGCAGTCCAACTCGGGAGTGACATGGTATCTGTCTCCTCCCGTGTTGAATCGACATCTTGCGATGACGCTGAAGCTACAGAGCCTGGGCAGGGTAATATGGAGGGTCTGCTGTTGCCCATGCAGCAGACCCCCCCTCTCTTCGCAGCTGAAGGGTCCAAGGGAAAGACGGAGTCAATACAGCTTGGCTTCAGGTGCGCCGCAGGAGTTGCCGGTGTTGACTACAACGTCAAACCGCCTTAGGGACTCCGGCTCCGGATTTTCTGTCGGGGTTTACTCCCTTAGCCTTTCCCCTGAAGAGGTATGCCGCAAGGCAGCGGAGGTTTTTTGGAGTCAGAGTTTTCCTTCTCTGATGTACCCTGACTGGAAGATCGAACCAGCGACACTTAGCTCGCAGGCCGACGCTCAATTCACTGAGCTAAACCAGCCAGGGACTGTGGGAAATAAACCCTTATAAAAAGCACACCTGGGAAACTGGACATGGTGGCAGTGGTACCAGCCCAAGGAGATGAGGCCAGCTCCACTTTCAAAGAGCCGTGTGGGTAGGGTGTGAGTTAGTACCAACAGCCCCTCACTCTCCCTGTAAGTGCATCCATTTTCATCTTCCACTCAGCTCTACCCTGATCACTAGTTTTCAACTCAGCTGTTGTACTTAATACCTAGAACTAGGGACCCTAAGGTATACCTAAGAACTAGGTTCTTAAATATTTTAAGCATGAAGGGAAATAGTCTGTGTTTCTCTTTTAAAAATCAAGTCAAAACAGCATTCTAAATCAAGTTTCCATTTGAGGACAGCCCCTAATAGTCATTAGGCAGCTTAAACATTAGGCCTGTCCCTCTGCACTGTGTGCACACAATGCACCTGCTGCATGCCCTTCCCACCTGCCCTCCAGCCTTCTCCTGGACACCTCAACTGGATGCCATAGATCCCTATGATCTTCGAAGGAGCTTTCCATCTCCGAACAGCTTGGTCAAAAACACAGGGGAAATCTGTCTCCCTGTAATTCCTCCTTATTACCCTTTGTCCCACTCATGAAGCCTAAGCCCGATGACACACAATGGTCTGGGATCGATGAGAAGACAGGGGTAACATTCTTACAAATCTCCTGACTAAAATAAATCCCTGGGCGTCCCTTCCATTACCCTCCTTCTGAGAACCCTTGCCATCCGGGCCATTCCCCTCTGAACCTGCCCTAATTTGCCCAACAAAGAGCAGTACCTACAAAGAAAAACAGCTTGGAACTGCTGTGCATGAGTTTTATTAAACTATTAGTTTGAACCATATGAAATTGTTGGAATGTGACCATTTCTGACCTAACAAAACTGCAATTCCATATAATTCAAGTTAACACAATACGTGCCATCTAAGGTGCATATTAATCAAAACTGCAGCTGGTTCTTTCCTGTTCTGCCTACATAGCAGATGCAGAGGCTTAAATTAAGTACCACTGACCCAAGTCCCCCCCAACTCACCCCCCACCCCTTGCCTAGAAACCTCATACCACCACCACCACAACCACATCACACAAGGCACCACCTTGACTTGAGGAGGCAGGCCAGAGTTCCCACTGTGAAAAGTTGTTCAGACCCACACACATTTTCTCTTATTTGGCTAAAGATTAGATTTCTCCCCAACAGCACAAAACATCTGCAAAGTGGAACCTTTACAAGAGAATACTGCTACATATAGATTTTAGAGAGAGAAAACATCACAGCCGCACTGAAGTCCTGTCTTCCACAAATCAAGTCCTCCTGAAGCTATCCAGATGCGTCCTAAGCCACATTCAAAGAACAGCTCCCTGGCAGATTACTGCCTTGGATAAAAACAAATTAATGTAAGTATAATTCAGTCTTCTCTTTTTGAGGGGTCTGGGGAGGTGAAGGTATGAAAATAGCACTTGCAGTATCCTACCCTGAGAGAACAAGTCATAAATGGTCCTCAGAGGAACAAAGAACAGAAGTCCAAAAATCTTACATATTGTAGATGAAGCAATCTCTTAGGCAGGCAAGTCTACATGGCTAAACAGAAAAGTTAACAGGATCACTTAGAGCAGAAATACTGCCCCAATGAAGGAAGATCTCAGTGAGCACTGGCATAGTCAACTACATACAGAATGAATACTTCAGGGCCATACCTAGCTGGTTTGGCTCAGTGGATTGAGCGTCGGCCTGCGAGCTAAGTGTCGCTGGTTCGATCTTCCAGTCAGGGCACATAAGAGAAGGAAAACTCTGACTCCAAAAAACCTCCGCTGCCTTGCGGCATACCTCTTCAAGGGAAAGGCTAGGGGAGTAAACCCCGACAGAAAATCCGGAGCCGGAGTCCCTAAGGCGGTTTGACGTTGTAGTCAACACCGGCAACTCCTGCAGCGCACCTGAAGCCAAGCTGTATTGACTCCGTCTTTCCCTTGGACCCTTCAGCTGCGAAGAGAGGGGGGGTCTGCTGCATGGGCAACAGCAGACCCTCCATATCACCCTGCCCAGGCTCTGTAACTTCAGCTTCACTGGAGAGGACACTCCAGCGTCATCGCAAGATGTCGATTCAACACGGGAGGAGACAGATACCGTGTCACTCCCGAGTCGGACTGCACAGCCATTCTCGGCGGTGCAGATAGACTCTTAAGAAGCTACACCATCGTCTCTCGAGACGGACGGCTGCTGACGACGACGACGACTTCAGGGCCATGTAAGAACACAAATTCAGTATAAGAAGCATGATCACCAAAGGAGAGGATTTCTCAAAAACACATGTGGTGGGAAAGATAGTGAGGGCAAGGCACCTCAGGGTTGAGAGAGCACACAGTAACTGACACGCTGCAGCAATATGCTCTGCCGTGGATCTTACTGAGGCAGTGGAAGCAGGAAGATCAGTAGTAGAGTAGGTCTAAGATTCCTACCCACACAGACTCCCAAGGAGACGTTAGATTAAAGGCTGGCTAGATAAATGTGAATCACAGAAGTAGGCCATACCCATCAAAGAAAAGATAAAACATGGTTTCTGTTATGAGGCAATAAGGCTGACTAATATAGCATGGAGGTTATTTGAGAGGGCAAATGGCCATGGGAACTAGAGACAGAATGTACTCAAGAGTTCCACTTTTTAATAGCCCTGCACTGGAAACTTGGTTTTTGAGCCACCTAGGAATGGGAGAATGCTTCGTCATGGATAAAAGAGTTCATTTTAAAACAATAAATAAGTATTTCTCTGGCTTGAGAGGTTCTGCCATTGGATTATACACTAAGGATCAGGCTGGAGATGAGATTTATAAATGATCTGGAAGAGCCAAATGCCCTGTGAAATTGCCCGTAAATGGGCTTCAATGAGCGCAGGTATATGACATTTTATTTAGAGAAAAACAAATCAGATTATCACCAGATAAGAAGCTCTAAGTTATCAGTTGTGTCTCAAAAAGAGAATTTAAGAATCACTGCAGATTTTCATCTGAAGACAAACTCAGTATAATGTAAAACCTTCAGTTGCAACACTAAAAAGGAAACTTAGGGATCAATTTTTGGGTGGAAGGAAATACATGCCCCATTTTTTTTTAAGATCAAGAATGTCTTTGGGACTTCCGGCCAAGACGGAGGTGTAGATAGACACACTGCGTCTCCCTCCACAACAAAGAAGGAATACAACTACCTCAAAACTAGAGACAACCAGAAGTTCCAGAAAATCGAGCTGCATAAAAGTTCAACAAACAAAGATACAAAGAGGAAATACTCATCCAGACAGGTAGGAGGGGCGGAGAGAACGCCGTGTGGGGGTGGCAGCACCTGCGGCAGTGGCAGGCGGCAAAAAGTGCCGTCACACTTTTTAAAAACTAGGGAGGGACACCTGGGGAGCGCTCCCAGCACCAGACCAAACCACACAGCTCATGGTCCCAGTGCCAGGGAAAATAAAGCCTCATTGCTTCTGACTGTGAAAACCAGTAGGGGTTGGGGTGGAAGGGGAGGCTCGCGGTCTCTAAGCAGAGTCCGCTTGTTTAAAGGGTACCCACAGTCCTAGAACATCCACAGACCCACCCACTTTGGGAACGGTGGCCAGGGTGGCAGCTAGAGGCGCCAGTTCCATGCAATGTGGGAGAGGTGCCAGGAAAAGGGGCGAGTGATGGGCGGGTGGCATTGTTCCCTCTCGGACCCCTCCCCCACATACAGCGCCACAACGTGGTGAAACAGGTTGCCCTATATTGACAATACCTAAAGCTCCACCCATTACAACATAACAGGAGCAACAGCTCTACCTAAGACACAGAGGCAAACAAACACACGAGCCTGTCAAGATGAGGAGACAGAAGTATGGCCCAAAAGAGGGAACAGATCAAGGTTCTAGTGGGAGAACTAAGCGATGAGGAGATAGCCAATCTAACAGACACAGAGTTCAAAACACTGGTGATAAAGATGCTTACAGGCTTGACGGATATGCTTAAGTATGGCAGACGCATAAAGGAAGAAGTGAAGGCTATGTTAAATGAAACGAAGGAAAATCCACACAAAACAAATAGTGAAGGGACTGAAACCAGGGTTCAAATCAATAATTTGGAACATAAGGAAGAAAAAAACAGTCAGCCAGTACAGAATGAGGAAACAAGAACCTCTAGGACAACTTTAAACATGCCAAATCCGAACCATAGAAGTGCCAGAAGAAGAGGAAGAGCAAGAAATTGAAAATTTATGTGAGAAAATAATGAAGGAAAACTCTCCAAATTGGGGGAAGGAAATAGACATACAAGTCCAGGAAGCACGGAGAGTCCCAAACAAGTTAGACCCAAAACGAACCACACCAAGACACATCATAATTAAAATGCCAAAGTTTCAAGATAAAGAGAGAATCTTAAAAGCAGCAAGAGAAAAGCAGAGTTACCTACAAAGGGGTGCCGGTAAGACTATCAGCTGATTTCTCAAAAGAAACTTTGCAGGCAAGAAGGGACTGGCAGGAAGTATTCAAGGTGATGAAAAGCAAGGACTTACAACCAAGACTACTCTATCCAGCAAAACTATCCTTTAGAATGGAAGGACAGATAAAGTGCTTCCCAGACAAGGTAAAGCTAAAGGAGTTCATCATCACCAAGCTATTATTATATGAAATCTCAAAGGGACTTACTTAAGAAAAAGATCAACATTATGAACATTAAAATGACAACAAACTCACAACTATCAACAACTGAATCTAAAAAATAAAAACAAAATCCAACTAAGCAAACCAGAATAGGAACAGCATCATAGGTATGAGGATCATTTCGAGGGTTATAAGCTGGAAGGGGGAAGGGGGAGAAATGGGGAAATGGTGCAGGGATTAAGAAGCATAATTATTTGGTACAAAATAGACAGGGGGAAGTTAAGAATAATATAGGAAAGGGTGAAGCCAAAGAACTTATATGCACAGCCCATGGACATGAACTAGGGGGGGGGTGGGATTGCTGGAGGGAAGAGGGGTACTGGGCAGAGGGGAGCAAAGGGGAAAAAATTGGGACTACTGTTAACGAAATAATCAGTAACCCCTGGCTGCTGTGGCTCAGTGAATTGAGCGTCGGCCTGCGAACCAAGTGTCG
Organism: Furipterus horrens; assembly: GCF_987537825.1. Taxonomy (NCBI): domain Eukaryota; kingdom Metazoa; phylum Chordata; class Mammalia; order Chiroptera; family Furipteridae; genus Furipterus; species Furipterus horrens. Next base: position 120,766,828 of record NW_028327175.1, read on the forward strand.
CTGGTTCGATTCCCAGTTGGCACATGACTAGGTTGCACGTCAGGTCCCCAGTTGGGGGTGCGAGTGAGAGGCAACCACACAGTGATGTTTCTCTCCCTCTCTTTCTCCTTTCCCCTGTCTCTGAAAATAAATAAATAAATAAATAAATAAATTATTAAAAAATAATAATCAATAAAATATACTTAAAAAATAAAGAATAATGTCTTTGAGGTTCTGAATACATTCTAGGAGAGACCACCAGGGCAGTTTTTCCCAAGAATGGGCTATGGAAAAACCTATAGCATCTGTACAGTCAAATGATTTTCTTGAATATTAATAGCCTATTTTACAGGCATGTTTGCTTTGAAAAGTGGCCTTTTTAAAGTTCTGGACAAGCGGTCCTTATCCTATCTACAAAACCAGGGCCTATACTTGGGACATGTCAAGTCCCATCAACCTCCGGGGGGCCCAGTGAATTATTTAGAAGCTATCAAGGCCCCCAAGAAGGGCAGTCTCATAAAAAGCTCCCATGGAGGCTCTGCCATGAATAACAAGTTCATCCAGAAGCTGGGCTGCCCCTTGGGCAGCTATGTGCCAGGCTGAAACAACAGAGGGGGCGCTGCAGGCCAGGACCAGGCATAACTCCTATAAGGAGAACACTGTAAAATGACTATAAAAGATGGGAGGGTAAGGGGGCACATGTGTGTTTGCAAGCACAATATTAAGTGTCTGCTGCTTTCAGCTGATATAATGAATGCCAGATGTTAGTTAATTCAACTTTTTATCATTCCCCATTATACCATCCTGGGACTAGCACTAACAAGCCACATGACTTTCGGTAAATTAACATCTCTGAACATTAATTTCCTCTTTGTAAAACAGGGGTGAGTAGTATTAGGGCTTTACACCTCACAGGGAATGAGAGAATTAAAAAAGATAGCATAAGCAAATAAGATAATGCCTGATATGTAATGAGTATTCTATAAATGCAGGTTGTTATGCAGGTTGTTATTATTACTATTAATAAAATAACAACAACAACAAAAGCTAACCCTAAACCCCAAGCAGGTAAACCTACAGACGACAGCCCAGGGCCTTTCCAACTAGCTTTGACCAGAGCCGCCCTCAGGCCCCTTACAATAGGATAGCTAACATTTACTAGGATCGGCATGCTCCACCTTGCATTTCTTTCCTTGGAGTTGCTCCTCCCAGCGAAGTCCAAGGTTTTCTTTCCTAGCATACTTGCTGGTTTGAAGGACATAAACCCCCTTTCTGATCCACCATCTGCAGTGGAATTGTTGCCAAGATACAGATTTTCATGAAAAAGCTTTATGGCAAAGACCATCCCCCTTGAGGTCGAACCCTTGGCTATGATAGAAAAGTAAAGGCCAAGACCCAGAATGAGGAAGGAATTCCCCCTGATCCGCAAAGACTGATTTTTGCTGGCAAGCAACTGGCAGATGGGCGTACTTGGTCTGACTACAATACACCAAAGGAGTCCACTCTCCATCTTGTGCTGAGACCTGGTGGCGGTGCTAAGAAAAGGAAGAGGACTTCTGCCATCCCCAGAAGAATAAGCACAAGAGAAAGAAGGTGAAGCTGGATGTCCTGAAACACTACGAGGTGGATGAGAATGGCAGTCGGTTGCTTTTGTCGGGAGTGCCCTTCGGATGAATGCGGCGCTGGAGCTTTTAGGGCCAGCCACTCTGACAAGCACTGCTGGGGCAGATGCTATCTGCCCTATAGCTTCAACACACCAGAAGCCAAGTGACTATATTTAGGTTAATAAAAGACATGAACTAACAAAAGAAATAAAGGACATAAAGGAATTCTTACTCTAGGGTTTTTAAAAAGCTCTACCGTTTTGTTCCAAATCACCCCGCCTCCTCACTGGAACGCCTCTCTGGAATACACTGTCACGGCCTCATCTTTCCCTCCCTCATGCCCCTTCACATCACTTCCTCCTTTCTGTTTAGAAGTGGGGAGATAAAGCAGCAGGGAAGTAGCAGTGGAGAGATCATGTTCTGACAGCAAAGAACGTAGTAATTAAATATCAGTCCGTTTTTAAACATTGGTTAAATTAGAAAATAAAAGGCAGATTACCTGACCCTGAAGGAACTATAAACTGCTGTAACCCCAGATAAACGTCTAAATTGTCCTGAAGAACTGGGAACTGAAAACAAAGAAACAATGATTAAAAAAACAACAACAACACATAAATGTGAGTTTTAACAGCATTTTACCATTTAAAACAATGTAAGTACCTATGGGAGGAGGAGTGAAATGAAAACTTTTCTCTGGGAACCTTTAATGCCCCTAAGAAAAGATGGCTTCCTTCTGTGTCCCCACCCCCAAAAATTTCTACAACTGAGACCACCAAGCAATATTTAGACTAAGAAAGAAAACAACATCAGTTTGGTACTTTTTTTGAACAAAGCAGTGGACACTGGGTATGATTATTATGTTCCTAAAAGAGAACATCAAGCCCCAAAGTGATCTGATCCTTTTCAAGTTGAGACAGGACTACCTCCTTTCAAATCCAAGGTAAACCCTACCCTCAAGAGAAATACAGGTACACCTTTTATTAAAGTGTACGGCAAAGTGAAAAGACAGGCTAAATTATTTGGAACTCACTTTCCGTTACTCATTTAGTAGAGAGGACCTTCATAACCAGAGCTGTATCTTTCCTTTCTAAACTGCTAACTCACCACTTTATAAACTGCTAATTCACCATTAAGATAAAAACTTTAATGTGACAAAATGGCACTCTCTATAAGAGAACACAAAATACAGCTGAGTTGTGCAATGCAAAGCTGACCACAATAAATTATCTCGCTTTTGAAGAGATAAGCTTAATAAAATCTCCTAAAAACAAAAACAAAAAAAACCCACAGGTACCACTTAGTAAAGTCAGTCCGATGACTGAAGATTCTAGCACATAAATATAGGCAGAGAATCCTGGCTGGTGTGGCTCAGTGGACTGAATGCTGACCTGTGAACCAAAGGGGTCACCAGTTTGATTCCCAGTTGGGGCAACATGCCTAGGTTGCAGGCCAGGTCCCCAGTTGGGGGCATGTGAGAGGCAAGCACACATCAATATTTCTCTCCCTCTCTTTCTTCCTCCCTGCTCCTCTCTCTAAAAATAAGTTTTAAAAATATGATAATACATACACACACACACACACACACACACACACACACACACACACACATATATAGGCAGACAGTACGAGCAAATTGCCAAGTGAGCTTTATAATGGCTAGTTTTTCAGCAGTGTACTTTATGTAAATAAATCTTCTACTTGGCCCGGCCACCTTTGAGCTACTGATGAAGGTATTAGAGAAGTTCCTATAACGTGTAAGAGTTCAGGAAAGAAAAACAGGGCTTCCAAAAGTTCAATCTGAAATATTTTGGGGAAAATGTTAACATATGATCAATTTGAGGGTCAGTTACAATAATTATTTTATTTTATATATATACATATATATGTATGTATGTGTGTATGTGTATATATATTATAATACCAGTGAGCAAAAACGCCTTACTACTCTGGACAGGGAAATCATTAGGCTCTTCATCCCCTTCCCAATGGTGAGTTACCAGTGTTGAGAAGGCGTGTGTGGGGAGGAGCTCCATCACTTTGGCCACTACCTCCAAGCTCTGGCGTAAGTACCGCTGCCACTCTGTCTGCTGCTGCAGGGAAAACACAGAAGGTTCAGCTCTCCAAACAGGCAGTCTCATCCTTCTCCCTGCCAATCCGTCCTTGGCCCCAAGTCCACTCAGGCACACCAGTTTGAAGACATGGCAAATGATGGAACCAGGTTATCTGGTACTTTTAAAAGGCTAAGCTATAAATATTTATTTTAAATTCAATAACTTAATGTCATTGAAAGCTTTTTCCTAAGAAAGAAAATGGTCTACGTAGAATGACCTACTTTTTCCCCTATAGTCATAGAAATACGAGACATAGAAAAGTCCTTGTGAAATGCTCCAGTCCCTTTTTCATCATCCCAGTTATAGAAGCTGGTCACTCATTGCCTTCTGAGACAGGCCAGTACTATGTTCTATAACTGACTAAATCAGTGCCACTTGAGGTATGGTCTACAGACAGGCATCATGAGTATTTCCTGGGGGACTGTTAGAAATGCAAATGTTGTAGCTCCCACCCAAACCTCTTGGAGCAAATATGTTCAACACCTGTGCCGGTGAATTCTTATCCATGCTAAAATATAAAAAGGGTTGGCCTAACTCACACAGTTAACAAAAAGTGAAGCTAAAGTTTACCAAGCACCTAGTATACATCAGGCATGTAGCCAGTCCTTCCTCATGTGTTGCCCTCATGTAACTATCAACACAGACTTACCATCCCGCTTTGGGGAGATGAGAAAATTAAGGCCCAGAGAAATTCAATGCCCAGACCTCTATCTCCTTCATGCCCAAGGTTGCAGATTCATATCCAGGCCATCTGGTTTCAAGTACTGTACAGGGTTCTTTCTAACCCAAACATGGTTACGCTCAAGGTCTTGATTATGCTGTAGTCTCAGTTATTTTGAAGCCATACCAGTGACTTGAATATTTTGAAGTGCATGGTAGTTAAGAAAAAAGAACACTGGGGCCCTGACCAGCTAGCTCATTTGGTTAGAGCACCAAGGTTGAGGGTTCTATCCTGTCAGGGCACATATAAGAAACAACCAATGAATGCACAAATAACGTGAAACAACAAAGCAGTATTTCTCTTTTTCTCCCGTCCTCTCTCTCTCTCTCTCTCAATTTAAAAAAAATAAAATAAAAATGAACACTGGAGCTATGTCCTTATAAACGTTTTCCTTATCAATGTGGGCACATCAGCATCAATAAATTCAAAATTGATTTTAAGAGATATAAGTTTACAAAATGTATTCAAAGGAAATTTCCTTTCATTCTAGCCTTATCACTTAAGTATCTCTTTAACTATTTCCACCAGCATCCAACTAGTTTTTTATTTGTTGCCCAGAGTGGGAAGTGGAGGTATGGGTGCCGGACAGAGAAAACAGGAGGGATACCTAGTTCTTATTAAGCCATTTTTCACTGTATATTTAAATCTCTTAGTTTCCACAGGTAAAAATGCCTGCAAAACGTTTTTTACAGTCAATAAACCCAAAGAGACTGGCAGGATATAAACTTGAAATGAACAACTCAAACCATTAAGACTACTCTGGCTTAAAAATAGTCTTTAGAGCAGAGGGTTGAAAGGTTCCAAGTCTCCATTATGATTTATACCGCAACAGAACAGAGATTAAAGGTCAATGAGGGTGTGCTGCTTACATCGTCATCCAGAGTCTCGTCATCTAACTCCTCCAGCTGGGCCTGGTTGTATCTGAACTGGATTCGATGCAACACCTCCGTGAGCAAGAGGACTAGGGCATCTTCGTACCTACGTGGCAGGGAGGAATTCAGCATCAGGTGAAAGCAAACTTTTAGCCTAGGATTTCAAACGGGCTTCCTGCTCTACAAAAGGAATCGTGTCCATGTATTGAGTTACCATATACAAAAGGAACATCTAAACTAAACTTAGTTTATCGGTTGGCAAGGGTGTATGTGAGAGTGGAACACTAGCAGGGGTATGTCTTTATTCAACTATGTTCCAGGCACCTTCTGGGTGGATTGACCCCTTTATCGTTATATAATGTCCTTCTCTGTCTCTTTAGCACTTTCTGTCTTTAAGTCTATTTTTTCTGATATTAGTATAGCTAACCCAGACTTCTTTTGGTTATTGTTTGCATGGAATATCCTTTTCTATCCTTTTAATTTCAACCTATCTGTATCTTTGAAACTGAAGTGAGTCTCCTACAGACAACATGTAGTTGGACCATGATTTAATCCATTCTGATTTCTGCTTTTTAACCATTTAATGTAATTACTCATAAGGAAGGACTTCTGCCATTTTGCTATTTGTTTTCTGTATATCATATATTTTATTCCTCAAATTCCTACATTTTGTGTTAAATAGATATCTAGTGTATCACTTTAAATCCCTTGTCATTTCTTTTACCATATATTGGGAGTTATCTTCTCAGTGGTTGCCCTGGGGATTAGAGGTATTATATATAAATATCAATTAATTCAATGAGTCACTCCTTTTAACAACTATAAGACGTAAGTGGTATTAATGTTATTTTTCTGATGAGAAAACTACAGCTGAAAACTAGTTGACTTGAACCCAGGGCTCCCTAACTCAACACCCATGTTCTCTCTATACATAAACCACTAATAGGCTTTAAACCTGCTCCATCCACTCCCCCAAACCTACTCTTGAATCAATTTTAAGAACACTTATAACCTAAATGAAGAAATGTAAAAAGCCTGGGGAAACCCTGATGCTTTGATCTATGTCTAAGATTAATTTCTAACAGAAACATTTGGAGCCCAAGTCTTGGAGAGTGCTCACCTGTCATCAGAACTTAACTCAGAAGACACCAAGTTACATGCAACAGTTGCTAACACAAGGGCCAACAAACAGCTAATTTTCAAGAACAAATTGTGTTTCCTAGATGCTTGCCTATACTGAAATGTTTCTCAGATTAAGTTCAGAGACTGCTCCCACTCATAAAGCAAACCATCCATGCTGCTTATTCAGCTCAGCACCAATCTATTCTCTGTGTTGTGTGATGCTGGAGCTGAGACTATGCAAAGCACATTTCTCCTCGGCCCATTAGGCTCTGACAACAGGATTGCAGGAGGAAGACAGGAAGTCAGAAAAGGGGCAAGGTGACTCCATTCTTCCAACAGGCTGGTTGTCCCGGCAATGTCGCCCCAACTAGGGTCACCTGGCAGTAGTAACTGGTTCCAGTTTCCAGCTTCCACACCCCCAGAACCAGCCTCCCCATGCACTCTCAGACATGCCAGCAGCAGCCAGGTTATTCCCTCTCCTCAAAAGACTGAGCCCCAGTTCCATGGGGCGCCGCCTGGAGCTCCTGTGGCAGTGGGGTGGTCCTCTCCTCAGACATGTGAGCTCTAGCTGTCCGGGGCCCATCCCTGCTCTACATTTTAATCATCTCGACGTATTTCCTTTGTGCCCCTAGACCTATAGTTATCATCTGTTATCTCAGTGTTCTCCTTTGCTTTTCCAACCCTCTAAAACCAGTTTAATCAATTTCCTAGACTGAATTCTTAAAACAATTAAATGTAGTTTCCGTTTTCCTGACAGGAGTCTAATTAAGTCACCCAGTCTATTTAAGTGGGCAGTAGGACAACAAGAAAACCGAAGCTGAAAGTTAACCATTGCCAAAATCAATGCGGGCCATCTAGTCTAAGAGTTATACAACTTGCCCTGACCAGAGTGGCTTGGTTGGTTGGGAATTGTCCCTCAAAGCAAAAGGTCATGGGTTCAATTCCCAGTCAGGGTACATGCCGCAGTTGCAGGTTCAGTTCCTGGTAGGGGCAAATGCAAGAGGCACTAATTGATGCTTCTCTCTCATACTGATGTGTCTCTCCCTCTCTTTCTCCCTCTGTTCCCCTCTCTCTAAAAATAAGTAAATAAAATCTTTTTTAAAAAGTAACACAACTCATGTGAAGAGACTCTATAGAGTCTAAAGACTACTTAAAAATGCTCCTGAACTGTCACATTTCAGAGTCTGGTGGGCACAAGAGCTCATTTATTCACTAGAGACAGAAATGTTGCCCACCCTTTCCCCCAACATCCAGTCCCTCTGTGTTTATAAATGACTTAACAGCCTAGATTAGATCAGCAACTAAGCCTCACCCAGGAAGGAATACTGGATGGGAAAATCACTAATCAAATAGGCAACATCTGGGAAAATTGCCAAGAAAATCAAAATCCCACTTCAACAGACTTCAGAGAAAGGTAAAATCAAACACTTAAGCCTGGAGCTTATATTTGTCATTTGTTCAGGACATAAATTCCTAAAGTTATAGAAGTTTCATACTATAATTTGTTATGACAAACCAAAACATTTTCACAATTTTGCTAGCAAAAAAAAAAAAAATTTCCACTTCAGAGGACAGATAACATCTGTCATCTGTAAATTGTCTTGTTGAGCTAAAAGGGAATTTAGGCTCTGAAGATATCTGAATATATGGCCTATAAAAAGGTAATAAAGGTGGAATCCTAAGGGTGGGCCTTGATCCAATACTAGTGCCCTTACATGAAGAGTAAATGACAGGGGAGCACACGCATGCCCCCATTCTCCCCGTGCAAGCACAGAAGAAAGGCCATATGAGGACAAAGAGAGAAGATAGTATCTGCAAGCCAGGAAGAGGGTCCTCACCAGAAACTGCATCTGCCAGCACCTTGATCTATGACTTCTAGTCTCCAGAACCGTGAGAAAATAGATTTGTTGTTTGAGCCACCCAGCCTATAGTATTTTGTTATGGCAGACCAAGCTGATTAATAGAGAAAGTAAATGATAATAAGAAAGAAACCTGGAAATTCAAGAATAAAGGAAAAGCAAGAGAACTGGCAAATGTCTGGGTAAATAGAATAGATTATCTCTTTCCTGTTAAGATCTTTAAAATATGAATGATGAATGAAAGCAGAAACTTAACACTGTGATGAGTTTTCAATGTACATAGATATTAAATATATGACAACTCAATAAAAAGAGGTAAAAGGATATATACGTTGTTAAGGTAACTGCATTACAGTTGAAGTGAAGCATGCAATGTTAAGTATATATATTGTAATACCAGAGCAACCACTAAAAAAATCTCATATATTGAGACACAGTCAACTCAGTAGATACACTGAAAAAGAAAACTAAATTTGTGTGCAACTGACATAGTCTCAAATGAAGCAAAAACTGACAGAACTGAAAATAGATGGGACAAATCCACAATTACACTTGGAGAGTTTACACCTCTCTCAGTAACTGACAGAACAAGCAAGATAAAACCAACATGTAGAATACAATCAACCACCTAACCTGACATTTATGAAACACTTCATACAGCAACAGTAGAATACACACTTAATTCAAGTACACAATGAATAATCACCAAGAAGGCTAGTTAATAAAACAAACCTTAACAAATTGAAAAGAACTGAAATCATACAAACTATGTTTGCAGAGATTATAATCTAGAAAACAATAACAAGATGTATGGAAAATCTCCAAACATTTGGAAACTAAACAAAGAGGAAAATTCAAGAGAAATTTAAAAATATGCTAAATAATGAAAAGAAAACTAGAACATAGTAAAATTTGATGGATAAAGCTAAAACACTGCTGAGATGGAAATTTATAGCATTAAATGTTTAAATATATAATAGAGATAAACCTACAGACCCATATGGCTCAAGCCACAGATGTAATTTCAAAAGCATCCCAACTTCTTCTTAGAGTTAAATAAAATTCTACATGTTAAGGCAACTACATAGTAGGTGCTCAGTAAGTAGAGAAGGAATGAAAGAATAATGAGCAAATAAATAAATAAGCACAGAGGCAATAAGCAGACAGTACTCCAAGTCAGATAACTACAAAGGACTAAAGTATAATCCTGGACAGCTTTTTCATCTCTATAATGAAATAAAAAGCCAAGACTGCTGTCACTTGCTGTCGGAGGATATCAAGAGCATGAACTTCTCTTAACAGGAGCTAGAAAGCTACTAGAGCCTTGATTTAAACTCAGTTAACACATTTTACTCATTGTATCAAAATGTCATACGTCATAATGGTACTTCCTCTTTATTAAAGCAGAAAACCCACTCAGGAAAAAAAGGCCAGTCATTTTTCTCACGCTCACCTACTTTTGCTTACAATCCAATCTTATGTCACCCGGAATCCCTGGTTGGTCTGAGGCCAGCTCTTGTCCATAATCTCATGACAAAGGGGTTCACAAATCATGACTCAATAACTTTAGGTTGCTTAACTCACCTCAGGTTTCCTCATCTTCCTGCAAAAACAAGTTCCTACATAAGTGGCCCCCTTCACACTGACAAGCACAAAGAAAAGAGAAAGAACCAACACACATTTACTGGGCACTCACTGTCGGCAAAGGCACTTTACACACATTGGCTCATTTAATTTTCTCAACAACTTATAAGGTAGGTACAACCATCCACGAAGTACAAATGAGGAAAAGGAGACAGAAATTCAGGTCTTCCCATGCCATCCCAAAATGGCAAATCTAAACAATGAGCCCAATCATCAACTCTGTTCAGCTGAGTTTGCTACAAACATTTATTCCATTAACACTGGGAGTCAAGTTCTCTAAAGTAGTGGTCCCCAGCCTTTTTGGCACAGGGACGAGTTTCGTGAAAGACAATTTTTCCACGGACAGGGCAGGGGCAGGGATGTTTTCAGGATGATTCAAGAGCATTACATCCAAGCTCACCTCCTGCTGTGCTGCCCCATCCTAACTGGCCGGGACCGGTGTCAGTCTGTGGCCAGGAGGCTGGGGACCCCTGCTCTAAAGTACCCACCCAGCCCTGCTCAAGAAGCTCTTGAGCATTCTTACTGAGCAAGAACATGCAGAGCTCCAATTTCCAAGCTCCTAAGACCAAAATAAATCCATATATATTTGTGCTTCTAAATTTGTAGTCTGCAATGCCTACCACATTGTTGTGATGAATGATGCAAAACCTTAAAACCACAAGGGACCGGAACTCAGTACTGCCTCTGTGACTTAACCACACCCTCAGTTCCCACTTAAGACACTGAGAAAACATTCTTGACTATTTCCTGCAACATCAGTTGCTTCTGAATTCTGGATCAAACTACATGTGTGATTCCAAAAGTGCCCGAAGATCTTTTCACATTTATAAGCTCTTAGATAAAATGAATGTGGTAATTACCAGTATCAGCTGCTTCTGCAAAACAGCACACTCTGATATACTGGGGTCTTTTTATAACCTAGAAGAGTATCTACCCAACTTTCAAAATTTTCATTTAAAAACTTTTCAGCACGCACTTGTATAAATCTTTAGTGTAAAAAGGGGGACAGATGAAACTCATCAGTTAAAGTTCAACTATTTTCTCTGTGGACCCCACTGGACTTCCTTACGCACAGTTCTAGGGCAATCTACCTCCCTAGACCGCTAAGGGGTATCTGATGGACTAGCAGGCCTTCAGAGACAGTTACTCTTTAACAGCGTAAACTACAGACCTGCTTTGAATGTTTTGGGTTTGGGTATTTTTGTTCTTTAAAGGCATAAAAGTGTTATACATGTATGTTTTTTTAAAAAGTCATGAAAAATTACAAAGCCTCTTTAGGATGATATTCAAATGATGAATGAGAAAAATCCCTAGTGTTAAAAGTGGTCAGCCAGAACCACTGACAACTGTGATATCAGATGACAGACAGCTGGGCAGACAGGTCAACATCAGTAGGAAGACTGAAAGCCTTTAGGCTATCCAGGGGCCCTGTCACTTAACTCCATGGATACCACCATAGCCAAACAGCAACAACATCATCTATTACAACAGTATTACTGTTGGGGTCATCAATGCAACCATTCACTGTCTAATATATGCTAGGTGTTATGCCAGGTATTTTATATACATGATTTTATGGAAGCCTAACCATCCTTAAAGACAGATATCAGTATGCTAATTTTGCAAGAGGAACTGTGGTCAGCATAGAACCTGACCAAAGGTAACATTACTACCATGAATCAGAAAAAGAATTTAAACTCTACAACATCGTTCCTTCTATTGGTACAATAATCTGCACAGTGTATATTTTATAACCTGCTAGTGTACATTTTGTCAATGAAACCTTATTCTCCACACATCTGTACTGTGCTTGAAAAAGCACCTGCATATTAATCATTTCCCCAGTTTATTCTTCCAACAAGTCTGAAAGATGTGAAACAATATCTACCACTAAATATAGTAAAATCAGGCACAGTCCCAGGACCAAAGGATGTGATTGTTGGGCATCCAAAGAGATTTTAGCAGAAGTACCTTTCCTTTGAAGAATCTTGTTCAAAAACACAATTACTTACAGTTGGCAAATACACCAAAAACAGGATCTGCTGTTGTGTAATAGATTTCTGATACATGGATCTACTACAACTGGCACCAGAGCAACTTGGAAGCTATTTTGCAATCACAAAAATAATATTTGGGAAGAAAAGTGCAAACCTGAAATGCAAGTATTCTATTTATAATTTTAAAAGCTCATAAAATGTCAGCAATAGGAAGGGTTTTAGAGGTTCTGTCCAACCTCTTCCCAGGCAGGGATCCTCCTCACCACCTCCTTTTGGCACATTTCAAGGGAAAGGATGTCCACAATCTCTACCACCAACCACTGATACGACATACTGAGCTTTACAATGTACGAAGCATTCTAGATAAATTAGTGTGTGTAGGAAACACACTTTCCGCCCATGGGAAAGAAAAATGAGCTTAAGAAATGTGGGGGGAAAATATTTCCCCATTTTCTATTTACAAAAAATACAATTATAAAAGTACAAAAGTAATTGTCTCTGGATTGTGGAATTAAAGGTAATTTATTTTTATATATTTTTTTATCTTATGCTGGTTTCTAAAATGAATTCTTTTTTCATTACAAGTATTTATTACCTTATTTAGGAAATTTTCAGACACAAAAGGAACAGGAATACAATGAGCCCCAAGTGCCTACTAATTAAGTTCAACATCGATTATCAACACATGGCCAACCCAGGCCTCTCCCCTCTATTCCCAGTGGAATATTTTAAAGTAAATCCTAGATGTCATATTGTTTCAGCCAATGAAATACTTCAGTAATACCATTAAAAGGAAAACAACAGAGCATTATCACACCTAAAAAAATTAACAATACATATTACATTTTTAATCAGAAAAGTGTTCTCAAAAAATGAGATATTAAGGGGGAGATAGAAGAAAATATTCAAAGGCATTACTACCTAAACAGCTTATGTGACTCAGTTTCACTGAAGAGCTCTAGTTGCATCGTCGACCCTTCAGGCCATAAGAAAAAAACAGCAAAAACAGCTATTTCTAGTTATCAACATTTCTGGGGTTTACCTGTTGAGAACTGCTTCCTTGTCTCCCAGACGACTTTTAATTTTACTTGTCAGGTAGTCCAAAAAGAGTGTCCAGATATCCAAACAAGAGAAGTAACCTTCATGAGTAGGCTATGGTACAAAAGAAATCCAGATAATGAAATTACTTAATGTAAATACTCCTTAGACATACACCTACCAGTTTACTATTACCAGAATGCTACACCATAAGCCTAGAGTCCCTCAACTTCCTGGTCACCACACTGGTGTCTTTTAGTTGGTCTTCACAATTGGGCCCTGTTGAACCTAACAAGACAAGGGTAGCATGGAACACATCGTTAGGGAGATACTATGTGGGACAAAGTGAGTTACAAAATAAGCCAAGAGAACAGCAATCTTAAAATCCAAGACTATGGTGAGGAGGACTCTTACAGATCATCCCGTTCAATTCTGTTTTATAGAGAAAGAAACTGAGATTCAGAGAAATGATTTATTCAAGGTCAGGGGGAGGAGCAGACCCGTTTACCCCCACCAAATGCTCTTTCCACTACATGCTATTACAGAACTGAAGGTAAGTCTCAGTGGCTCCAAAGGTGCCAAGCTTACACATTTGAACATTAGGAAAGACCACTGCAATCTCCCTATATAACCGACTGAAAATGAGCTTGTTCAGTCCGACTCTCAGGCATTACCTCACCTGCAAAAGGAGGAGTGTCCAAAAGGCTAACAGCACCCTCTAACCCAGCGCTGATAAGGACAAAGTGAGAAAAGGAGAGAAAGTCTTTGTAGGATCCTAGTGCAGGACCATTTGTGTGGCTGCACTGACTCTCCAAAGAGCTTTGAGCTTCTATTTCATACAAAATCCAGGCATTATACTCTCCAATGTCTAATCCTTCTCACACATATTCAGTTTCAACTTGTGGTCCCCCAATCCCTTACATACCCACTCAAATTCTTGCTACCTACAAGAACTCTGGTTTCACTTGTGATTGCTTGGTTGAACCACATAACTGGTAGCAGGATCAGATGTGGGAAGAAATAACAACATCATCTTGGATCAGTTTTCCTTCCATTTCTGATCCCCAAGAAAATTTAGAAGTTTACATGGGCATGAATGGAATTTGCTCAAGAAGTAACTAATACGGGTGGCAGCATGCAGTGGAAGTTCTGTACCTGGCTGAGTCTAAGACAGAAAACTGTAACTTAAGAAACAGCGGACTCCAAGCTCACAAGCTCGCTGGGCAGTCCTGGAACGAGACGACTGACTGCAGCTCCGTCAGGACTACTGACAGGGCGTCCTCAGAAAACAAAAGGTGCTTCCTGTCTCCACTTTATACTTCGCAAAACCCAGGATGTCCAAGACATGACATAAAGCAGATAAATGAGCAGGAAAGAGAACTGACAAGCCATGTGGAAATAAGATGGGGAGCTGTTGGGCAGGCACTTGACTTGCACAGCCAGGGAATATAGTCTTGTCCTGGCTTTGACTTGCTGAGCTTCCCTCAAGTAAGTCACCCAGTTCTCCTTCCTTGGTTTGAAAATACTCACCAACTCCCTCCACACAGAAATCCAGGTATTTATGGCAACGTAAAAGGCCTTTGTAATTACACATCTTCCCCGTGCCTTTGAAAATTTACTATGTGTCTCAACGCTGGAAAAGAAGGTCTGCAGATACACCCTCAGCAGGACCTGAAACACTGCCTTTCACATCCATTCATGCAGGCCCCACTGTGAGACCTTGTTTACGCCCAGCCCATAATCTGGCCTTTGACAACTGCTGTGGGCACAGAGCATTAAGGTCATAAAGATGATAGGCTGACTGCACTTTTAAAGTCCTCCAACCTTTCAGAACTCTCATAGACCCATTTTTAAAATGTGTCTGTAACAGGATTTACTTATTAGATCCAAGGATAATTAATCACTGAAGATCCTGACAAGTTTAAGAAACTAATGACACCACTCTTATCTCCAGCGGTCTGCAGTGGTTATTTGTCATTTGCATTGGCCTATATGATCTTCACAATAGTCCTGGAAACTGGACAGATGTTATTTTTCTTCTTCCCATTTTACAGATAAAGAAGCCAAGGCTCAGGAGTGGCCTGCCCAAAGTGACAAGATAAGGAACAGAAACAGACTAAAACATGGATCTTAACACTGGTCCAGAGCCCTCCCCCACCCCGGTGCCATACTATCTCAGTGAGTTTCAGGAAGAAGGGGCAAAGTGAAAAAATGCAAGACTGAGAAGCAATTGGTAATGATGCAGTAACAGAAGGAGCAGGAAGACAGTAACCATATGCTTACACAGACACTGCAAGGACTCAGCAAGAAAGGAGAGTGACAGTGCAGGCAAACACCTGGTGAGCACTAGTGGCTGGAGGGACTGCAGCGAAACATTTAGGTGAAACAAACAATGCAGGAAAAGAAATGGAAGAGAGAAACTACTAAAAGGAAGCTGCCAATACCATCTTTATCTTATTACTATTCCTTCAAAATATATTTATCAGTACTAAACTTTTTTTGAATTTTAGAAACAGAAGGCAAAAATATTGAGTACACCCATAATAACCCTCTAGACAAGATGAGACATATTTTCCCACTTTACAAATAATTAAACTATAATAAAGTAAGTTCCCACTATGAGTAGATGAGAACTTAAAGCTTTCTCTAGAGAGCACTTAATTTCTAATTCTTAAATCTTACGCCCCAAAACTCCCCTACTACAAGCTTCTGACCCTAGAATGTGGCCTGCCATCTTTTCTCCACTCTGCCCCTCCAGCAAAGGGCTGCCTACCCTACAGTAAACTGCACACAGCACCTTCCAGGTTCCTGCCCCTCTGCCCAGTGCTCAGAATCTGCCTCTGCCTGGACCAAAGGACACCACAGTCCAAGAGCCTGCGCCCAGAGAGAAAGGTCTTCACACAGGAGAGGCCAGGAAAGCAGAAGGGAGCTCGGCTGACAGAGACCTGCAGGTAAAGGAGGAAGAAAGAAGCTTGTGGTTTGCTTCATACTATAGCTATTTCTTCTCCAAGTGTATAAATATGGTATACATTTATATAAAACTACCACTTTCAATTCAATGGAAAACTAACATGTAGGATTCTGGTGAAAGAATCATAAAACATGAACACTGGGGAAGACCCTGAAGATGCCCACTGCAGTCTATCTCCCTTAGGTGAGAAAATGGAATTCAAGTGAAATTAAAAACCTTTCCAAGACACAGGCCTAACAGAAATAACCAGAGCCCAGCACAAAACTTTTGAGTCCAAATCCAAAAAAGCAGTCCTAAGACGTGCACACTTTAACACATTCTTTTAGCTTTCTTCTATACCATATATACTAAAGTACCCCTTTTTACACACGAAGAAAAAAATGCAAGACATTTTCATTCCATTTTCCCCCAAAAGACCCTTTCTTTCTGATGTAAGCACTGGCTCCTTTTCTCTCTTTTATTTCTTTTCTCCTGGTCCCTTTAAAATTTCTCTGTACCTGTTTCAAAACTTTCCCACCTCTGACACCTCCTTGCCTTTCACGGCCTCACCCTCTGACACCTCACTACTCCTTCTTAGGCCTGGTGAGCTCAGCATGTCTTCCTTGTGCCCTGCACTCACTGGGCCCCACTGTCAGACTGTGGTCATCCTCCTCCACCTCACCCTTCCTCGTTCCCCAGAAGGTTCTCCCTCACCACTAGATGCTCTGACTTACATGCCAAGTGCCTCTTTGAGAAAGGCTGGCTCGCACACTAAACCCTTACTCCAAGTCCCCCATCACGTACACATCCCTTCCCAGCCTAGACCCTTGCCTCTCCTCTAGCCTCATTAAGCTGTAACAGTAGTGGTGGTTTAAATAACCATGCAAGTCTCCTTATAAAATCCAGTGCTCTCACTGGCAATTTCATCCGTAGTATCTACCTACAGAAAGAGCTACATATGTACACTAAAAATCTGTGCAAAAAATGTTCAGTGCAGCATGATTCCCAGGCACCAAAACTGAAAGCCGCCCAAATAAGCAGTGGAATAGATTTCCAGATAATGACTTACTATAAAGCAATGAAAAACAACAAACTACTGCCACATAGCACAGATGACTTTCACAAACAATACTAAGTGAAAAAAGCCAGACAAAATAAATATACCTTGTATGTTTCCATTTAGAGAAGTTCTAAAACAGGTAAAACTAATCTGGGATGTTAAAGTCAGTATTGGGGTTATTTCTAGGGAGAAATGAGAGGGAAGTAATTGGGAAGATACATGAGGGGATTTCTGAAGGGTGCTGGTCATGTTCCTTTTTTTACTTACGTGGTGGTTACGTGGTTTGTTCATTTTGGAAAAATACATCAAGCTGTAATTGTATGACTTACGTACTTCTCTGTTATGTCTGTGATATTTCAATAAAAAGCTGACTTTAAAAACATACACAAATGGGCACAAGGGACGGGGTATGAATGAAATGTCTACAACGGGACTGCGGCAATGACTGCCCAAATCTGTAAATGTACTGGTCATCGCCTAAGTGTACAATTACAATGGGTGAATACAGTAGTATATAAACTTTACCTCAGCAAAGCTGTTAAAATATATACAAATAAAAAATACTGGGTCACTAAAATGTAAATTCAATGCAGGCGAGAGCTTTGAGGGTTATACGCCTAGCTCTTGAAAATATTTGTTGGGGGCGGGGGGGAATTGGATCCACCAAAACTTAATTCTCATTGAGAGCTTCCCTCTTTATAATCTCCTTGTGGAAAGTTTTAGTGACAATTATAGAACTAAAGGCTCTAATTTCAGAGTTTTTCTATATTATGCTTCTTCAACATCTTAGTTGTTGAGAGTATAGACTGTATGGGTTCAAATCCTGACTCCATCGCTTACTGTATGACCCTGAGCAAGTTCTCTGTGCCTCAGCTTATTTATCTGTAAAACTGAGATAATGACAATAATAATACCTACCTCATAGGGTTGCTATGAAGGATAAATGTGTTTACCTTCACATAGTAAGCACTATATAAATGTTTGGGAAATAAGTAGTTCTTTCTCCTGAAATAACAAAGTAGACTTTGGGGAGAGGAAGGGATGGGCGGTTCTGTTGCATTACCTGATGAAATGTGTACTTAAACAAAAGTGTCAAAAACTCCACCACAGGAAACTGGGAGTAGGACTCGATTCTTCTTAGGTGAACACTCACAAAGAGCCGCAGAAAGTCAGTAAACTTCTCAATGTAGCTAAATAAGACAAGACAAAAGGTGACAATAAGACACACAGCCACCTCCTTAGAAGAAAACTCAAATTCAATCCAAATTTATTTCAGTAAATAACTATACAGATTTATACTTTCAGTCAAAAAGATAAAGGCCTGTGACAATTACCTACAGGTCAGGCAACCTTTCATCCCATTACCACCTGAAACATAGCAGAAAAGCAACTTTAATCTTCAAACACCATCTACTAAGCATCTTAAAAGCTAGTGCTCTCATATTTTCTAACTCATTAGTGGTATGGCCCAATTAAAGTGAAAGGATATGGTACTAAAAGTCAATGGGCAAATCATGTGTGTCATTTCAATGTGGCAGGTCTGGAAGGCTGGCTTTCTTTGCTAGGAGGCCAAACTATTAAAATAAATGTGCTAAAAACACACACACAAAAATAAAAAACAAAGCAAGGCTATACAAAAGGCATGGCATCCAGGTAAGATATATTCAAGCCTGCCCTGTGTTTAATTAGCTCAGGGTGGTAATTAAACACAGTATATCCCAATCCACTCCAAAGTGATTTCAAAACTAAGGGAAGAAGGCTGCCAGAGCTGGAAAAGCTTTGGAACAATTCAATCTGATGCTTCATTTTACAGAGGCCCAGATAGACAAAGTGATCGGCCCAAGGTCACTCAGCCAGCGCATGGCAGAATGGGACTACCATCCACTCCCAACTCAGTGCTCTTTTCACATCACAGTGACTCCCCAATCATTTGTATTCAAAAAGTCATTTCACAGAAGAGTGTGGGTCACAGCTGCAAGGATAAGAGACTTTGTTATTAAATACACAGCACATCAACACGCTCACATTTCAGAAACTGTCATTTTAAGCCCCTAAATACCAAAAGGTGATTAGAAAATGAGATGGACATATCTCTATAAATCACAAAGACCAATAAAAAAAAGATAAAGACATAACAGGCCCTAGCCAAAAATTAAATAATGGTTATAACCAATTCTAAAACTCCTAACTGCAAAAAAAACTATTTTTAAAGCACAGATATATGAAATAATAAAAGGGGAGAAGAAGACTATAACTCAGAAGGAGCAAAATTAGGCCATAAAAAAAAATGCCCCATATTGTTCTTGGGACCTATTACCCTGAGGACATGGAGGGTCTGACCTCCACACATATGTAAACTTCTTTGCAGCTGTAATAACATCGATTTGTCTGATAAGGATCTTGAGGTCAAATACTTGAAAAACAGTAAGGCACTAAAATCAACTGTTTTTAGAGACAGAAAAGTAAAAAGAGACTTCTCTCTGATGTCTTTAGTCACCAATACTCAATGAGCAGGAACTCCTCATTCCTTGATCTGCTTATTACATTATATTTTTAAATGGATTTTCAAAGTCACAAACCTGTTTACTGTTCTTCAGAAAGATGCACTCAATTCCCTACCACCCATAAAAGAATAAAGAGAAGTCACGGGTAAAATATCATGCAATTTCAATTTTATTTTACTCCCCAACCCATTTTTTTTAAAGAATACAAACAAGGCTGTTCAGTAGTTAAAACTACAAATTTTACTTCACCTCATTTTCTTTCCCTTGCCCACCTTCTGGTACAGGTGCTAATGAGCAGTGGAAAGTTAGAAAAAAGGCAGTAGTGGAGAAGAGAAGCACAGGACCTGGTTAAGTAGCTCCTAAACAACCGAGAACGGACTTAGCTGTTTAGAATTAGTGGTAGGGGCCCGAGAGCCAGGAAGCAAGCACACAGTATCGTTTATGTCACCTTTCTGCTTCCAGGCACCTCTCAGCTTTCACGGGGCAATAGGAAGCATAGAATTAAAATATAAAACCAAGAGCATAAAAGTTACAAGTAACAAAATCAGTGCAAAGATAATCCATGACAACATTTCTATACCACCTGAAGGTAAGCCATAACAAACTTTATGCTACAAGTAAAAATCAAAACAACTGACATTTGATGCTTCGTACAAGCAGCTAATTTTCTTTTTAACATGTTTTCATAGAGCCTTTCTTAACCCAAGCTAGAAAAAATATAAAATTGTGTTTGAATACTGATACCTTTGAATTTACATACAAAGCAATTACCAAATAATAAAAAATAAAACATATTACCACAGCAGATTAAGTTTTCTGTGATTATACTGAGAAAATTTTACACAAAGCTTGCTTACAATGAAGCAAACCAAAATAATCTTATAAACCAATTTTTTAACTTTATTAAAACTTACTAAAGTTGTTAAATTTAAAAGGCACTAAAACCATCTTAACTTTAGGCACTTTATATTGTTATTTAGTCTAAGGAAAAGGAAATGAATGAACTCTATATAGCTTCATAACAAAAAACAAGCCAAGGAAAACTGATTTAAATATTAACTTTGACTGCTAAGCAATTTATACATATTTACTAATTCAACATAATGTATCTGCTTGGAAGTTTCTGAACAGTCAACATGATGTTGTTAATTTAAGTTTCAATTTCCCCTCTTGTTTTTACCCTGCAAAAGCATCATATTAGTGAGTTGTGAGACAGATAAATAACTTATCTACAAGGGAAATAAATGAGACCGTGCCTCAGGACAGGTTCTGTGATGGACTCATCCTTTAGGGCACTTAAGGAAGAAAAACTAGGTCATTTTAGACTCCATTCAAAAGGACAATAACAAACAAACACAGGTGCCTGTGCCACATTAGCCTGTGCCCACATTAATAGCTCTTTGTCTTCATGAAAACTTGCCATCTGTGTGAAACTTATAGCACAACAATACTCATATGCGCTGCCTGATGTCCACCAGGGAAAAGTCAGATAGTTAAAACTGACAAGCCACACCAAGCGAGAAAGGGAGATGGTAAGTCCTATACCTCCACGGACCTCCTCTCCTGTTCTCGGCTACGCATGATCAGTAGTCTCAGTTCCTGCAACACCTCAAACCTGCAAGCAAATAGTGAGGAAGGAGGGGAGGAAGGGAGGACAGGAGATGGATGGGGGAAAAAGACAACAAACCTATACAAATCACAATCACTTTTCAAACTCACCTCACTGCCCCTAACCACCCTAGCCCTTCCAACTAAACTCAGACTTACTGGTACACACCTACCTTTCAGTTCTTCACGAGGAGCCCCACATTTTGGAACCAAAGAGGATTACAGACACCATGCAGAACACCGTGATAATTAGTCAAGGCCCGTTCTCAGGGCAAAGCCAAGTTCACACCTGTTTTCATTACCTCTCATCCAGTTCTTCCAGCCTGCTCTTCACCATGTGGGCATTATTATCCTTGGTGATTTTCTGCAGGAGGTAGAAAGTCTGCTGGAACATACGCAGTAAATACTCCTCAAATTCCATAGGCACACAGTTCTTGGACATGAGTTCATTGATGCAGGACATGGCCAGGACCCCAAGCCGGCCGCGCTCCTGACCCAACACACAGTTCTGGCTGCTGCCGTTAACTGATGCCATCTTTCTGGCCCGGATGTCACAGCCAAAGCGCGCAAAGTGGAAGATGGTGGTAAGGAGGGACGGGGTGATGCTGGCAGACAGAGGAATCCAACTGAAGAGATGAGCCAGGCACTCCAAGGCCAGGGAACAGATATACTCACTCTCCACATCGAGGATGGGGATTGGCTGATTCAACAATTTGGCCGAACTAGGACTCTGCAACAGGTTGCTTAGTAAGTCACCTGAAAATACAAAAGGCATTTAAGATCTACCCAATCAAATCTCTTACAAACCAATTTAATTAATTCTCCTTCAAACAAACAAACTAAGATTGCTATGAAGCAGCAGTTCTCAAAGTTTGGTCCAGGAACCCCTTAGGGGAGTCCCCAAGACCCTTAAGAGAGTTCACAAATTCAAAATTAGCTTTAAAAGAATCCTGTAATGTTATTTTGTTTTCTCACTTTTACTATCTCACAAGTGTACAACAGAGCTTTCCAGAGATTACATTACCTGTGACATCCAACAGAAAGGAAGCAAAAGCTCTTTCAGTAAGCCAGAGTGGATTTCCAGTCAAGATGGCAGCAGAGGTAAACACGGCTCACCTCCTGGCACAACCACATCAAATTACAATTAAATTATAGAACCACCACCACTCAGAACCCTCAGAAATTGAGTTGAATGCAAGTCCAACAACTACGAAAATAAAGAAACCACATCTACCCAGACTGGTAGGAGAGATGAAGATGTGGAACAGGCTGGTCCCACACCCACATGTGGTGGGTAAAAATTCGGAAAGGGTATCTCAGGAGCGAGGAGTCTCAGCCCCACACCAGGCCTCCCAGCCCAGGGTTCCAGTGACAGGAAGACAAGTCCCCATAACTTCTGGCTGCAAAAATCAGCAGGGATTGAATCGGTGGAAGTAACTTCTGGAGTTCCAAGCAGTTCCTCTTAAAGAACCCACACGTGGGCTCACCTACTCAGACTCACACCCTCTGAGCTCCAGCACCAGGGTAGCAGCCTGAGAGGCACCAGTGGCATAAAGGAGAGATGTGCAGGGTCTAGCATCAAGGCAAGAGCTGGGAGACAGCTTTCTCCCAGACAAAAAGGCCACCGTCCCTTTATTGAACCCTCCCCCTACAAAGCCACAGACCCACCAGGCCAGTGCCATATGAGACTTCATCAACCGGGTTAACACTGTTTGCCCTGCCCTGGAGATCCCCTGAGGCTCAAATTATCGGCCCACCCAAGATGTTAACAGAGACTTTTGGCTGGTTTTGGCTCATGCTTCACAACTTCCTAAATCTTCTCAAACAAGCAACAGTTGGTCTCAGTGAGCACCCAGCAGCCCCTACCTCTTGCTAAATGGCCCCAGGCCCAGCACTAACAGCAGCCAGTCTAGATTCACAGCATGACTTCACCTGGGGATCTCCAGGCAAAATATAGGTGGGGGCTGACACTGGCCTGCACTGCTCAGGAAACCACCCTGATCCTGCACATCTGAACCTCCAGAGGACAGAGGTTGGTGGTCAGTGGTCACAGCCAGTCCTTTCAGCTGACTGGCCTGGGTAAACCCCTCTCATTGACCTGCCAACAGCAATTAAAGCTCAACTAAAAGAGGAGTGTTTACTCAGCCCACAAGAAGGAAATATCCGAGTACCCAGCTTGGGTGATGTGCCACTAGACCCTACAGGACACCTACTACATCAGGCCACACTACCAAGACATGGAGTCATAGCAGCTCTACCTAATACATAGAAACAAACACAGGGAGGCTGCCAAAATGAGGAGACAAAGAAACATGGCCCAAATGAAAGAACAGATCAAAACTCCAGAAAAAGAACTAAATAAAATGGAGATAAGCAACCTATCAGATGCAGAGTTCAAAACACTGGTTATAAGGATGCTCTAGGAACTTAGTGAGGACCTCAACAACATAAAAAAGATCCAGTTAGAAACAAAAGATACATAATTGAAATAAAGAACAATTTACAGGAAAACAACAGTAGAGTAGATGAAGCTGAGAATCAAATCAATGACTTTGAACACAAGGAAGCAAAAAAACAACCAATTGGAACAAGAAGAAAAAAGAATTTTTAAAAAAACTGAGAATAGTATAAGCAGCCTCTGGGGCAACCTCAAGCGTTCCAACATTCACATTATAGGGGTACCAGAAGGAGAAAAGAGTAAGGAATTGGATATCTATTTGAAAAAATAATGAAATAAAACTTCCCAAATTTGGTGATGGAAATACACATGCAAGTCCAGGAAGCACAGAGTCCCAAACAAGATGGATGCAAAGTGGCCCACTCCAAGACACATCATAATAAAAATGCCAAAGGTTAAATTTAAAGAGAGAATCTTAAAA
Organism: Furipterus horrens; assembly: GCF_987537825.1. Classification (NCBI taxonomy): domain Eukaryota; kingdom Metazoa; phylum Chordata; class Mammalia; order Chiroptera; family Furipteridae; genus Furipterus; species Furipterus horrens. The sequence continues at coordinate 120,790,776 of NW_028327175.1, forward strand.
GCAGCAAGAGAAAGGAAGTTAGTTACCTACAAGTGAGCTCCCATGAGACTGTCAGCTGATTTCTCAAAAGAAACTTTGCAAACTAGAAGGGATTGGCAAGAAATATTCAAAGTCAAGACTGCTCTACCCAGCAAAGCTATCACTTACAATCGAAGGGCCAATAAAGAGCTTCTCAGACAAGGAAAAACTAAAGAAATTAATCATCACCAAACCATTATTATATGAAATGTTAAAGGGACTTATCTAAGAAAAAGGAGGTCAAAACTATGAACAATAAAATGACAATACATGCATTCCTATCAACAACTGAGTCTAAAAAACAAACTAAGCAAATAAGAACAACAAAGACATAATCATGGATACAGAGAGGGTTCTGATGGCTGCCAGATGGGAGGACGGTGTTGGGGAATGGGAGAACAGGTGAGCGGATTAAGAAGTACAAATAGGCAGTTACAGAATAGCCAGGGGGATGTAAAGTAGGGTAAAGGAAATGGAGTATCTGAAGAACTTATACCATGACCCATGCTACATGAACAATGGTGGAGGGATTGTTTGGGGATAAGGCGGGTCCTGGGTGGAGGGGGGCAAAGAGGGAAATATTGGAACAACTGTAGTACCAATAAAATACAATTAAAAAAAAAATAAAAAACAGCCCTGGCTGGTATGGCCGTACTGAGTGCCAACCTGAGAACCCAAAAGTCACTGGTTCAATTCCCAGTCAGGGCACATGCCTGGGTTGTGGGCCAGGGCCCCACATGGGGGTGTGCAAGAGACAACCAATCAATGTATCTCTCACACATCGATATTTCTCTCCCTTTCTCCCTTCCTTCCCTTCTCTCTAAAAATTAATTAATTAATTATTTTTTAAAATAAATAAATAAAGCCACAAAATAAAGAGACTTGCAAAGATGTAAAATGCTATTCTTCTCGGTAAATGTTTTTGTTTCCTGGAAAAGTTATTTTTTGTTAAAATATATGTTTATATAATGGGTTCAATGTTATTTTTAAATTAATAAATACTTGTGAATTATCTTTTTTAATATAAATAGATACAACTCACAAAGCTCTTTGAGGACCTCAATAATTTTAAGAATAAAGGAGTCCTGGGTGAGGATGGACAAAATGGATAAAAGGAATCAAAAGGTACAAATTTCCAGTTATGATAAATAGGCCCTGGAGATATAATGTACATACAGTACTATGATTACAGCTAATAATACTATACTGTTGAAAGTTGCTGAGAGAGATGCAAAAGATCTCATCTCAAGAAAAAAACTTATAACTAGGTAAGGTAATGTTGACCTATTATGGTCATCATTTCACAATATATACATATATCAAACCATTATGTTGTACACCTAAAACTAACAGTGTTATATGCCAATTATATCTCAATTTTTTAAAAAGAGTAATGGGGCCCAGAGACCAAAAATTTGAGAACTACTGGGCTAAGTCAAGCTGGGTCTGTGGATCTGCATCATCAGCACCTCTGGGAGCTTGTCAGAAATTACAAATCATCAGGCCCCATCCCACACACACCTACTGTAGTAGAACCAGAAGGAAAAGGGCCCAGGAATTTGAGTTTTTACAAGGTCTCTAGGGCAGTTGTTATGCTTGCTTACTTGATTTTTAAGAAGCACTGGACTAGAGAAAATCATGTAAAATGATATGAGGGGAAGCTATAAAATGATTTTAGAAAAGACAACAGAAAAAATACTCAAAACTGTAACATGAAAATTTTCCTGAAGATGTGACTATACAAAATAAAAGAACTTATTCTGCCCCTCCCAAACATGATAAAGAGTAATCAATACTAAAACATTAGGTTTAAGAAAGAAATGTACGCAGATAAAGCACATATACAAAGAAGAAATAACTGAATTCAGTCTTCTCCACAGTAACATTCAAAGCCAGGAAACAGTGATGCAGTATCTGCAAGCTCTGGGACAAAGAGGGGCTTAACCCAAAGCTCTCCTGTGAGTATACAGAAGGTGACATTTTCTCAAACATGCAAAAACTCACATAATATATTCCCACTAATTCTCATTCTTGAGGAGGATACTGAACAATAAAACCATTTCAAATAAAGTGATAAATAAAAAAATAAAGAACTAAGAAATGGAGAAGTTGTGACAAAGGGACTAATACAAGCACTGAATTAAATACAGAAGACTAGTGTGCCAACTTTCTCATCTTTCACAAGCAAGAGGTCTCTAAATATATGGTGTAGGACTTCCGGCCAATATGGAGGCATAAATACACATGCTGCTTCATAAATTTCTTCACAGCTAAGAAGAAATTTACAACCACTTCAAAATTAAAACAAAACAAAACAGAAAATACAAAAAATTAAAACTACAGGGAAGTCCAGCAAGAAATAAAGAAATAATCAACCAGAAAGGGAGGAGGGGCAGAGCCAGGATGGAGAGAAAGAGGAACAGAGGGGCGGGCAGCATGGCTAGAGGCGGCGCAGCTCACGGAAGAGCGGCAGGCGGTCATGGCTAACAGCAGCCTTGATGAAAAAGTCATACCATTTAAACCCAAGAAACGATCCCAGCCCCAAACTAGACCACACAGCTTGCAGTTCCAGAGCCAGGGAAAATAGAGCTGCATTGCTTCTGACTGTGAAATCAAGTGGGGGCTGGGGCGGAGGAAGAAGCTGCCAGTCTCGAAAAGGAGGCAGCTTGCTTAGTACGGGAAGGTGAAGAAGTGCCTGGAAAAGCATGGGCAACCAGCACTTTTCCCTCTCAGACCCCTCCCCCACATACAGCGCCAAAACGTGGTGACCCGGTTGCCAGCACTAAGGAATACCTAAGGCTCCGCGCCCTATAAGAGGTGTGACAGCCCTTGCCCAAATCAGAGGCAAACACAGAAAGATGAGGAGACAGAGAAGTACCACCCAGAAGCGGGGGCAGATCCAGGTCCCAGTGGCACAACTAAGCAATGAGCAGGTAGCACGCCTAACCAATGAGGAGACAGAGAGCTTAACAGAGGGACAGTTTAAGGCACTGGCGATTAGGATGCTCACAACTCTGACAGCAAAGAATAAACAGGACGGGGAAAGAATGAAGGCTATCCTGGCTGAAATGAAGGAAAATCCATATGAAACAAGTGGTGAAGGAAAGGAAACCAGCGTTCAAATCAACGAATTGGAACAGAATGAAGAAACAGTCAACGAGTACAGAAGGAGGAAATGAAAATTTAAAAAAAAGTGAGGAGACGCTTAGAAACCTCTGGGACAGCTGTAAACGTGCCAACATCCGAATCGTAGGGTTTCCAGAAGGTGAAGAGGGAGAGCAAGAAACTGAAAAATTATGTGAAAAAATAATGAAGGAAAATTTCCCTAATTTGGGGAAGGAAAGAGACATATAGGTCCAGGAACTACAGAGAGTCCCAAACAAACTAGACCCAGGGGGGACCACACCAAGACACATCATAATCAAAATGCCAAAGGTTAAGGATAAAGAGAGAATCTTAAAAGCAGCAAGAGAGAAGAGGAGAGTTACCTACAAAGGGGTACCTGTAAGACTCTCAGCTGATTTCTCAAAAGAAACTTTGCAGGCAAGAAGGGACTGGCAAGAAGTATTCAAGGTGATGAAAAACAAGGACCTACCACCAAGATGACTCTATCCAGTGAAGCTGTCATTCAGAATAGAAGGGCAGAATAAGTGCTTCCCAGACAAAGTAAAGCTGAAGGAGTTCATCATCACCAAGTCATTATTATATGAAATGTTAAAGGGACTTATTTAAGAAAAAGGAGATCAAAACTATGAACATTAAAATGAAAACAGTATCACAACTATCAACAACAGAAGCTAGGGAATGGAAACAAAGGTAAACTAAGCAGACAACTAGAGTGGGAACAGCATCATAGGTATGGGTATTGTTGGGGGAGGGCAGCTGGGAGGGGGAAGAGGGAGAGGGAGGGAAATGGTGCAGGAATTAAGAAGCATAATAAGAGGGTGGAAAATGGACAGGGGGATGTTGAGAAGAGCTTTATGCACTAAGGGTGGAGGGGGGACTGCTGGAGGGAAGGGGGGTCACTGGGTAGAGGGGAGCTAAGGGAAAAGAACTTGGGACAACTGTAACAGCATAATCAATAAAATATACACAAAAATCAAATAAATGAATAAATAAATGGTGTAAAATTAAAACGTGTAGTAAGAAACTGGTTTTCATAATCTTTTTTTCTTAACCTTTGAGTATCTTTTACAAACTAATATTCCTTGTGAAAAAAGCATCTCAAGGTCAGCAATTCCTTCCATTTAATACCACTGTTAATTCAAATGAAACTAAAATTTAAATGTTTTTATTCCATATATGTATATGATACAATGCCACGTTGCCTTTTTCTTTAGAGTTTTATCTCTCTTTATCAATGTGCAGACAGATATCTGGGATGATGTTATTTCTGTACAGGTGAACACTTGGTAAATTTTTACATTTGATTTTGTACCTTAACCTTGGCAATTCTCAAACATTTTGGTCTCAGAACCCCTTTAATGCTCTTACAAAAAAACTGAGGACACCAAAAAGCTTTTGTTTATGCAGGTTATTTATACTGATATTTGTCATATTAGAAATGAAAACTGAAAAGTTTGCAAATATTTAATTCATTTAACCCTTTGAGTGCCAATATCGCTGTGAGCGACGCTGACAAATTTTCCCGAAAAGTGCCAGCGTCGCTCCAACTCTTTTTTTCAATGGCTATAAATGTAAATAACAATGGAATAATTCAGTTTATGTTTTGTTCTCTTTTCTTATACCTCAGGTTATATATTGATATAATTTTTTCTCATGTTGATCCAAATTTCAAATTTTTACTCTTGTTCAAATACTGACATTAATTCTGTTATAATTTTTACTTACATTTTAAACGGTCCTTTTAATTTCATTTATTTTTGCAATAATCGTCGAAACTCTATGCAGTGTGCATGATAAGGAAGCCTTTGCTAATGGACACTTTCATTGCCTCATGGTATAGCGTTAGCATTTTTTCCGGTGTCTCAACACAGTAGATTTATTGCTCTCGTGATGGAAACGTGGGGAGTCCTTGAGACATTTGACACCTCATATGGAGAGACAGGAAACTGAATGTGGATATGATATAGGATGGGGGACCTTTTACCATCTTACAATGAGTCAGTCTTTCCGATGAGGGGACATTGTTTACTGAGGACATGCAAAGTGCTGCATCTTAGGTCCATTCCACCAGTGATGGAATCACGGAGCATCCTTGAAACATCTGACCCCCTCATCTGGAGAGATAAGGACCTGATATCCTCTGACAATGAGTCACCCTTTCAGAATGAGGGGAGCGTTGTTCACTGTGGAAATGCGAAGTGCTGCACTGGCTTCTCAGGGTATCCCTCTAGTAGGTTGTAAACACAACAAAGGTTAGGCGTCAGAGCAGATCTGGACGTCACCACTGCCCGACGGTGTCTGCGGTAAACACGCACTTTCTTCTGCTTTGAATAAAAAGTATCAAAAGTTGGTATCCTCTGGGTGACGCGATATTCTTATCATACTAGAGTGGATCATTCTTTTGTGCCACAAGAGCAAGACTACTTTCCAGAGTCGTAGATGAAGAAAAGGATTCAGTTGAACTTCAGCCAGGAGTGATCTTATATGATTCTCATACCCAGTATTCATTCATTTTGTGCCCATGTTTTTTAATACTGAAAAAACATTTATATAAAAACCGAAAATGAGTGCCGCAATTAAGAGAAAGGAAACTTTGCACGAAGAAGAAATTTCTAAATTGACCAGCAATAAATCGAGTCACAGTGATTTTGTGATAAGTGATCTTGAAAGCAGTGCATCTGAAGATGAAGCGAAGACGAAACTGAACCATCTTCTTCTGAAAGTGATGCTAGTGAAAGCTGTTGGGCTGAGAGGGACGCAGATGGGCAGGACCCAACACAACTGCAGCATCATTTTGCAGAGCCTCCAGGTGTGAAGCGAGCCCCACTGACTGATTTGAAGCCAACTGCTTATTTTCATCTCTTCTTCACTGAAGTGCTGCTGAAGCCTATGGTCACCGAAACCAACAGATACACACAACAGCACCTTCAGTCACACAAAAACTTGTCCCCTAATTCTGGAGTGAGTTCTTGGAAACCAGTGACAGTTGCAGAAATAAAAGCTTTTATAGTTTGTATACTGAACATGGGCATAATTACTAAACCAAGCATGTACAGCTACTGGTTGAAAAAGAAACCTTTGTCAATTGCTTGGTTCCGGCACATGTTCTCTCATAACCGATTTCAGTTATTGCTGAGGTTTTTCCATCTTATAGACGATTCCAAAATCCCCACTCCTGATGACCCATCTTATGACCCATGTGCTAAATTTCAGCCAATAGTTGATCATGCCAATCGTATCTTTCGGCATTACTATACTCCCCACCAACAATTGAGCACTGATGGGAGTTTGGTTAGTACCAAAAGTCACAGCAGATTATTGCAGTACTTGCCAAATAAAGACCATCATCACCGGGGAGTAAAATTTTGGAGGATGTGTGATGCTGTCTCAAATTACTGTCTTGTATTCTATGCTTACCTTGGAGCAAAAAGTAATACAGACAAAAATAATAGGAAAAACATGGTTTGGCTTATACCATAGTAACCAATACCATAGGAAATTAAACGAATAAAGGTTACCACATCTTTTGCGACAAATTTTTTAGTTTGATTCCCCTGGCTAGGTACCTCTACTCAGTAGGGACATACATTATAGGAACACTTCATAGGAATTGAAAATTTCTCCCTCATCAGATTCTATAAAAGTTCAGTGTGGGAAAAGTAAGATTTTTTAGAAATGCCTTCCTGTTACTGTGTGGGTTTAGGAAAAAGAAATCTCAAAGAAAGCAGGTATTGCTCCTTAGCTCTTATTCAGGTCCAACAGTGTCGAACATAGCACCAAAAAGAAATATGACACCAATTTCCAAGCCAGATATCATATTGGAATACAACCAATACATGGGAGGCACAGACACGTCTGACATGATGCTTTATGTGTATTTGGATGCAAGAAGAACACTGAAGTATTGGCAGAAGGTTGTGTTCAATGTATTATCAAGAATGCTGCTGAATGCATACATTCTTTATAAGGAAAATTTTTTAGGCGGGAACAAACCAATGTCTCGATTGAACTTCAACACTTCCATAATAGAAGAACTTGCCAGAGAATGGCATGAGGTTAGAGACACAGTTAACAAATCCAGCAATGAAGAAAATCCACCAGGTTTCTCTCACATATATGACATAAAGATGCTTCCAGAAAGAAAGCTAAGATAGTGTAAGGAATGCTCAACACCGGAAAGAAAAAACAGGTCGAGAACGGTATGTGTGAGATGTGACAAAGGGCTGCACCCAAGATGCGTCAATAGCCACAAATGTTAATATATAAACATTTTACTATTATTGTGTTGTTTTTGCATTTCATTTTTGCTTATAAAGTTTTTCACTGTTGATATCTGTTGATAAATGTCTCTAGTGTGAATGCCAGGGTTTTTTTGTACATTATGAGGCTTTCTTCATTTTTTCAAAAATGTATGCAACATTTGGCATACTTCTTGCTTGTTATCCATGTGGCCGTGTGTTTTTTCAAATTATAATAATAGGTTTTATATTATGCAATATATTATACTTCAAAAGCCATATTGAATGAAAGAATTTTTTCTAAAATAATTGTTAAAATAACTTTAATGCAATAAATATTTTTGCTTCATTGCATCAAAGAACACTGCTTACAAAACTAGTGTATTTACCATATGTCGTGAAATTCTCAGCAAATTATTATGAATAATAATAATGTTTTTATAGTCATTTTTCATAAACTGCATTTCTCAGCAAAATAGCCTGGCATTTCTCACACGAATTTTAGCAATTACTCATGGCACTCAAAGGGTTAATAATAATAAACCCATTACACGTTAGCATAAATAACATATTTTCAAATGAAAACACTATAATTTACTCCCCCCAAAATAGTGAGGAGAATAGCAGCGTTTTTACTTTTAAAAAATCTCTTTAATGTCTGGCTTAAAAGAAGATAACTTGATTCTCTCATCCACTTCTGCCTTAAATCTACTGCAATATGTTGTTTTTACTGAATTGTATCAAGAAAACCCAGCTGCACATTTAGATATATGACAACTACAGCTATTCTCTAATAGAATATTAAAATTTGATGAGTTAGTAATTAATAAAAGGGTAAATTTCTATTGTTAAAAATAATTAAAAAGTTGTCCCCTGGCATTTTATCTTGACGGTTATTGCTGATTTCTGTTCTTCAAGAGCTGCATTTATTACCAGATTATATTCATCAAAATCTCAGCTACCCAAGTTGATAATCAGAGGATCTGGTTTCACAGAATAATGCAAGACGAAGGTTCAAGTAAAATTCTGCAAACGTTTGGGTTATAGGATTGATAATAAAATTTTGATTTTGAAACTGCTGTGGTGACTTTCTACTTGAGTCATACAACTCTTTGCCAAAGACAGTAACTGTTTCTGGTATTCCTTTCCTCAGCATGCATGGGCCAATGGCCATTTATGAAAGATGCCGGGTCAGAGGAAACCACCACCACCCAACTAGAATTGTCAGGGCTTAACCACGATTGAAATGAGGCGTTGGTGATGGAAGACCCAACAGACACCACCTCAGTATGATCTTAAATTAAAACTGGGCCTCTCTGGGTCCTTAAGCCTTTTTAAAGTCTCTTGGACATTTTAAAATAGAACTAAATTCTGGCTTAAAAAAACAAACAAACAAAAGACAAGAAAAGTTGTCCCCACTCTTTAGCTCAGAAGAATTTTTCTAGAATGGGAATGCTGAATTAAATCATAGATGAAAATAATGATGTTCAGAACAGCTACCGTTTGATCTATTATTATTTGTTTGGCATTGCACTAAGCATTTAGCATACATATTCTCACTTAATGTTCACAGTTCTGAGGTAGGTGTTATTATTATTGCATTTACAGACTGTTAGAATAATTAAAAGAGACACATTACACATTTCCCCCGTGATCCTCAGCTACTAAGAGGCAGAGCTGAAACTAAAACCCCATATCCTATGGTCCTTCCCAGAAGGTATGTCAGCCAGAAAGATTATACAACCAGGAAAAATGGTAAGAACATTCAAATATAGAAAAAGATGTAGTATTTAAAGTCGCATGTAAAATACTGTGTACTCTATAACTGCAACTATAGGAAAGTATAAGAACAAAGACTGAACAGGATTATGCAAAGGTAAAAATTATCTAGGTGGATAGGATGACCTATTTTTTTTTCTCTGAAAACAAAAATCTTTTAACATTATTTCTCAATGGAAGTGATTTTACTCAGCAGAGTATGGAAGAGTTTTTCAAAAGTTGTATTTTAATCAAAATGGAAGGAATCAGCACAGCACAAAGACTCTGCCTCATGCTGCAACATCTCCAATGCAAACTTGAGAGAGCTTTAACAAGCTACCTGCGTCAAGAGGGGGCCTTGAGTATAAAACCTATGGGCGACTTCATCTTCCCTGAACTGGGCCAGGCCCTGGCAGCTATATGCACCCATGCCCCAAGAAATGCATGGATGACCCCAGTGTATTTGATGACTTAGAAGCAACCCAGACATGGTTGGAACACCTATAAACAGGCTTTCATGCCAAGATCTCTCTCAGCTTTTCTACTTTATAATTATTAAAATTTCCTGTTTTCTATCAAGATCTACATTTATTAAGTTAGTTCCCCACCCTCAGCACTACTGGCATTTGGGCTGAGCAATTCTTTGCTGTCCTGTGTACTGCAGGATATTTTAGCAGGATCCCTAGCCTCCAGTCACCAGATGCCAGTAGTATTCTTTTATCCAGTTATGGTAACCAAAAAATGCCTCCACATTGCCAAATAATTCCCTACCAGGCAAAATCACCTCAACTGAGACACTGACTTAACTGCAGCCTCGGTGCAGTAAAATGGCAACTTTATTCAAGGAGCCCTTCGGGGGAGAAATTGAGATCACAGGAATTGTGAGTGACCCTTCCAAGTCCCATCTTTCTATAAGTAGCTTTATAAGGGAATACGTGAAAAGATTTGCAAGTGTACAAAGATGTTCAATTTGGAAAGAGTTTCAGGGGGGAAAAGGAAAGTATAAATTGGTCTCAATCAACTCAAGCTCTGTACTGTATCTGCTCCCTGACACTTTCCAATCACCGGTGTATGTACAGATCTATGAAAATATATACCATGTGAACGAGAATCATTGCAGAACAATTAAAGCTAATTCAGAACTGCAGTATTTATATAACGCCATTTTGTTCACTTTTTTCCCATTTGTCCAAGCAAAAAGACAAGAGAAGACTAAGAGGGCCGAGGCTGCACACGTGCAGAAGGAAGTAACAGTCATAGCCTAGAGAGGACACATCCACATCTTCTCTCATTTCATCCTCAGAAAACAGCTACTCTCCTTTTACAGCTGAGGACATCGATGGTCAGAAGGCACACAGAGGACATGGCCCAGCCAGGATTCTAAACCAGGAGGAGGCCAGCAAAAGTGGTGAGAGGGATTAAGAAAGTAAACTTAGGACAAAGTGCACCTGGATTAGGAATGATGTATTCACATCCCTGTCCTACCACTTACTAGTGATATGACCTCTGGCAAGTTACCTCCCATGAGCCCCAACTCGTCTGTAAATGAAACATAAAACCATCATCTACTTCACATCTACATCTTGTCTAGCTGAAGAAATTCAGGAGATAATGCAACAATTTGGGGAACTATTCTGAGAAATGAACCACACACACCCTTTAAGACTTACTCTGTAACATGACTGTTGCTGCAGGAACTAGTGATCAGACAGAAAACTTTACATGACAGTGTATGAGAAAAGAGACCCAAGGCCCACAGGGGGCTGCGCGGGGATTTGGGCAGGGCAGGGGACTCAGAGGCTACTGATTGGGGTATATTTAAAAATTATTCGGTTACTCACTGGGCCCTAACCTTTCTCAGAACGAATTTCCTCCATAAAACTAAGTTTATGGTCAAGAAAGATAACAATTTTCTAGAGGTTTTACTGCTTAATTTGCTGTCTTAAGTCCCCCTAGCTCAGGGAATAAGCCTGCCAGGCGAGGAGCTGCTGCTTGTACCCCATAAACTTTGTCTTCAAAGTTTAAAAAACATGACAATATTTCACTACATATTTTATAAACATACTTTGTAGCAAATATTTTTTCACACTGTAAACAAATATTTTGTATATATGTCAATGAGCTCTAAAACCCTCTTCTACTTTCTGGTAAAGGGCTATCATTGCATATAAGCTTCCATTTTTATTTTAAAGTGCAAATGGGCTAATGTGGCTCTAAAATAAAATGAGTGTCATCTGAAAGTGTATGTTATGTTTTGAGTGTGAAATTGCATATTTTGTGTTTTAGCTATTTTTTTTTCTTTTTGGGTTAATGGGTTTTTCAGAACCACAGTTGAATCCTTTTATTATTATTGTTGTTGTTGTTGTTGTTATTGTTTTTATATTTTCATGGAAACACGCATTAGTAAAACTAAGAGGTCAGATTTTTAAAATGTCATAACTGTAAGATAGGGGAAAGGGAAAATTGTTTTTTATTATTTTTATGTTGTATGTTAAAGAGAGTGAGTCCTGGATTTCAAAGTTTCATTGTGCTTAAATGGTGATAAGCACTGTTAACTTGTGGAACAAGCTGCAGCTTTGAAAACTTATTGAGGGGAACAATGAAAGCTGTGCCTTAGCAAAGCTAAGAGGTCAAATGGCTTCCTCTGTTATCCTGAGTGTCTGAATGACCTTAAGGACTTCTGAGCTACTTCAGCACTATTTAGAAGGCACTAGGGACTCAGAAATTCCTGTACTGTATCTCATAGGGTTGACATGAGCCAAGCCTAGGTGCAACGGCTGGCCTCACATCCTGGTGGAAACTTACACTCTTTGAGTATATGAGTAGCTAGGAGAACGGGATGAAAGAATATTAAGGACAAACAAGTGAGAGTGCGCTTAATGAAGTTCTTGTGGCCTCAGCTCAATGCAGTTAGCTGAAGATGGACAGGTTTTGTTTGGAGGTGGTTAGAAACACAAATGGAGAAGAGAACTTTCTTCATTGAATCCATTAACATTTGTTCCCCTAAAATGCAGTATGTGGGATGTTGAATGTTAAGGGTCTGGGTTTTTTATTATTTTTATAATTGTACAAAAATTAGTAAATGTCAAATGTTTTATATACTTTATTAATGCTTTTGAAATATTCTTTCTTATAGATTTAATAATTTTTTTAAAGCTTGGGTTGCTCGGCACTTGGTATTTTGTATTACGGGCTTTTGGTAAGCCAGAGGCAAATCTATAAGCCACTTATGTTTACCAGGACATGCAACAAAATTCAGAAGAAAATAAAAATGTTGACTTAATCATCAGCACTGTCCAAACAATAAGACAAATTCTGGTGACTTCACTTACAACTGTCACAAAGAGAAAAAAGTGTAACAAGTGAACATGCAACTCTTTTTTTTTTGAAGGGGAAGCATACCAGCTTAAAAGTTTACTTAAGTCCTAAGGTCTCCCCACAGTCTCGATTTATTTTGCTTTTTCTCAAATACTAAAATTCAAGACTTCAAAAATATTTTTAAGTGTCTAAATGTGCTTCTTGCAATTGTCAAGAAGTACATACTGTATTTTTAGGTTTTGGTTATATGGAAATACCAAATTAATCCATATTTTATTATACTTAACCTCATAAACAAAACCTAGATAACACATGAAAGAGCAAGCATTATTTTTTATTTGTATTTTTTTATATTCCCCAACCTGGCCTCCAGGAAAATAAGTCTGTCAAAGTATATACTAAGTTATTAGCTTGGAACATGCACCCAAACAAAACCAACTAAAACATACAGATTTTGGTAGTGAAAAACCATCACAGGAAAACAAGTTTTACTAGAATATACTGCTGCTGCTAACTTTAACTGGATGCTAAGCTATGATTCAACTATCTAACAACAAATCTAATTCAAAAGAACTAATCTTTGCAAACTATTATTTAAATGAAAAGACACATTTTAAGATCGCCTAAATTGCAGGAGATTCAATGGGGTACACTCATAAAATCAAATCTCTGCATCATTTGCAATTTTTTCTTTAATCATTCACATATTGCAAAATAAAACTCTGCAAAGTCACCTCAAATATCCACTTTGAGAATGAAAGTTTGCCACCAACTACAAATAAAGTTTAATTTCCTTTGGGTTTTTTTTTTTAATAATTTATTTATTATGTTTGTTTGTTTATTTTTAGAGAGAGGAAAAAGGAGAAAGAGAGGGAGAGAAACATCACTGTGTGGTTGCCTCTCACTTGCGCCCCCAACTAGGGACCTGACATGCAACCTAGTCATGTGCCCTGACTGGGAATCGAACCAGCGACACTTGGCTCACAGGCGGACACTCAATCCACTGAACCACAGCAGCCAGGGCTTCCTTTGGGTTTTTAATATACATACACTAGACCTCTGTAATAGATTTTAATCTAAGAAGCGTGACAAATGACTGTAAATGTTTTTAACCCAAGTGTGGTAAATGGAATTTGGAATAAACTAGTATACTATGAGCAGTTCCCAAAATTTCACGATATATTTTCAATTCTCCAGTAACTAAGAATTTCAACTTCCACATATTAACAACAGGCTACATGAAACAGCATGGGCTTACAGATGTCTGATTTCAACAGCCTATTTCCTTGGGGTAGAAGAGAAAGATGTGGAAATATTTCTCATTAGCCACATTAACCTTTACAGTAGAGGAAGAAATATGTGCCAATTCACAGGATGTACTCTACTTGAAAAGCATCTGTAATCATTTAGTGTAAACACAAGCATTTAGAAACTAAAGGTTCCTGCTCAGACACTATTTCCTCTTTCCATCCATCCTTAAAAGTAGCCATTTTTAGGTGAACTGCACCCTGACTTCTGAAATGGATATTAGCGTAACTGTGGACAATAACTAAACCACAGTAAACGATTTAATGACCACTGCAAGTATGCCCATCCTTTATCAAATTATTCTCAACTAATGTGAGGTCAAAACTGATGACTGCACACTGGTCTTCAATCTCCCCAGGCCAACATGACTTTTCTCTGAGCCCAGTGGGGAAAAAAGCACTGCGTGTTCCCGTCCCCTCCCAGGCTGCAGCGACCCCTGCATAACTACAAAGCAGACCCATCAAGCTCACAGGTTCATACCAATCTCAGAATGAGCAATACAGCCATGAAAACTAAGAAAAGGGGAAAAACAAATCAGGAGAATATGCAGTTAACAAGCTGAAGGAGACGCAAGGTGACAGAAGATTAAAGGTGTCACCTTCCTGATGGGCAAGGAAGAACAAAATATGTTGTTCAAAATATTATATTAGAAAGTATGAGTACTTATGAGGAACTAAGAAAGCTAGCTACTCAGAAAACATGGGCACAAAGGCCAAAAATAGATTAAGGAAGAATCAGCATCTGTAGCTGGCATAAATAAGCAACTGCTATCCTGCTGACACCCTCAACTGCATGTAGAGAGAGAAAGGCCACGTGTGGTGGGCAGACCGTACCACTTTCTCCTGAGGTTGGCGATGGTGGTGGGGTGGCAGCAGTAACACTGTGTTTGTCCCAGACAGTCTCCAAGATACCTGTATCAAGAAAGAAGAAACTGAGTTTAAGAGAGAAATAAAGTCCAATGTATGCAAATCAGATTTAGAAAAACAATTCATTGATATCTTGGATCAAACATCAGTGTCTAAACATCCCTCCCTCAACCATATGTCTAACTGCTCCTTTTTTCTACATCCTCACCGAAGAATATGTTTATTGATTTTAGAGAGAGGAAGAGGGGAGAGGACATTGATGTGAGAAAGAAACATCGATGAGTTGCCTCCCATATGCACCCCAACCAGGGACTGAACCCACAACCTACGTGTATGCTTTGACTGGCAATCAAACCTGAAACCTTTTGGTGTACGGAGGCGACACTCCAACCAACTGAGCAACCTGGCCAAGGCTCTGAACTACATCTTAAACAGCACCACTTGGATATCCAAAGTCAATTTACCCACAAACCTCATTTTCCTCACCCAGTAAATAGCACCATTCCATATAATCTCAGTAACTGGCCTCCGCTCTTCCCGTCTCTCCTCACCCCCACCCCCCACCCAACAGGCTTCCTCATGCTGAACTGTTTGCTGTTCGTTCCCTTTCTCAGCTTCTGACCTGCTCTCCTCCCCTAGAACCCCAACTTGACCTTTATACCAAAGTGCTACCTCTCTAGTCCTCAGAATTCCACTCAGCTGTCATCTCCTCCAGGAAATCTTCCTGTCTGTCAGGTTTTGCCTGCACATAAAACATACCTCTACTATAACTATTAACAGTTTTTTTAAACTGTCTTTCTCTCCTACTAGAGTATGTATTACCAGAGGGCAGAGGCTGTGTTTTATTCCTTTGTTACTCCTTACAGAACCTGGCACCTATGATGATCATGAAAGCTTTTGGAAATATTTCATTCTCAAAATATCTAATATTATGGGATGGATAAACCTTGAAAGTATCATACTAAGTAAAAGAAGCCAGACACAAAAGGTCATCTATTGTATGATTCCATTTTTATGAAAAGTTCAAATAGAAAAATCTACAGAGACAAACAGTGGGGTGGGGTGGAGGGGGGGGCACTGTAAATGCCTAAAGTAAGACGTAGAGATATCAGAAATGCTCCCTAATGGGAGAAATTTAACACTGAGTCAGGGGTGTCAATAAGTGCTTTGAATGAATGCCGAGGGTTGGATTATCACGTAGAGATCTGGGGAAGGAGAGCAGCAAATAACTAGATTACTTCTGATTAAGCATTCTTATAACCAACGGGAAGTGCCCACTACATGCCAAGCACTTTTGTTAACACATACAGAAGAAAAAGTTCCTAGACATCAAAAAGAAACTGGGTAGAGGAGCTGAAATTCAGAACACTCCTTTTCACTAGAACATTTTCAGGCAAGCCCAGGCTCCAGACACCTCTCAGCGCACCTCCAACAAGCAGGCTCAGGGTGCTCCGCTCTCTTCCTACCTCCTGTCTCATTCTTCGGTTTGCTTTCTCTTTATTCTTACTCTTCACACATTGTCATGGGGCTCTAATACAACACAGAAAATGAGCCCTGGCT
The DNA here is from genome assembly GCF_987537825.1 of Furipterus horrens. Lineage (NCBI taxonomy): Eukaryota > Metazoa > Chordata > Mammalia > Chiroptera > Furipteridae > Furipterus > Furipterus horrens. The sequence goes on from NW_028327175.1 coordinate 120,806,968, forward strand.
GCTGCGGCTCGGGTGGAGTGTAGTCCCATAAACTGAAAGGTCATAGATTCGATTCCCAGTCAGGGCACATGCTTAGGCTGCTGGTCTGATCCCCAGCTGGGGCTCATACAAGAGGCAACCAATTAATATTTCTCTCCCTCTCTCTCTCTCCCCACCCTCCCTTCCCCTCTTTCTAAAATCAATAAGCATGTTCTAAGGTAGAATTAAAACAAAAACAAAAACAAAAACCAGACAAGATGACAAAGAAAATGTTGCATACAACTACAGCCTAGCACCCAGCATACTGATTACACACCTTGTCTCTCTTCCTCCACATAATCTGACATTTTTATATCTTCCTACTCCTCCAAGTTCTCCTGATCTTAAATACAAATTATTTTAAATAAAGTGCTTGCCACCCACCTTACTTAAGACTGCAGAGCTCGGCATTTTTCAATCACATCCTATGACCTGGTCTATACCTCATTAATCACAGTAAGAGTGAGGAGCAATTAATGAAAAAATTTAAGGAAAGTAAGTTACAAACATTTTTTGAGATCCTGTCACATGCTGGACACTGGGTTGGTACTGGGAATATAGTACCACATCCCTTCCATTTTTGTGCTCAGGTCCAGTAACAGCTGAAACAACTGCTCAAAAATACTGAGGGCCACGGCCTGCACCCTGGGCGTCTGCAGGCAGCCTCTGTCTTCCGGCACCACCTGTGCTCACCTGTCAGTAGGCCAAGCACTGTCTGCACCTGGTCCAGCAGCAGCTTCCGCAACTCCTCCTTCCGCGCCACACTGAGGTCCTCACGGGGACAAGCCAGCTCTTCTGAAGTTGTCTTTAACATGATCAGCCCAAGGGGGGTTGTCACCGGGGACTGGATCAACTGCCAGGAAAACGTGAGTTCTGAGCAAACTGTTTTAGCCATTAAGGAACAAAGAGGACTAAGTAACATTAAACCTGTGAAGTACCACTATGTGTTTAATCTTACATAACAAGGTGACATAAATCAATGATTTAGAAAAAAAAAAACTTAGTATATTTATGTACTTTTTTAACCATTCAAAATATATTTTGTCTTATTTTAAAGACAAAATGCTAATACCATGCACTTAAAAATGACAACAACGCTCTTTTACACCTAACATGCCGATTTTTGCCCAGGTTAATGTATTAGTTATTTATAAACCAATCTGTGATATCTTTTCAACATTCAGGTGTTAAATCAACTTTACATTTCTAAGCTTTGTATGCTTCATACAAGTTCAAAATTAAACATGTGGCAGGCACAAAGATTGCATACACACTATTAAACTATGACTAGTTATGATTTTGCAAATACTATGCAGCAAATTATGTTATTTTTCCTAGCACTTGCAATACCCCCACTATACCATAAGAAAGTTTTCTTAAACACAAAACGGAAAAAAAGGTACACCTTGAACAGCATAACACTACTTTTATCTTTCTAATCAATTCCACAAAATTCAATGCATTACTAGTGTATTTATTTTCTGGTTTCCAGAAATGGTAAAAAAGTAAACAAGTTGCCACTAAAATTCTATTGAGTTACATGTTACAGTCTGTAAAAGAACAATTTAAGGAACACGAGCATTTTCTTAAATCATAATTAACTTTAAATGCAGTTCATTTATTGATACAAATAAATTTTTTAGTTCCTCAGTCTACAAAATATAAGCCTAAGGAAAGAGGACACCAGGAATTACACCCAGATAGAATGTATGTTCCCCACTTCAAGAACTACAGGGCAGACTTTCCAGTCAAGGTGGCAGCATAGGTAAACGCAGTACTTGTATCCTCCCACAACCACAACCATATCAAAATAACAACCTAATTACAGAACAACCATCATTCAGAACTGCCTGAAATCAAGATGAACAGAAGTCCTACGACTAGGGATTTTAAACAAGCCACATCAAGACTGGTAGGAGGGGTGGGGACACAGAATGGGCTGGTCCCACCCCCACATATGGCATATAAAAAAGGGGGAGGGATATCTCAGCTACGGAGGTGCCCCCTGAGGAGCAAGGAGATCCCAGCCCCACAACGGGCCCCCAACCCCAGAGTTCCAGTGCTGGGAAGAGAAGTCCCCATAACCTCTGACTGTAAAAGCTAGCAGGAACTGAGGCTGATTGAGACAAAGGGCCTCTGGAGTCTCAGGCAGTTCCTCCTACAAGGCCAAACGAACTCACTAACTCACTCTTTCTGGGCTCCAGTGCTGGGACAGCAGCTGGAAAGGCACCAGGGACATATAAGTGAGAGCTAGGGGGCCGCTTTCTCCTAGACAAAAGTGCTGGCAGAAGCCATTGTTTCTCCCCTCACGGAGACTGGTAGTTGGGTGCCATATCTGAGCCTCCATCAAACTGGCTATCACTGTTTGTCCCACCCTGATAATTCCCTGAGACCCCACCCCACCAAACCTGCAGGCCCACCCAAGCTGTTTCCAGTGCCTTCTCCATATGGATGGCCTGTCTTAGCTCCTGCTTCAAACTCTCCTAAAATCTCTCAAACAAGCATCTGGCTTTAGTGTGCCCCACACCTCTCACTAAGTGGCCACAGGCCCAGCACTAGCAGCAGCTCTGATGAATTAAGTCCTACTCTGTGGGGGATGGGCCCCTGCACAGCGGATCCTTCATGGTGCTTCGTAGTCAAAGCCAGTCCTTGCAGTGGATCAGCTGGCCTGGACATAAATGCCTCCCATTGACGAGCACCATGGCTCAACTACAACAGGAAACTGTACACAGCCCACACTGGGGTGGGGGAAGCAACTGGAGTGCCCAGCTTGGCTGATGGAAGAAGCTGTGTCACTGGACCCTACAGGACACCTACTACATCAGGCCACTCTACCAAGCAAGGGGACACAGCAGTTCCATCTAATACATAGAAGCAAACAAACAGAGGCTGCCAAAACAAGGAGACAAAGAAATATGTCCCAAATTGAAGAACAGAACAAAACTGGGAAAACAGAGACAAGCAATCTACTAGATGAAGAGTTCAAAACACTGGTTATAAGGATGCTCAATGAACTTAGGGGAAGAGTAGTTGAACTTAGAACTTCAACAGCATAAAGAATGGCATGTCTGTGGTTCCCTATCTTTGGGAACATAAGCATTAGAGGCAAAAAAAAATGTAGACTTGGAGAAGTCTGGCCAGCTTGTTCCATAGCACATTAAAAAAGGGGGGGGGGTATGGAAACCATAAAAAAGATCCAGTCATAATTGAAGGATACACTAACTGAAATGAATAAATTACAAGGAATCAACAGTAGAGTACATGAAGCTGAGAATCAAATCAACAATTTTAAATATAAGAAAGAAAAACACACCCAATCAGAACAAAAAGAAAAAAGAATCCAAAAAAGTGAGGCTAGTATAAGGAGCCTCTGGGACAATTTCAGGCATACCAACATTCACATCGGTGGGTGTTGGAAGAAGAGAGACAGCAAAAGATTAAAAACCTACTTGAAAACAATGACAGAAAACTGGTAAAGAAAACAGACATATTAAGTCCAGGAAATGCAAAGAGCCCCAAACAAGATGAAGCCAAAGAGGACCACACCAAACACATCATAATTAAAATGCAAAAGATTAAATACAAAGAGAGAATGTTAAAAGCAGCAAGAGAAAAGCAGTTAAGTTACCTACAAGGTCGCTCCCATAAGACTGTCAGCTGATTTCTCAATAGGAACTTTGCAGCCCAGAAGGGAGTGGCAAAAAGTATTCAGCGATGAAAACCAAGGGCTTAGAACCAAGATTATTCTACCCAGCAAAGCTATAGTTTAGAATCAAAGGACATATAAAGAGCTTCTCTGACAAGGAAAAGTTAAAGGAGTTCATTACCACCAAACCAGTACTACACGAAATGTTAAAAGGTCTTCTTTAAGCTTTGCCCGTGTGGCTGGGTTGGCTGGAGTGTCATCCCATAAACCAAAAGGTCACAGGTTCAATTCCCAGTCAGGGCACATACCTAGGTTGCAGGTTTGGTCCCTGGTTGGGATGTGTACAAGAGGCAGCTGATCAATGTTTCTTTCTCACATCCATGTTTCTCACCCCTATCTCTCCCTTCCTTCCCCTCTCTCTCTAAAATCAGTAAGAATGTCCTCAGGTGAGGATTAAAAAAAAAGACAAAGAAAAAAGATAAAAATATGAACATTAAAATGGCAATAAATACATATCTATCAACAAATGAATCTAAAAACAACAAAATAAACAAAAATGCAAAACAGAAAGAGACTCACAGAACAGAGACCATTTTGACAGTTGCCAGATGGGAGGGTGGTTGGAGGGGGATGGGAGAAAAAGGTGAAGGGACTAAGAAGTACAAATTGGTAGTTACAGCACAGTCATGGGGGTGTAAAGCACAGCACAGGGAGTACAGTCAGTGATACTGTAATAACTATGTATGGTGCCAGGTGGGCACTAGATTTATCGGGATGATCACTTAGCAAGTTATATACTGTCTAATCACTGGGGTGTACACCTAAACTAATATAATATTGTATGTCAACTATAACTGAAAAATAAAAAATTTAAATTAAAAAAAAAAAAAAAAAGAAAGAAAGAAATGCAGGCACTTTCCTCTGCCTTGAAAACTCTTTCCATTACAGACCAAGGAAAAGTTCATCCCCAAAGAGTAGGAAAAGTACTCCATCATGGGAACTTTGATAAATTCAACTCCCCCCAGAAGTAGCATTGTGTAAAAGCAGTAGCAACTAATGGCGTATTAAAAATGCTCTCTATAGGTGACAGATGGAAACTAGACTTTTGGTGGTGAGCATGCAGCAGTTTACAGATATCAGTTATAATGCTGTCCACCTGAAATTTATGATGTGAATGTTACCTCATTTAAAAAAAATGCTCTATATTAAATCAGTTCTCTTGAAAACTAAAACTTTAAGTACATCCTCCGAAAGTTTTCTTTTCTACAAGTTTAGACTATTTCTAACACTGACTTAAAATTCAGATAATGCAGTAGTGGAGAAACTGACAACCCTTATATAACAATTTTTCCTTCCATAATAAAGTAGAACTGACCCTTCATGAGTACCCTTTTCCATTTGAAGGCCTATCGGTTATCCATCTGTATTTTACAAGATTTCCATTACTCCCCCCCCTTTTACTTCTTTCTTTCTTTTCTGTCATTTCTTTTCTTCCCCCAAGCCCTCAATCTTAACTCTCTCAGCTGGGAATGACTCCTACTACCAAATAGTACACTTGGCAATACACTTTCCTATAATATGAAATGCTTCTGTGTTCTCCAGAAATAAATTCCTAGAACATGGAAACTTATCTTAAAGCTTTCCTTCTTGTCATTATTTGAGAAAGGAGACAGGCAAGAAACACTCTGAAAATGAAAGTTATTCTTTACTTGAAAGAACAGCTTGATAAAATGTTTAATTTCACTTCTCTCTAGTTTTGTGTCCAAGAAGGTATTATTAAAAGAATATTTTCCTTCACTATCTTCACATATATAAGCTCATAACATTAAATAATTTCTGAAATTCATTTTAACAGAGAATGAATAAGCACCTTTAGGTTGAAGATCAAGTTCAGGTTCTTAGTGTGAGCATCTGAAAAGGTTCAACATTTTTATTACACCACCAATCAGAGGAGAAATCGCAATTCTTTCCTATGCTGCTTTCGGCTTGCTCCTTAATTATCTGGCCCAGGCACAGTGTGTCCACAGATGCAGCTCAGCAGACTTCAGGAATGTGAAGAACAGACTCTCTAGTAAGGTGTGGTATGCGTGCTAGAGTATGGGGTGGGGGCAGGGGTGAGAGGAGTAAGTTTGATTTCAACTACTTCCTTCTCCAGTGGCCTAGAAAGGGTATAACAACAACACAGAGAACTGCAAGTATCTTTCTGGGGCCCTGAATCAACTCCTCTCTGGTACGGTGGTGGCATAAATTACATAAATGTCTCAGCCAACTTCAACAGAGTTAAAAATGTTTTTAAACTTAAAAACTATGCATCCCAACTGCAAGCAAACCAAGACAGAACTGAGCCCAAAAAACCTTTTAGATTGTATGTATGATTATGAAGTTGACTCCAGAACCAGTCTGCTCTTATTTACCAATACCTGAAGAGAAGGTTCACTTTATCATCATTATCAAGAATGTCAGCAATGGAGCACTAATCACTCCTGACATGGTTTTCATGCCACTGACTGGTTCTCGTGGATAATTAAGCAGCAGAGAATACAACTGGAAAAAATTTTAAAGATCACTTAGTCCAATCCTCTCATCTTACAGAGCAAATGGAGACTTCCATAAGTGGCAGGAGTTGCTAAAACCAAAAATGACTTCTGACAAAAGCGGACACAAACCCCAAACCTGCTGCCTCCCAATCCAGTACACTTTGCACTACACAGTGTTTCAAAGTCATGAAGGCTGCATGAGATTAGAGTCATTTTTGAAGGGGTAAAAAAGGGGATGTGCTGGAGAACAAAGAAAGACAACTAGCCTTTTTAAATAAATTTCCATGAGCACTTCACCTAAAAACACCCTTGCCCATTTCCATTTATCATCATCAATTACACTTCAAGGGTAGACAGGAAATGTCCATTCTTCATCAGAGAAACTGATCCCAGCTGGGTGAAAATACGGCTCCTCCTCACCTGCTACTGGGAGGGCTGTGGCTGACTCATACCCACTGCTTCTTCTCAATGGACAACCCAAGAATGAACTCCAACCTTCTCTGTCTTTTCTATTTCCAATGGACTTCCAAGCACCTTCTTAAGAGAGCCATGGAGAGTTACCACCTGTCCTCAACTTGGAGTGAAGGAAAGTGAATCAGAGAGAGCCAGCCACACCTCTCATCTCATAGCCTACTGCTCCAGGCTCCTCGGCTTCTGTACCATTCCTCAGGCCCTTTGCACCTACTGTTCCCTAGGTCTAAAACAATGTTCCCCTGGATACCCACATCTCACTCCATAACCTCCACTCAGGTTTCTGCACAAATGTCTGCTTGTCAGAATAGCCTTCCATGGCCATTCCATCTAAATAACACACCCTAATAATCTCCCTCTCCTTACCCTGAATTTAATTTTTGTCATAATACTTTAATCATCTAAAAGCATTAGTTTATTGTCTACTGAAGCCTCCCCCTTGAGAGTATAAGCTCCATGAAGACAGGACATTGTTATTTGTTCATTACCATACAGCCTTACCATATATTTAGCACATGGCTGAGATTCAACTAATAGTGTACTGAATAAATGCATGAATCTACAATATCAATTCAGTAAAACTAAATAAGCAAACAAACAAAACTGAATGAAGAATTCGTGTGCCACTTTGAAAGGAAATCTGAAAGAAGTAATATTGATGCTGAATCTTTTTTTAATTGCTACATCATTCAAATGGACTGCAGGAAGAACAGGCAGAATGTTAGAAAATGGTATTGTTCTAGAAAATCCTGAATCACTGAGATTATAACCAATTTTTTTTTAATTTTCTATAAACTGTACATCAATACCCATTTCCTGCACACTCAAGACTGCCTCAATAATATGAAAATATTTCCAGCTATATCACATGATTCAAATGAACACCATCTCCTTCTTAGCTTAGGTCCCACCTATTTATTCAGTGATGAGTTCAAATCCTGACTCGTATGTAGTGAGACCTCTTTTCTGAACCCCAGAGCCCAACTGAATTCACCGTCTACCAACATTCATTCCTTCTTTCTTCATCACTGGCCTGGAAAATCTGCTGTCTCAGCCGGAAACCTGGAAAACATCCTAGATCTCTCCCTTCCTTGACCCTTACCACCCACTGACCAAAGCCTCTTGACTCTGTCTCTTAAGTGCCTCCACTCCATCCAGCAGGTGGGCCTCTGCTTGGCTCAGGTGCTGTTCGCGGCCTCACCCCTCTGCAGTCCGGACTGCACTCTATTGCTAAAGTTGTCATTCCAACATAAAGATGTGACATGTCTCCTCCTTTGTCCAAAGTTTTCTTTGAGTCAGGACCATCCCAGTCTGGCCCCTGCCCATCAGTCTAGCCCCTTACTCTGCGCCACAACACCACCTCCCACCATCACCAAGCACACAGAAACTACCTCAGCCCCCCGAGTGTGAGTGCTGTACCAGCGCTGCACTCTGCACATACTTCCACTACAGGAACTGCCATATCGTTGGAGAATTACTGTTTCCACAGCTTTCTCCCCACTAAATTATGACTGCTGAAGGCCTCATCCTTGCACTCAAACACCTAACACAGTACCAAACAGGCTTTCAAATATTTGCCAAACAAAATTTCACAAGAGTTATTAACAAAGCAATTGAGTTTCCCCTGCCCTTTCTCCACTGCACAAGGTACATGCCTCAAGAATACAAAATTAACTGAATCTATCCTATACTGACCTCACTGCTACAGCTACAAAATGCTAATCTTAAAACTCTTCTTCAAGAAAAGGAAATAATCACTTCTACAAATAAGCTATGTACAAGATAAAGTTTCCTCAGGTATAGCCTTACCTGTAAAATGTTAGTAAAAAAGTCATGGTAGAACATGGGCCAATCTTGACGGCCAATATCAACAATAACTTTGCAGAGCTTGTTCCGGATAAAGTAAGGTAAGGTTTTGTGGTGAGCCAAAAGGAGTTTGGGTAGGCAGCTACGGATTTCCATCTTATCCTGAGATGGGACCCCAAGCCACATTTTATTGATTAGATTCTGAAAAACAAACACATCTTAAAGTTAGGAATCTACACACAAAAATAATCGGTTTTCATCCAATGGTTAGCTGTATTGCCTCAAACAAGAAACTCTAATTTTAAACAAAGGTTTGGAGCAATTTGGTAATAAAAAGTAATAAAAATACTCAAATCCTATAACACAGCAATCCCATTCCTAGAAAGAGCTCCTAAATAATTTAATGGAAACAAAAAGCTGTATGTGTAAAAACTTTCTATTACGTCATTGTCTCTAAAAGCCACCAAAAAACAATGACAAAAAGAGAATGGCTTGGTGAATAATGGTACAACCACTTACAGGAATATAATATAAAGGTAAGTGGGGGTAGGGAGCAGAATACAAAATGCCATAAGCAATATGATTATTATAATTAGGTTTTTACAAAGTATGCATAGACCCTGACTGGGTGGCTCAGTTGGTTGGAGCGTCATCCCATACACCAAAAGGTTGCAGGTTCCATCCCCGGCTGGGCCGAGTACAGGAGGCAACCAACTGATGTTTCTCTCTCACATTGATGTTTCTTGTTCTCTCTCTCTCTCTCTCTCTCTCTCTCTCTCTCTCTCTCACCCTTCCTCTCTCTAAAAATATCCATAAACATATCCTCGGGTGAGGATTAAAAACAAACCAGTAAATAATTTTAAAAGTGTGCATAGAAAGACAAAAATGGGAAGAGAATCGATAAAAATGAAACGTTCTGTGGTTAAGATGAGAGAGAGTATTCTGGATATCATCCCTCCTTCCAAACTTTAATTCTCTTTCCTTTTTAAATGATAACACAGAAGGAAAGTTATATACTACCACAAATGACCTACCTACCTAACCCCATCTGACCTTCTGGGTCAAAGATGAAAAAGTGCCCAGGAACCCCAGACACCTGGATAAAGGTAGCATGTGGAGAAGCCCTGAGCTGAATTATTAGTGTTTCCCAGCCACCTGTACATCAAAGCTAAAGTCTAGTGCCACTGAGATGGCAATGTGACTACAAAATACTTCTCAGAACAATATAAAATTATCTGACAACTCACCTCAAAAACCGTCAAACTGTACATCATTACATAGTCATTCCTGGTGCTGGAGAGAAAATACAGGCAGAATCTCCAGGCTCCTATTTGCTGGGCAAAGTTATTAAGAAGCTCCTCTGGAAAAGTTAAATAGCAAAAGAAGGCTTTGAAAATAAATGAAATTAATACAAGGCTGGGCTGTCTTATTAATTTTGTATAACGTGCTTCCCTCCATATATATTAATGTCGTCAAAACCAACTATAAAATCCGGCTGATTTTTTAACATAGAAATGACAGACCATACACTACTTTTCCGACTCTGAGGTGACCATGAGCAAGGACAGTGTGTGCAGCCATTTTAAAGTCAGTAAGCTTGCTAATGGACACTTTTTTTAGACAGAGAACTTTCATTGTTGAAGTTCTTACTTAACCTAACGTGTGAATAGACAATTATAAAAGTATCATTTATCTTATAAATAATGGTTAATTGTTAACTTGTTTCCTCTGGGGTAGGAGATATATACATATTTTCCCATCATTTACTCACATTGTACACACTCCCACACAGACACAAAATGATGGCTAGAGAAGTAGAAAAAGATTAAGACTAACCTTAGAAATAAAGGACAGACAAAAATGCAAGTGAATTCAAAATGGCTAATTCTCTTCATTTGGCTTGGTTTTATTTTTAGCTACCACCCAAAAAGAATAAAAAAGTAGCAATTATGGGAGATGCCAGGAACAGCCCTGTCCACATCAAATCAGTTAGAAATGGTTTTCCTGCTCCTTAGGCTGCTGGTAACATCAGCCAGAACCAAAGAAAATGAGCGTTGAGAGTCTGTCACCATGTTTCTGGACATGCTGCCCTTAGTCACCTTAACCTGCTATACTGGTCATGAAATATAACAGAAAAGAGATAAAAATACAAAGGCAACAACTCTGAGAAATTCTAGGAAGCCCTTGGAAAAGCAGGAAGCACAGCAGCCCATTCTAATCCTAAAGTCACTGCTCTGTTAGACCCTATAACTTAGGCTAAATGCACCAAGGCAGTCTCATTAAAAATTCCATAGAAGGTCCTGGCCAGTGTGGCGCAGTTGGTTAGAGCATCATCCCATAACCGAAAGGTTGCAGGTTTGATTCCCAGTCAGGACACATACTTAGGTTGTGGGTTCAATCCCCAGTCCATGTGCAGGTATGTGCGACCTGAGGCTCCAGACACATATGATCCCCAGCCCAGGCAACCATTTGATGCTTCTCTCTTGCATTAATGTTTCTCTCTCTTCCTTCCTCTCTCTTTAAAAGCAATGAAAAAAAAAAAAAAAAAGTCCTTGGGTGAAGCTTAAAAAAAAAAAAAATTCCATGAAAGGAAGCTGATGGCCTGCTCTTATAATTAAGTAAAAGTTTCTATGAATCCCAGAGGTGAAGTCAAACCAGAGAGAATGAGCTCTGGCTGGAAGTGAGGAACTCTCGGCTCTGTTCCACTAATTCACTGAGTCTGATCCCAAGTGAATCATTGCTCCTCTTTGATGCTTCAGCTTCCTCCACTGTTAGAATGACCAGATTGTCTCTTGAGGTTCCCTGCTAACAGCTCTGTTTATCTCTAGAGCACTAATAACACATTTTCAAAGCACTTGAAGCCTCCCTCCTTTCTCCCACCTAGCTAGGAAAGCCTTTAGTTTATCCTATGACATCAAAAAGGAAAGAAGAAGTGGTTCCAGCCCACACACAGGAATAAAGCTGAACTAAAATATGCATGCTACATAGAACCAAACCCGATCCCTGTTAGCCCTAATTTAAATTAGACATTTGTAGCACCTGATTATTTAATGATATTTTTAAATCAGGTAAGAACACGAACATGTTCAGAAGGTTCTACTTCTAATTCGCGAATGCTGATGGTGAACAATATTTGCTTTGTAAACCAAAAATTAAGAGAAAAATCAAAACAATTCAAGTGTAAGTGAGAAACAGGACTTCAGAGAAATTAGTGTTCAACTATAGTAGACTGATGTAAGGGGAAAATCCTTTACCTTCTTTAGTAAAAATCACCAGTGATGTTTTCACTATAAAGCACTTTGGTGGCATAAAACTAACACGGATCCCTCTGGGGGCAGGAGGAGGGTCAGGCTAACTATGTATTAAGAGAAGATGTAGGGAAGCAAGCGGAGTAAATCCTCTAAGCCAAATGCCTGTTCATCTCCTAGGCTCAGCTTCTGTCAGTGCCCCCTGTTTATAAATGCTCTGGTTCCCCACAGGGTACTCTATCAGAAAAGGCATGTACAGGGCAAGCCCAAAGGAGACCACCAAGTTTGAAATTAAAAGAAATAAGAGTAGGAGTCTACCAGGAGCTGATGTGATGCTCAAAAGATGCAAGGGAAGATGGGCTATAGTCAAAGGTGCACTTGCTACCTGGAAACCCAAACCCTAATCAAGCTTTGGACCAAAGACAGAAAATCAGCTATAACACTTAACTTGTCAACTTGTTAGAGAAGCCAAGTGGGACAGAGAAATGGGCCTCCACAGAATTCCACATAGAAAAAGACAGCCAGGGAGGTAAAAGCAATGAATGTAAAGTCAGTACAGACATCCAAGGGAAAAACCTTTAGGCCTGAATAGGGAAAATTTTTTCATTTTCAAGTTTAGGGGTTAAATGAGGACTGGGAGGAAAAAGAATTATTCTAGGACCACAAGCAACATGTCCCTGAAGCAGAGATGTGATACTTGGATATACTTTCTACTTTAAAGTATGCTTTAAAGAATATTGTTCATTTCAATGAATATAAAATTCAAAGAGGTTCCTAAAAGGTGCTAAGGATCCCAGAAGACCTACATCTCTCTGTTGGTTGAAGTTTTCATTTATCAAAAATTGAAGAATGGGTGAAATAACAGAGATAAGGAAATGGAGGTAAGGAAAAAGAAGCAAGAAGCCCCCAAAGGTAATAACAGTTAAAGGATCTCTGGGCCTTTGATGAGGTTCAGATTAGATATCTACACACCAAAAACATATCCATTTTGATACTTTTATGAGTTTTGTTTTAATAGTCACAGACTTCTTATAAAGTTCAAGAGTGCTGATTTAGACCAAAGCAGGAGGACGGTTCCCCACACCTCGCCAATGGAAAATCCATCACTATGGATTACGGTGGGCTCTATGGACTGAATATACTACAGCCGTGGCAGCTAGATTTGCAGACCTCGCCAGTCACCAACCAGCAGAACTAGAGCAAAAAGAGCAAGAACTCAAAGAGAAACATGCAGGCTTGACCAGCCAAGGCTACCAACTCCTTCCTCCCCACTGGGGCCTTCCCATCATAAATGACTCTTTACTACTCAAGGCTTCACTTACCTATCTCACGTTTTCTTTCATTGGTTGTACAGTCATGAAAAAACTCTGTCATCAGACTTTCCAATGCCCTGAGGGAGGCTTCTTCAGATGCCTAACAAAGAAATTTGGAGAAAAAATAAATCAATAAACTATATCTTTAGTTCTACTGTTTCTCAGTTCGTTCCAGGTCACATTTAACAGCAACAGTAATTTACTTCCTGAAGAAATCTTGGTTCAATATTCTTCAAATACATGATATAAGCCAGAAAAACAAGGGAACTTTCCAACTTGTTCGAGACCCAAAGGTTTAGTATACTCTATAAATTCATGTTACTGTGCAATTGATTTTCAATCATTTATGCCAAGAAAAAAGGGAGCAAATAATTAAAAATTTAATTCTAGAAACATTGAAAGCAAATTAACAGCCCGTGGCCCTGACTGAATAGGCAGCGTGAAGGCCTTCAGGGGAAAGATTAGGATTCCCTACAGACTATCTGCCAAAAATATATTTGCCACATGTCTGAATAATTTTGATTCAGAGCAATTGTAGTTAAACTGCTGCATGGATTCTTGGGAATTTTTGCAGGTGCTTCAAGAGTCATATGTCCAGTCAATTCTCAAACTCACATGAGCAGTCAGCAGAGATTAGTATGCAACTAAGAGCCAAAATGAGCAGAAACTCAGAATCAGACAGCACATCCAATCACAGAATCAAACACACAGCTAGACTCTCAGCACAACAGTTCAGGTGGAGAATGAGAGAAGGGCACACAACCCCAATGTTTGCCCCCCTCTCTTTCATATAAAGCCCCAAATCCACTTTCTCTTCTCTCACTGAAATAGGGGACTGTCAGCTGCAGCAAAGAGTTTGAGTCAACACTCCTTCATACAGCCCATGTGCAAAAAGTGAGCATTCCTAGACCATTTCTGAATCCTCACTGGCATTAATCTACCCAGAGATAATTAAGAACCAACAGCACTGACTGCTTAATTATCTCTTAATTCTCTTCTTCCCACCCATCCTCTCCAGTGCCCCCAGAATAAGAGCTAACTTATAAAAAATTGTGTTTTAAAGCAAGAAGTCCATATTCAAATGTGTTATGTATGGATCCAACTATAGTATCAGTGGAAGCCTCCACTTGGTAACTGACTTTAAAAAGACCGAAGAACTTGGGCCATCTCTGGAGATAAACCAGCACATCTTACAATGAGTACTAACTATTCAAGCTAAATCAGGCTTGCACCAGCCCATCTATCAACATATCAACCAGCACACGCAAGCACGCTACACAGTACACAAGAGCCACGTTCAAGCAGTGTCAGGCATGCTGTCCCTCCCCAGCTGCAGTCATGGCATGACAGCTATGCAATAACTGAACTATTACATGCTGAGTGATGAAAAACAAAAGTCTTAACACTTGTCAATATGAAGAATTTTATATTTTTGATAAAAATTAGCCCTCTACATCCTTTTCAAACTGATATATCACTTCAACTGAAAAATATCCTTGAATTGCAAATTAAGCTGTTTTATTTAAAACTATACAATTTTGAGGCGATTTCTACAGGCCCGCGTGGGTAACCAGGACTCTCCATTCCCCCTTCCATCTTCCCTTTCCTCTTTCCTCCTTCCCCTTAAAAAGAAAAAAGGAAAAAAATAAAAATAGAAATAATAATAAAACTATACAATTTTTTCAAAGGTAGAAATAACTAGAATGCGAGACTAAAATAAGACTGCAATCTTTTTTAACCCATTTCAGGTTTTTGTGTTGATCAAACCAGCCTCACTGTTCTCATTCACTGACTTTCTAAATAAATGCTATAAGTTGAAATTTCTAAAATAGATTTATATTTAAAAAGGAATGCTTTGGTGTATTTCATGAATTGATTTGGTGTATAATTTCATATGAAAAAAGAATTTGCTGTTTAAAAAATGTTTACAAAAGATTTAAAAGAATCAAAGGAAAATCTCACATGGTAAAATAACTACTAGCAAAAAATAAAAATAGTGAACTTCTGGCCTAGATGGAAGCATAGGTAGACATGCTGCATCTCCCTCACAACTAAGAAGGAATCTACAACTACGTCAAAACTTAAAAAAAAGAAAAGGCAACCAGAATATCCAAAAATATCAGAATATCCAAAAACATCAAACTACATGGAAGTTCAACAAACGAAGAAATAAAGAAAAAATATTCATCCAGACAGGTAGGAGGGGCAGAACCTGGATGGAGAGAGCATGGTGTGGTGGTGGTGGCGTTGGTGCAGGGGTTGTAGCCCCTGCGAAAACCGCAATCATACGTTTTTAAAGTAGGGAGGGACACCTGGGGAGCGCTCCCAGCCCTAGACCAGACCGCACAGTTCACAGTTCCAGCACCAGGGAAAATAAAGCCTCCTTGCTTCTGACTGTGAAAACCAGTGGGGGCTGGGGCAGAGGAAGAAACTCCCGGTCTCTCAACTTTAGTATGGGAAGTGGGAGAAGTGCCTGGAAAAGGCGCGAGTACAGGGCAAGCAGAACTGTTCCCTCTCAGACCCCTCCCCTACATACAGCGCCATGACATGGTGAAATACCTCGCCTACTGACGAATACCTAAGGCTCCCCTCCTTACAACGTAACAGGTGCAATAGCTCTACCTAAGGCACATGCAAACACAGAAAGCTATCATGATGAGACAAAGAAGTACAGCCCAAAAGGAGGGGCAGATCAAGGTTCCACTGGAAGAACTGAACAACATGGAGATAGCAATCAAACAGACGCACAGTTCAAAACATTGGTGATAATGACACTCACAGAGCTGACAGACAAGATTTAAGTACTACAAATGCATAAAGAAAGAAGTGAAGGCTATGCTAAATGAAAGAAGGGAAAGAGGGAAAACACACACGAAACCAGTGGTGAAAGGAAGAAAACCAAGAATCAAACCAATGAACTGGAACATAAGGAAGAAATAAAATAGTCAACCAGTACAGAATGAGGAAACAAGAATTGAAAAAACACTTGGAGAGTATTAGGAACCTCTGGGACAACTTTAAATGTGCCAACATCTGAATCACAGGGGTGCCAGAAGGAGAAGAGCAAGAGCAAGAAACTGGACTTCCAGACAAGATGGAGGCCTAGACTGACACGCTCCATCTCCCTCCACAACTAAGAAGGAATACATCTACCACAAAACCCGAAATAACCAGAAGTTCCAGAAAATATAACTACATGGTAGTCCAACGTATGAAGTTATAAACAAGTGGTGCTCATCCAGACGGGTAGGAGGGGCAAAGTAAGGGCAGAGAGGGCAAGCTGTGCTGGCGGCGGCGGCGGCAGCTGCAGCGACGGCGGTAGGACAGTGGGACGGTGCTAAGCAAAGACACCCGTATTTTAAAAGGCGAGAAACACCTGGGTGGGGAGCACCCGTGGCTGCAGACTAGACCCATCAGCTCACGATTCCAATGCCCGGGAAGGCAGACCCCCATTGCCTCGGACTGTGAGGGCCAGAGGAGGTGGGGACGAGGAAGAAGCTCCCGGTCTCTCAGCAGAGAGTAAACGGCAAGAATCCATCTTGGATCCCTGCCCCCACACAAAACACCACAGCATGGTGAGAAGGTCGCCTGGTAGTGACAAGTGAATGGTGCTCCGCCCCTATAGTGTAGGAGGTGTGACACCCCCGCCCAGGAAGCAAAGGTAAACACAAAACTGTCAGGATGGCACAGATCATGATAGAGATCCCAGTGACGCACTGACCAGCCAGCAAATATCTGATCTAACGGATAAGCAGATAGGAAATCTTTCTGAGGCACAGTTCAGAGCTTTGGTTATAAGAATGCTTACAGATGTAACAGCAGATCTTAAACAAGACGGGGAAGGAATGAAGGCTAGTCCTGCTGAAATGAATGAAAACATTTACAAAACAAATGGTGAGGGGAAAAAAAAAACCAGGGATCAAATCAACAAATAGGAACATAAGGAAGGAGCAAACAGTCAACCAGTGCAGAAAGAGGAAACAAAAAGTGAGGAAAATGAGGAGAGGCTCAGAAACCTATGAGAGAGCTATAAGCGGGCCAACATCCGAATCATAGGGTTGCCAGAAGGTGAAGAAGAACTAGAAATTGAAAAATTATGTGAAAAAATATTGAAGCAGAGCTTCCCTAACTTGGGGAAGGAAACAGACTTACAGGTCCAGGAAGCACAGAGTTCCAAAAAAACTGGAACCAGGGAGAACCATGCCAAGACAGATTATACTCAAAATGTCAAAAAATTAAGGTTAAAGAGAGAATCTTAAAAGCAGAGAGAGAGAAGAGAATTATGTACAAAGGGGTCCCAATAAGACTATCAGCTGATTTCTCAATAGAAACTCTGCAGGCAAGAAGGGACTGGCAAGAAATATTCAAAGGAATGAAAATCAAAAACCTACAACCACGATTACTCTATCCAGTGAAGCTGTCATTCAGAAAAGAAGGGCAGAGAAAGTGCTTCCAGGACAAAGGAAAACTGAAGGAGTTCATCAGATCCAAATCACTATTATATGAAATGTTAAAGGGACTTGTCTAGGAGAAAGAAGATCAAAACTATAAACATTAAAATGAAAACTGTATCACAACAACCAACAACAGAAGCTAGGGAATTAAAACAAAGGCAAACTAAGTAGGCAACGAGAGTGGAAAAAGAATTATAGGTATGGGGAACATATTGGGAGGAGGTCAGCTGGGAGGGGAAAGGGGGGAAAGGGAGGGAGGGGGTACAGGTATTAAGAAACATAGGAGGGAGTGGCATAGATAGGAAGATGTTGAGAAGAACTATATGCACGACCAATGGGCATGGACTGTGGGGGGGTAACTGGAGGGAAAGGGGGTCACTGGGTGGAGGAGAACAAAGGGAAAAGAAATTGGGACAACTGTAACAGCATAATCAATAAAGCACATTTTTAAAAAAAGAGCAAGAAATTGAAAACTTATGTGAAAAAATAATGAAGGAACACTTCCCTAATTTGGAGAAGGAAATAGACATACAAGTCCAGGAAGCACAGAGAGTCCCAAACAAGCTAGACCCAAAGAGGACCACACCAAGACACATCATAATTAAAATGCTGAAGGTTCAAGAGAAAGAGAATCTTAAAAGCAGCAAGAGAAAAGCAGAGTTAGCTACAAAGAGGTACCTATTATAAGACTATCAGTTGATTTCTCATAATACTTCTTGCTGGCAAGAAGTATTCAATGTGATGAAAAGCAAGGGCCTACAACCAAGACTACTCTATCCAACAAAGCTATCAGTTAGAATGGAAGGGCAGATAAAGTGCTTCCCAGACAAGGTAAAGCTAAAGGAGTTCATCATCACCAAGCCATTATTATATGAAATGTTTAAGGGACTTACTTAGGAAAAAGAAGATCAAAACTATGAACATTAAAATGACAACAAAATCACTACTATCAACAAAAGAATCGAAAAAATAAAAACAAAAACAAACTAAGCAAAGAACCAGAGTGGGAACAGAATCATAGGTATGGGGAACATGTGGAGGGGTGTCAGCTGAGAGGGGGAAAGGGGAGAAGGGAGAGAAGGGGGAGAAGGTGGCAAGAGGTACAGGGACTAAGAAGCACAGTAGGGGGGTGTTAAGAATAGTACAGAAAAGGGTAAAGTCAAAGAACTTAACATGCATGACTCATGGACATGAAGTAAGGGGGATGGGAATGTTGAAGGGAGAGGGGTGGGCAGAGGGGAGCTAAGGGAAAAGAAATTCAGACAACTCTAACAGCATAATCAATAAACTATACTTTAAAAAAATAAAGAATAAAAAATAAAAATAAATGTAACAAGAGGTATTTGTTGAACTAAAGTTAGTTTTTTAGTTAAAATAAATCAGTAGTTCTTATGGAGCCAAAATGGATTCCTGAAAGCTAAGGACATATCTTCAAGTGACACTTGTTCCACAACTTACTTGTAGCAAGTCATTTTAGAGTAGATGCTGGAAAAAAAAATACCTGAGCTCATCACATTCAGGCCACCGACCACCAAGTTTATTTCATACTGGTTCTTAAGGCAGAAGTTTGTGAACCTATCAACTACTGGCCCTGCATTAAAGGCTGTTGGGGCAAGTTCCTGACAATCTCCCCAAAGAATCCAACTCTATCTCCACTCCCAATCCCATTCACCTTGCCCTCCGTGCTCCAACCCAAAAAGCTAACATTCCAGCAGAAAGTGGAAAGACAAAAGCATCCACAAGGGTCACAGGGTGGATGCTCCCACTAAATGATGGTTCATGAAAAAAGAAACTCTATAACCAAATCTGGTATTCTCACTTAAAACAAATAAATGTGCTGTTTGCATTTCAATCATTCTGTAACTGCAATACTAATAACCTACCTCACAGGGTCTTACCAGGATCAAATGAAGTGATCTATGAAAGCTCTAGGAAGTTATCTAATTCATAGTTATGGCAGCTATCACTTTTATTTGGCCTTAGATACCAAATGAACACAGACCAAAACAAAACAAAACAAATGGTCAAACCTACTTTGAAACTGGAGATTCATGCCCTCAGGCTAAAGGGCTTTTCAAACAGGATTTCAAAATGAAACTATGTAAGGAAAGGAGGCTAAGATTTTGTCAAGGTCAACCATCAGAATAGAAATGTAAAGAAAAAAAACATGTCAAAGACCAACAACTGTTTGAAGAATACTAGAAGGTTCCCCCCATTTGGCTGTTTCATGCAGATGGTAAGCCAAAATCCACACTACAATGGATTCAAGAATTAATGATGAGTAAAGATATTCCCCACAGACTACACTTTCAAGTAATAAAGGGGCAAAGAACATAAAATAAAGAACAAGTGTCATGACATGGTAGGAAGAAGAGGCTTTAATTCCCAAAAGCTACTCAAACACAGCCCTAATTTATGAAGAACACTGAGGACTCAGATATACCCAACTGCTTCCCAGGTTACACTTGGGATTTAAGGCCCAGAACTTGAAGAACTAAGGGCAGATAAGATTAGTTTCAAACCAAGTGAGACACTCATGCAAAAGAATTCCACTTGGATTATAGATAGAAAATGTGAGAGGTAAAACAACAAAGCTTCCAGAAGAGGATACAAGACATCTTCATGATCTTGGGGTAGGGAAAAATGTCTTGGACAGGGCACATAAAAGCACTCAACATAAAGAAAAAGATTGATAAATCAAAATATTCATTAGATGGGACAATGAAGACTATAAAAAGAAAGCCACAAAATGGGAGAATATATTTTCTATATAAACAGCAGAGAACTCTGAACAGGGTACAGCAAATCCCGGAATAACATGGTTTTGTTCAACAAGGTTTTCTAGAACATTGATGAGATGACGTAGTAACTTACTCTCGTTTATAACAATTAGCCTGTGGTAAAGTTGGTTTCTTTATATACCATTGTTTTGCTTAAAGTCACAGAACCTATGGAGGTCAAGTGGGGACTTCAAATCAATAAAAGAAGACTATTTTTGACAGACAAATAATAAAAGGGTATTCAAAAGGCCTATACATAAAAAATGCAAATTAAAAACAACAAGACAGTGCTATACATCGAAAATTCAAAAGACAGTCCTAAGTGTGAAAATGGTAAGCAACTGGAATGTACATATATACTGCTGCGGACAGGAGTATACACGCATATAACTACTTTGGAAAACCACTTTGCAGCTGAACACATGTGTACCTTATAACCCTACAATTCTACTCCTTGTTAATATATCCAACAGAAATCTGTATATCAAATCCCCACCCCAGAAAAAGAAGGGAAAAAAGTACACAAATGTTCACGGCAGGCACCATTATTCATATCTAAAAAAGTCAAAAGAACCTAAATGTCCATCACCAGTGAAGAGGATAAATTGTGGTTTATTCATCAGAATACTGCAAGACCAGAATAATGAATAAATATTGCTACATGCAACAACATGAATTAATCTCTCAAAACACAATGTTGAGTGAAAAAAAGACAAAACATCATCATTCATTTAACATTAATCTTCAAAATCAAGCAAAAACAAATCTATGGTGGTATAATCAGAATATTGGCTACTTTTGAGAAGGAGGGATTCTGGGATGCTGGTGATAGTTTTCTTAATCTGAGTGTGTTACACAAGGAGGATCACTTTACATTATGATTTGTGCACTGATCTGTAAATATACATACACAATTTTCAAAAACAGTATACCTTCTTTTAACATTTGAGTTGGTATTTTCAGACTCCAAACTTACAAATTGTGTTTTTCCTCTTCTCGCACAACTACTAAGAGCAATTTGGGTGCCCACAGGTAAAGTCTAAGCACGGGACTCCTGGATTCCTACGAACCATCATCTATTCATCTTCCGAGATGCCAGGGTGGCAACACTATTACAATCCCATAAACCTATGCTTCCGTGAGTTACTGGGCTTACCTCAATAGCAAATTAAAATCCTTGGGCAGGATGATGAGTTAAACTTCGCTCAGAATATACTCTTAGAGAGCCATGTAAATATCTAAAACAACCGAACTTTTCTGTTCCAGAAAGAGTTAAAATCTGCAAAGTGGAGAAGGTTTCAACTGTGCCCGCCTTAATTTTATCTGCTCCTTTTATTGCACTGCTCATGGCTCAGCAGAGCAGTTCAGAGACCTATACTACCAACTCATTTATTATGAAACTACTAAGTCAACCAAGACCCATAATCACCTAATTATAAGAAAAACCTGAAAGAAGAGGAGTCACATAATTTGAAATCTTCTTTGGCTCTTCCCAAATCCTCTACACCCACAATAAATGTCATGACACCAGATGCTTGCTTGACACTATTTCTTAGATGTGTACCTTTCCCTCACTACAACTTCTACCAGGCCCTAACCATCTCCTGCCAAGATTACTGTAATTTTTTTTACCTGGTCACCTTGATATCACTTTCCCAATTCCAATCCAATCTGTACTTCACCACCACATAAATTCTCATATAGATTTTTTTTTTTTGCCACAGTTATTTTATACCTAGCTTTAAAGAACCTTCAAATCTGTAAGACTGAGAAACTGAGCTATTCATTCACAAATAAGTTCAATACTCACTAAGTAACTGATACTGCACTTAGCCCCTGAGATACAAAGATGAGTTAGACTGTCCTTCAAAGAACTGCAGGTGTCCTGGAGGGAGAAGGCAGACTCTATGATTAGAAGAGCAGAACTGATTGTTTACATTCTATAGTGGTGACATACATATACCCTGCTTCAGGAGCCCAAGGATAACTAACTCTGAGGGAAGCAGGCAAAGCCTCAGAAGATGTGATAATGTATTTGGATTCTGAAGACTGCCAGGAAGTTCACTAGGAGGAAAGAAGAAGAAAAGCATGCCTGACTCACCATTAACTCACCACAGGAAGCCAATGCAAAGAAAACAGATGAGGAAAATAAATCTCTTTGGCCTTTGGTCTGCATATGAAGTATGAGATGAAACACTAAGTTTAAAATACCACACAATGGGATCAATGTGACATCTATCCATCCCTTCCTAAAGTTAGCTCAAAACACTAGAAAGCAAGAAAGCACACCAAGGAAGCCCCAGTCTGAAGAATAATATTCAGTCTTCTTTCCATCTTTTCTCTCACTACTCATGTCTAAAACTGCAGATACTGTCCTTAAAACAAACAAACGAACAAAACCTAACTAAACACATCATGATGAAGCAGACATCTCACTTTATTTAAAAGCAAACTGCTGAGACCAGTTGAATTTTCAAAGCCTCGCACTCAGAAATGCAGTCACTGAAACCCTGGCTCACTCAAAAGTGCGCAGCTAGTAAGTGGCAAGGCAAGTCTCCTGATCTCAGTCCCCTCCACATCCACTTCAAGATGCCCCTCAGCCTGTTTGTGATAGATGTAGAGGCAATGTTAAACGTAGGGGAAACTGGGATACAGATATACAGTAGACCCTTGAATAGCGTGGGGGTTGAGCACTGACCCCCAACATAGTCAAAAATCTGCACATAACTTTTAACTCCACAAAAACTTAACTACTAATAACCTACCATTGGTCAGAAGCCTCACCAATAACAAAACCCATTAACACATATTTTATGTTAAATGTATTATATACTGTATTCTTAAAATAAAGCAAGTTAGGCAAAAGACAGTATTGAGAAAATACATATATTTCATGCATTCATGGCATACTTTTTTCTTAAATTTTCAATAATTATAGGCTATAGTTCATCTGTGAGTTTTTTCAATTACTGCAAATCACCAAAAAAAAATTCCAAAATATTTATTGAAAAAAATCCACATATAAGTGAACCCACAGATTTCAAACCCATTAATTCAAGTGTCAACTGTTCATTGAGGTAATTAACTCAAAAAATTATGTATACAGTTGCTGGGGGGGAAAAAATGTCTTCTACTGAAAGAAACAGAGCCATACCACATTCCAGAAGGGAAGGTCAGAGTAGATGTACTCACCACAACTTAGGAAAATGTGACTGGAACTACCTATTGAAGTTATGCATTTGTCTCAGAAGGGCTCCTCATTGTCTCGTCTACAGCTTAAATCTGAATATTATTTGCTCTTTGGGAGTAACTACGAATATAACTTTGTACAATATCACCATGCAGATTCTTAATATTTGATTAAAACATATACTCTGGCCGCATCTAAACATAATTCTAGTCATTAAAAGGCACTTCTAATGCATTACTTTAAAACTACCATAAAGTTGACCATTGGTAAAATGTTCCCCCCAGTATTTCTCAAGTTTGCACAAAGTGCCCAGTCAAATTTTCTGTCTTTTCCATGAACAAAGGGATCCGTTTACTGCTGAGGACCACGAGTTAGAAGCAGGATGACTGCCAGGCGTCTGGCCCAGAAAGCCCAACTGGTCCCACTGTGGTAGTGATAAGGTGGAGGCGGCATATTCTGTCCCCCTGGGGACCAATTAGAGAAAATATCTAGTACACAGAGTACAGTATGTTTTATGCTAGGAAAACCTATCCATGTATCACTGGAGAATACACAAAAACAAGAAATACCAATTAGCTTCCAATGAACAGGCATACTGGTTTCAAATTTTAAAAAACAAATCAAAAAACTAAGACATCATAACAAGTAAATATTATACCTGACTCTTGACTAGATCCTGTACTGAAGGGGGTAAAATGCTATAAAAAACATAATTAGGCCAACTGACAAAATTAGCATACAGATTGTTAATTAGATAAAAGCACTGAATCTGAGTCATTCAATTATTTAAAGTTGAAAACTGCACTGTGGTTATTTAAGAGAATATCCCTATTAGGAAATACACTACATAGGAATAATAGCCCGTGATATAGGCAACTTATTTTCAAATAGTTCAGAAAAAAAAAATTGTGTGTATACCCTGGCCGTTGTGGCTCAGTTGATTGAAGCACTGTCCTGTAAACTGAAAGGTCACAAGTGCAATTCCCCATCAGGGCAAGTGCCTGGGTTGCAGGTTTGGTCCCCTGTTGGGGAGGGTTCAGGAGGCAACTGATTGATATTTCTCTCACATCAATGTTTCTCTCTCTCTCTCTCTTTCTATCTCCCCTTCTCTGTCTGCAATCAATGGATATATCCTCAGGTGAGGATTAAAAATATATATATATATGTATGTATACACGTGTATATACAGTTTGACTCCTAAACAATGGGGGTTTAAATTGCACAAGTCCACCTACACAGATTTTTTTCAGTAAATATACAGTCAACCCTCCATATCCCTGAGATTCACACCTGCAACTTCAAACAACCACGGCTACGGGGGGCTGACTCTATGCATTGTTTTACATTATTTTATACATGGGACTTGAGCATCAGTGGATTTTGGTGGGGGGTGGGGGAATCCTGGACCCAATACCCTACTGGTACCAGGGACTGAGTTTTCAGAGAATCCAAAGTTAAATGCAGATTTTTCAGATGTGTAGGAGTCAGTGTCCCTAACCCCCACATTGTTTAAGAGTCAAAAGTAAATACATAAAGTGCCAACAAAGTAAATGGGAAAATATTAATAATAGGTAAATTTGGTGAAAGGGTATAAGAGTGTCCTTAGTACTACTCATTCCTTGCAATCTTTACATCAGCTTGAGATTATTTCCAAATAAAAGGTGTTTTAAAATGTCATCTGTTGGATTGGTACCCTTCCCATCCTCCTCACTGCCTAAGCTGGCTGGGCAAATAGAAAAGAGAAAGTGAGGAAAGGGTAGAACAGGAAGACTACTTTTCTCTCAGACTCCAGGTTTAACATCACACTTTGTTTCTGGAAAATAGTATTTAATAGTCCAGACATTAAAATTTTGCATCTGCTGGTTAGGCAACAACTATATACCACTAGGAATTAAAATACATATAACATGTATACTTACTTATCTCTATTCCAGTCAGGCTTTAATTTAATACAAAAAAAAAAAAAGGGGCAAATAAGAAAAATAGTTCTTCTGCAAGAAACTGCCTAAAATAAATGAGTAATATAGCCCTGGCTGGTAGAGCTCATTGGATTGAGCTCTGGCCTGCAAATGGAAAGGTCACATACATGCCTGGATTAAAGGCCAGGTCCATGGTTGGTGGTGCCTGAGAGGTAACCAATGGATGTTTCTCTCACACATCAATGTTTCTCTCCTTCTCTTTTTCCCTCCCTTCCCCTGTCTCTGAAAGTAAATAAATAAAATCTTTAAAATAAATGAGTAATATAGCCAAAAATAGGCTCTCTCTTCACAATCCCATCTATTTCTCACATACATATCCCAAAAAGATGAAACATTTTTATCTGCATGCCCAGTCAATTAAAGTGAAAAGATACTGGGGTTGGCCAAAAAGTTCATTTGGTTTTTCCCATAAGATGGCTTCAGTAGCACTTAGTTCTCTTTAACTTCATTCGAAACAATTTTGTTCAATTGTATTGTGACAGCTATCATATCAGCGTACATTTTTTAAAAACTTAACAAAATTAGTGAATTTTTGTGTAGCTATTTTAATACTGAAGATGGAAGGAAATACACAATATTTTAGACATGTTATGCTTTATTATTTCAAGAAAGGTAAAAATGCAACTGAAATGCAAAAAAAAGATTTGTGCAGTGTATGGAGAAGGTGCTGTGACTGAGCCAATGTTGCAAAAGTGGTTTGTGAAGTTTCGTGCTAGAGATTTCTCACTGGATGATGCTCCTCCACAGTTGGGTAAACTAGTTGAAGTTGACAGTGACCAATTCGAAATATTAACTGAGAACAACCAACGTTATGCCATGTAGGAGATAGCTGACATACTCAAAATATCCAAATCGATAGTTACTAGTGAAAATAAAAATTTTTATTTTACGGAAAAAATGATAGACTTTTTGGCCAACTCAGTACTTACTGAGCACATTAATGCAAGGCATGCAACCAAGAATTCCTAAAATTGGATCATAGAATCTTTAAGGAGAAATAAACAAACCCCAGATAACAGCAAGTCCAACCTCATTTTACAGATGAGGAAAATGAAGCTCAAAGAGAGTATCTTGCCCAAAGTGGACCGCCTATTAGTCAAGAAAAGTCACTGAGCAGGACGACCAGAGCCCTTTCCCACAACAGCTCCTCTGCCTCTTAGAGGAGTATGGAGGAGTTTTGCTTCAAGGGCTGTAAGGACAAAGAATAAGCTGGCATTACCTTGCACTGGATAAAATCAGGTAATCAATGAATATGAAACTAATGGACCATTGTAAACACATACTGGAAATCTAAAATCACAATTAACTACAGTTCATATGCATATCACTTCATTTCAGCTGCCGTTACCAACTACAACTGTTTAAGAGCAAGTCTCTTATAATAAAAGTCATACCACCTTCATCCTGAATTATTACCAGACAGAACTGGCATTTTAAATAACTTAAAATAACATTTATTTACCGGTAATTTTGGCAAGGATCTCCATACTACATTACAGATTGCTGGGATTTGGGGGAAACATAATCAATTCCTTTCTCCCCTCCAGGTTCTATCCAACTGTCACAGTCTCCAGAAACCACCTGCAGATCAAAGTCTCATGTCCTCTTCATGACTGGCAAAGCTGCAATGCCTCCCCCTTCTTGCCCTGCATTGACCTTACCCACCCAGGCCTACCAACAACAGGAAGGCAGGACACAGAGGAAAAGAAGCTGCTCCTGAGGGCAAGCAGGTAGCAGAGTACAAGCACGAAGGTAGACGGACAGTGATCTGATGCAGCAACTTGCATCTGGCCGATATGGGCCAATTGTGGTAGGCTCTCCCCAGAGTACCCATCATAAATAAAACAAGAGACAAATCACTCTGGTGAGAAGAAAGCAATAAGACGGGAGACAAAGCCCAGAAAAATTGCTCCAATACTGTTCCTACCTGTGGTACAGAAAACAACCCCCTGAATAAGCACCAAGGCAGGAATGAGAGTCCGCAGGAAGGGTGCCCTCCGTACAAGCAATGACAGAACCAACATGCTTCATGAGAATCAGTGCTACCACTGAGAGGTGCCTGGTCACAGCATGGCAGACAGAGAAAATAACAGGTTAGAGCCAGTCCTGGTTCCACTGAGAACAGCCTGTGACTCTAGGCAAATCCTGCAAGCTCACAGAGCATCCTTGGTATTATATGTAATCAGGTGTGTATACTACGTGCTGACTATAAAGTACTATGCAAACGTTGGCTAATATGATACTTTCCACACTGTAAGCTTCTGAACTTATATCCAAACTCCATGTTTGTATTTGCTTTTATAAAGGCAGAGTCCCCTAAGCTGTCACCGTCTTGTCCCTCTCAATACACCCAGCTCATCATTTCTCAATCAGTCACATTACTCAAAGGCTTTCAGAGTATCATTACCAACTGCCAAGGGGTGCTTACACATCCCATACAACATAAACAATGTCCCCTGAGAGTGGCTGCTAGGGGAACTTTAATGGCCTTACATTATGCAAAAAGTGACAGTGCTACATATGCAGAGATCAGTGTTCAGCAGGAAGGGACTCTTCTTGGCTAGGGGGTTCTAAATGCCCCTCCCACCACCACAGCGGACTACTAGCCACAAACAGAGGAAGACACCACATGCCTTGCAATTACAGTAAGGGCCTCTCATGTGTTCTGGGTCTGCACAACACTTTTTCCTTCCAACCTCATCTGAGAACATTTTTCCATTGCTTTTAGAGAGAGAGGAAGGGGGATGGGATGTGAGAGAGAAACATCAACTGGTTACCTTCTTGTATGTGCCCCGACTGGGGATCAAACCCACAACCTGGGTATGTGACCTGATAAACTGAAACCATGGCCTTTTGGTCTATGGGAGGATGCTCCAACGGACTGAACCACACCAGCCACAGAGAACACCTTTTCTGCTTTAAAAATCATAATTTTGTTTTCATAATGAATTTCTATGATTTAAAAGATGGTACTTAATGAGCCAACATTATACACAGCTATTTTTAAAAGGCAACTGTGTTTATTAGATGGGTGTCTCCAAAATACAGAGAAAAATTAAACCTTGCTTTTCTGAATGTCTAATACACTCAGCAAACTAAAATACTCTCATAAATAGCTTTATAATTGCACAGCACTTCTAGTCAATCCAATTTTAAGTTTTACTTTCAATAGTATGCTTGGTAATCAAAAATATGATCTTTTAAAAAGCTTTCACTTTTACAATACAGAAAACTATATTGTATTATTGAAACTATACATGATTCTCTTCCTCCACCCTACTGGAGATTCAGTGGGTTAGAAAGGCAGAAAGGCGGCAGTTAATTTGTCTATGGGGAAAGGTGCACAGGGGAAAAGAAATAGGTACTTAGCTCCCACCTAATGACCCAACCCAACCAGGAACCTTGGCCTTCCTCACAGCCCTGCATAATGAAGGGGTGACTCTACATGGAGTTGCCCAGTAGCGTCCAATCCCCACACAAGATTGGGAGGGGAGCATGTGTCACCCTCCCCACATTCTCAACCGACACTGAGAACACAGGAAAAAAGACGGGCAAAGTGATCAAGTGCTGTTTGGATTCACTCGGAAACCCAGCTCTGCTCTTTCCGGATGGGCAACAGCACACAGCCAAGGACTAGAAACTCCGCACCGTCCCACCTGCGCCCTTCCACTGTATGGAGGGCTACTCCCTATGCATCTGTCCAGTGTAACTGCAAAGGGCGTGGGCTCTAGAGTCAGCCCTGATCTGCATCCAATTTCTGACTTCACCATTAAGGATTTTAATGATATTGAGCAAATTACTTAACCTCTCTGAGCCCAAAGGTTTTTCACTTGCAAAATGAACTTACAGCAGCACTCCCCCTTACCAGGTAGTTGTGAGAAGTAAGAGATAATATATGTAAATCCCTTAGCACCCTTATCATTAAGTGAGCAAAACAATTTTACTATAAATTTCACTGGTGAGTCAATAAGCTTAAAAAAAAAAAAAAAAAAAGGAAGAAACCAAATAAACAAAAACACCACATAACCAAGTCAACTAAATGCTCAAAAAATCCCAAGAATGTGAATGGTCAATACTCATTTTAATTCAGATCACCTACCAGCACTGCAAAGAATATAAGAATGGCACCACACAATTAGATCCATGATTCTAGCAGCAAAAACTGTTTTCTTTTGTTTTGGGAAAGAAGTATCACATAGAACTCCAATATATAAAACAGACTCAATCGAAGACTCTGTCTACTTAATGGGGATGGAGAGGGGGTTCAAAGGCCTGTACTTCCCAAATCCAGCATGTGAGACTCCAGCAAGAAACCCTGCAGGCCCACAAAGCACAAAACCCCCACGCTGTAATACCTCTACACTCAAGTCCTCCAGCAGCTTTATGATTCAGGGTCTATCAAGTCTAGGAATAGAAAGCAGTCTTCAGGTAATTAACTGTTGCTGAAAAACTGGCTGTAAATTCTCTCAAGTATCTTTCAACCACAAGGCCGTCACCACCACCCAGGGTCTTTGCCACCTGACCACTAGGATGACCAAATCACTGCATAATCTGTCCCTAGCCTGTTCCTTGAACTTCACTGTCCCCACACTCCCTCATCTAGTCTCCTCAACAGTCCCGTGCAGTCAGCCAAACCCAACTAGTCACATTCCTTCTACATAACCTTTCCTTGTCTTCACAAAAGCCACTTCAACTAGAATGTCCTTCTCTACCTGGAAAACTCCTTTAAGATGTCACTACCACTGTGAAGCCTACTGTTATCCCCACTAGCAGGGCAGGGCTGGTCACTCCTTCTGGGCTTCATAACAGTGCACTGCACACAGTGAACTGAATTTACCCCTTTCACTCTCATACAGAGCTGGGAAGTACACAAGCTAGTGTCACCTCAATGGAAAATGACTTAGTAATATCAAAATTTTAAATGCACAGACAGCCCTGGCCAGTGTGGCTTGATTAGTTGGCGCACCATCCCATAACCAAAACGTTGCCAGTTCGATATCCACATGCCTAGGTTGCAGGTTCAGTCCCCAGTCAGAGTACATGCAGGAGGCAACCAATCAATGTTTCTCTTTCACATCAATGTCTGTCTATCTTTCTCTCTCTCTCCCTGTCTCCTTCCCTCCCTCTCCATCTCCCTCTCCCTTCACCCCACTCTCTCATGAGAAAAAAACCTTTAAAAATAAAATAAATTAATTAATGCACAGACAACTTCACCCAGCAAGTACACTTTCAGAAATTTTTCCTTCAAAAGTTTACATATAAAAGGATCTTAAGCCCTGGCTCCTGTGGCTCAGTGGACTGAGCGTCAGCCTGCAAGCCAAGTGTCACTGGTTCGATTCCCAGTCAGGGCACATTACTAGGTTGCACGTCAGGTCCCCAGTTCGGAGTGCAAGTGAGAGGCAACCACACAGTGATGTTTCTCTCCCTCTCTTTCTCCTTTCCCCTGTCTCTAAAAAATAAAATAAAATAAACAAATTATTTTTTTAAAAAAACAAAACAGTACAGAAGATACATACATACAGACTTCTGACCAAGATGGAGGTCTAGAAAGACATGCTGTGTCTCCCTCCACAACTAAGAAGGAATACAACTACCTCAAACTAGAGACAACGAGAAGTTCCAGAAAATCGAGCTGCATGGAATCCAACAAACAAAGAAATAAAGAAGAAATAGTTATCCAGACAGGTAGGAAGGGCGGAGCCAGGGCAGACAAGATGCAGTGTGATGGCAGCAGCAGATGCAGCAGTGGAAAGCCGGGGGAAAGCATAGCCACATGTTTTAAAAAGTCGGGAGGGGCATTTCGACCATCAACATGCCATCCAGACTGAGGAAGACCCGGAAACTTAGGGGCCACATGAGCCACGGCCATCGCCGTATCGGCAAGCACAGGAAGCACCTGGGAGGCTGAGGTAATGCTGGTGGCTTGCATCATCACAGGATCAACTTCGACAAATATCACCCAGGCTACTTTGGGAAAGTTGGTATGAGGCATTACCACTTAAAGAGGAACCAGAGCTTCTGCCCCACTGTCAACCTTGACAAACTGTGGACCTTGGTCAGTGAGCAGACGGGTAAATGCTGCGAAAAGCAAGACCGGAGTCGCTCCCATCATTGATGTGGTGCGATCAGACTACTACAAAGTTCTGGAAAGGGAAAGCTCCCAAAGCAGCCTGTCATTGTGAAGGCCAAATTCTTCAGCAGAAGAGCCGAAGAGAAGATTAAAAGTGTTCGTGGGGCCTGTGTGCTGGTAGCTTGAAGCCACATGGAAGGGAGTTCATTAAATGTTCACAAGTGCTTTGGTTAAAAAAAAAAAAAAAAAAAAAAAGTCGGGAGGGACATCTGGGGAGCGCTCCCAGCCCCAGACCAAATGGAGCAGCTCACGGTTCCAGCGCCAGGGAAAATAAAAGCCTCATTGCTTCTGACTGTGTAAACCAGTGGGGATTGGGGTGGAGGAAAAAACTGCTGGTCTCTCAGCAGAGTCCGCTTGTTTAAAGGGCCCCCACGGTCCTAGAACGTCCACAGACCCACCCACTCTGGGAATGATGGCCAGGGCAGCAGCTAGAGGCGCCAGTCCAGTGCGGAAGTGGGAGAGGTACCTGGAAAACGGGCAAGTGCTGAGCAAGCAGCACTGTTCCCTCTCAGGCGCCTCTCCCACACACAGTGCCACAACTTGGTGAAATGGGGTCACCTGGTATTGACAAATACCTAAGCCTCCGATCCTTACACCGTAACACGTGCGACAGCTCTATCTAAGACACAGAAGCAAACAAACACAGGAACCTGTCAGGATGAGGAGACAGAGTAGTATGGCCCAAAAGAGGGAACAGATCAAGGTTCCAGTGGGAGAACTAAGCAATGAGGAGATACTCAATCTAACAGATGCAGAGTTCAAAACACTGGGGATAAAGATGCTCACAGGTTTGAAAGACATGCTTAAGTAAAGCAAACACATAAGGGAAGAAATGAAGGCTATGCTAAATGAAACGAAGGAAATTCACATAAAACCAATGGTGAAGGGAAGGAAACCAGGGTTCAGATCAATGATTTGGAACATAAGGTAGACATAAATAGTCAACCAGTACAGAATGAGGAAACAAGAATTGAAAAAAATGAGGAGACTTAGGAACCTCTGGGACAACTTTAAATGTACCAACATCCGAATCATAGGGGTGCCAGAAGGAGAAGAGAAAGAGCAAGAAACTGAAAACTTATTTGAAAAAATAATGAAGGAAAAGTTTCCTAATTTGCCAAAAGAAATAGACATACAACTCCAGGAAGCACAAAAGAGTCCCAAAAAGGACCACACTAAGACACATTATAATTAAAACGCCAAAGGTTCAAGATAAAGAGAGAATCTTAAAAGCAACAAGAGAAAAGGCAGAGTTACCTACAAAGGAGTTCCCATAAGACTATCAGTTGATTTCTCAAAAGAAACTTTGCAGGCAGAGGGACTGGCAAGAAGTATTCAAGGTGATGAAAAGCAAGGACCTACAACCAGGATTACTCTATCCAGCAAAGCTATCCTTTAGAATGGAAGGACAGATAAAGTGCTTCCCAGACAAGGTAAAGCTAAAGGAGTTCATCATCACCAAGCCATTATTATATGAAATGTTTAAGAGACTTACTTAGGAAAAAAAGATCAAAACTATGAACATTAAAATGACAACAAACTCAGAACTATCAACAACTGAATCTAAAAAATAAAAACAAAATCCAACTAAGCAAACCAGAATAGGAACAGAATCAT
The DNA here is from genome assembly GCF_987537825.1 of Furipterus horrens. Lineage (NCBI taxonomy): Eukaryota > Metazoa > Chordata > Mammalia > Chiroptera > Furipteridae > Furipterus > Furipterus horrens. Next base: position 120,840,157 of record NW_028327175.1, read on the forward strand.
AGGTGTGGGAATCATTTAGAGGGTTATCAGCTGGGAGGGGGAAAGGGGAGAAATGGGGAAATGGGGCAGGGATTAAGAAGCATAAGCGGTTGGTACAAAATAGACAGGGGGAAGTTAAGAATAATATAGGAAAAGGTGAAGCCAAAGAACTTATATACAAGGGGAAGTGGGATGGCTGGAGGGAAGGGGTGTACTGGCCAGAAGGGAGCAAAGGGAAAAAAAATCAGGACTACTGTAACAGCATAGTCAATAAAATATACTTTAAAAAAATACACACATACATGCATGCATACATACATTTATTTGTTTATTTATTTATGAAACTATGTCCAATAGTCCAATATAAATTGTTTTTAAAAAAGTGTGGCAGTGTATATAGTATGCTGTCTACTGATGGAAACAGAATGATGGATATATAAAAATACATATATTTATATATATACATACTTTTTTTTTCTAAACTGGCAATGGCAGTTGCCTCTAGGAAAAAGAATGAAGTTCTGGGGGGTAGAAGAAAAGAAAGAGGTTTATAGTCTGTACGGTCTCTTGTACCATTTAAATTTTGTATACTATTCATTTGTTTATAAAACAAAAGATGAGATAATTAGAGAAAAAAAATTACCTGCTAACGTGTCAGTTTTCCTAGCAGCCTGGGAGTGCATAGGCAGAAACTACTTCCTATTCATCTCTATAGTCTCAGGGTCTAATGTACAGTAGGCACTTAATAAATGTTTGCTGCAGGAATTATTTTAACTTTCTCTTTTATGGTGATGCTATAAACTAGTTATTAAATGGTAATAACTTAAAAAGCTAACATGAACTTAGCACTTAGTAACACCAGGCACTGTCCTAAGTACTTGACATCATTAACTCCTTTAATCCTCGTAACAATCCCAGTACACAAAAGGAAACTGTGGCAGAGAGATTAAATAACTTGTCACTGGTCACACACCTGGGTAAGTGGCAGAGCCAGGATTCAAACACTAGCCCCAAATCCCTGCTCTTAAACATGAGGTTACACTATTTTTCACGTACCTAGAAAAGAACTGAAACCACTGAACCCCGAAGTACACTCCTTACTAAAAACTTGCTACAAAAATATAGTCCTTAACTGTTTAATCATAAAGTCAGTTGAAATATAAAATGAATTAGGCCACCATCTACATGGGGACTGAGGAATCCCAGTGGAAGCTCTGATCCTGGCTTTCTGATTCACATGCACCCCATCCCACTCCACCCTACCCCCAGGGGATCAGACTCTAGAAAAATGATTAAAAGACTAATCAAAATAAGACAAATGACCTGTCCAACTGTGAATTTACCATGGAAGCTATATGTGGTTCAATAAATAAAATCCTCTATCTATACCAAGCATTCCAACTCAGTGGGTGCCTGCCCGATCTGACAGGAAATCCTTACTCCCATTCTGGAAAAAAATTCTACCTGAAAAATGAAAACCACTTACTTAGAAACATAACAATTCCCCACTACTCAGAACTTCCAGTGAAGATGTTCAACACTGAGAAACAAATGCCCCTGGACCCTTTCTTGTTGCTCTTGCCGTCCCCAATACCACTCTTATTCTTAAGAAAAATTTCAGACTTTTCCTCAGGTCTTACGTATTAGGTACTCTCACAGACTTATTCATTAGTTTTTAGGCTGGCTCTTTGCTATTGTTGCTATTTTTTTTAATGACACAGGGAAGCATCTTACCTCAACATTCTCCAAATCACACTGCTATGAAGGTTAACTTCTAGGAATTCCCTGTATATTCCCAGCCTTGAAATGTGCTGTCATTTGACTGACATTCACTCTCCAAGCAGCACAAGACTCTTCCTATCTTGGTGCCTATTTTAGGTTCCATCCTACTCCAAGGCCTATAGCCCTCTGTCCACCGACAACCACAAACTAGGAATGGGGCATCTTAACAATTAAATATGCTCAATTCAGAAGTGTTGCCATAGCTGGATTGTTAATTTTCAAACTATAATACATAATATGATTCAAACTTTATGTAATCTAATTCATATTTTCTTTCTGCTTTAAACGATAGAAAGACCCTGTATGAATCCATTTATAAGAAATATCCAGAAGCAGCACAACTATAGAGAAAGAAAGAAAGCAGATACGTAGTTGCCAGGGTCTAGAAGGGGGAAACAGGGTTAATGTGTACAGGTTTACTCTGGAGTGGTGAAAAGCTCTAAAACTAGATAGAGAACGGCAATGACTGTACAACATGGTAAATGTACTTGAATATCACTGAGGGTACATTTTAAAATGGTAAACTTTATGCTATGTGTACTGTACTACAATCTAAAAAATAACATAAGACTAAAAATAAATGTTATGGTACCATTTCTAATACATTAAATTTAAAGTACAAATGATACTTAAATGATAATAAAGCAAGCATAAGGGGTCTGTCTCCTATAAACAGACAAAAATATAATCTAATTTGTTCACTTTTCCTACAAAAAAAAAAAAGATATTGAGGAACAATGAAAAACCTTTTTTCAACCTATTAAATTTGCAATGTTTTTCTTAAGACCACCCAATGCTGATGACTATTTATCTCCAGTCAGTGGACAGATAAACTGGCAAAAAACATTTCTGGAAAATATCTGACAATGTACCTTACAAGTGTTCATATTAAATCTAAAACTATTTTAATGTACAAAAGGTTTATTTTTAAAAAACTCTTCATACCCTTGGGTCCTTATGGGAATCTAGCCTAAGGCAATTTTCTGAACTACTGAAAATGCTTTCCAAAAACATTAATCACATTATTTACAATGGAAAAAAAAAAAAGGAACAATCTATGCCCAAGAATTCATGTAATGCAGTATTATAAAGCCATTGTGAATATTTATGAGATATTTAATGATTTGGAAAACCACTTATACTGCAATGTTAAGTGGAAAAGACAGAAGAAAAACACATTTACAGAATGAGCTCAACCATACATAAAAAGTAAATAGAGACTAGATGAAAACAAACCAAAATATTATTAAAGGTCGAATCAGATGGTGGTAATTCTTGTCTTTTTATACTTACCAAAAATTCCAGAGTCCAAAATACTTTATACATTAGGAAAATAAGCAAAATCAAGAGGTGGCAGAAGACTTTCTGATAGCATCAGTACCTACACTTTAATTACCAAACAGTACTAGAACAAAGCAGGTACAGAAACTGAACTAAATTACTGGCTACAAATCTTGGGAGACTTGGCTACTGCAGTGGTTTTTTTGTTGTTGTTGGGAGTACTTTTGTTTGTGTGCTTGTTTTTAAATAAATCCCTATGGGAGAAGAGTATACAAAAACTCCCTGTACTATTTTTCCTATACTTCTGAAATTCTAAAATCACCTCAAAATAAGTAAATCCTTGCTAGATCACTTAATTTGTCTTTCACTAAAAACAGAACACAGATAAATAATTCCCTGGGCAATAATAAAGGACATGTGTCCTTTCCTCATGAATTAAATAAAAGTCTTTCCTGGAGTAGTTGCCTTCACAGAAATCACCTATGCTGCCTAGAAGCCTTACTCTTCAACATTTCAAAGCTTTCACCTCCATGAACTGACCTAAACACACCAAGCTTTCACTTGAGCTTTTTCACTTCTCCATGTATTATCTGTGACTCCATCTGCCCCAAATGGCCCTTCTGTTTCCTCACCTCAGGACCCAAACTCTCTTCTAGTAACTTCCAGTTTCTGTGTCGAAACCCAACTCAATTGTCGCCTCCTTTGGAAAACCTTCCCTGATGCAGCCCTCCCATCCCCAGTTTGGCCAGGCTTTTTTTTTTTTTTTTTCTTAAGTACAGTTGTACCTTTACAAGGTTCTATTTCTGTACTTATCCCTCAGCATGGTACTCATATGCTGACATGCACATCTTCTCATTCACGGTTAGACACTTTCAGAAGTTATAAACTTCTATAACTTCTATTCACTCTTTTCCATGCTTGCATTCGGTAGCTGTAAGTCAGATGAATTCCCAATTATTTTGCAGTTTTGCTGCAAGCAAGCCCCTGAAATCCACCAATAATACTTCCTTCCAGCTCCTGCTGCGGAGTCACACCAGGAGTTAAGTGTGTTTTCCACTTTTTCTAAATAATGAACGTTTGCAATGGCCCAGCACTCACCCAGTATTAGGAATCGCTTTCCTACACCTAGAGAAGGTGGATCCAAGACACCAAATTTTAACATTCTAACTAAGAGCTTTAACTGCCACATATCTTTTCATGAGCATCACCAGTTAGTTGAATTTCTTTGGGGGATTATCTTCCATAAAGTAATGAAAATGTTTATAACTCCCAAGTCACAGCTTTGAAGAGTAAAGAACTTCCAGGCTGCACTGAGCTCAGAGGTCAGCTGGGCCCACTCACTAGCCAGCTAAGTGACTTGCTCCAGACACCTGAAGGGACTGCAAGTCATACCTTTTTAAAATTAAAAATGATATATTAAAAGCTTTGAAGATTACTGAAAAACAATCAAAAACATAATATCAAGGGTCTACAGAATATGCTAGTCACAGCTCTCTCTCATTTTCAATCTGTTCACTATTGAGGTGTAAAGGAGGATTCTTTTTCTCAAGTTTTCTTATATTTCTTTGAGATCTTTTCAAAAGCCTTCAAGTTTTCTCTCTTTTTAAGAAGTCTCCAGCCCTAACCAGTGGGGCTCAATTGGTTGGACATCATCCTTCAAAGCAAAAGGTCGTCAGTTTGATTCCTGGTCAGGCACATGCCTAGGTTGCAGTTTCGGCCCCCAGTCAGGGCACATACAAGGGGCAACCAACTGATTTTTCTCTCCCTTTCTCCCTCCCTTCTCGTCTTTCTAAAAAAATAAATATTTAAAAATATACACTTCTTTTTTAAAAAGTCTCCTTTATAAGTGATGTGATTTGCAGTACTGCTCAGTAAAGGATGCCTCTACACTGAGCTCTAGAGAGATGGACCAGCCACCTCCACAGTAAAATGAGATAAAGGCCACACGGTGCTCCTCAAAGATGCCATAATGTTCCTGGATCTTTAGTTGGCTTCTGAAAACTGGGGATGGAAAAAATGGAAGAGGGAAGAAGAAAACAAGAATATATATTGATTTTTATTTATTTTTTTTTTGTAATCCTCAAAGATATGTTTATTAATTTTAGAGAGGAACAGGAAAAAAATATTGGTGTGAAAGAAAAACATCAACTGGTTGCCTAGAAACATCGATCAGTGGCCTCCCATATTCACCCCAACCAGGGATCAAACCCACAACCTTTTGGTGTACAGGACAATGTTCCAACCAACTGAGCCAACCAGCCAGAGCTATATATTGATTTTTAAACAGTAAGTGTTTAAGGTACAACCCAAGATTTTCAAGAAATTTCATGTTTATAGATAGGTGCTTTGACCTACAGACCCAGGACAGGTGCCTTTCTTTAACCAGGTATAATAGGCTCTGTCACTGGGAGAATTTCAGTGGAAAATTAGAGAAACCCTATGCATGACTGCTAAACTCTCCTGTGAAGTTACTTCATATATCCTTTAACATTCTAAATTCATACTCCAGTTCATAAACCCAATTAACAAAAGCAGCAACAAATGATTACCAGAAAAATCATTCCACTAAAGTGAGCCAGGTCCCCAGTATGGGGCATGTGAGAGGCAACCGATTGATGTTTCCCTCTTTTTCCCTTCCTTCCCCTCTCTCTGAAAGTAAATAAATAAAATCTTTTTAAAAAGTCAAATGAAATGGATAGACCTCAAGAGGATCATGCTTAGTAAAAAAAAAAAAAGTTGATCTTAGAAGGTTACATATGGCAGATTATATTCATATACCGCTCTCAAAGTGACAAAACTATAGATGCAGAACAGATTGCTGGCTGAAAGGAAGGGAGACTACAAACAGAGAATTAGTTTAGAGGGAGTTCTTTTGTGGTGATGGACAGCTCTATACCTTGATGTGGTGATAATTACATGAAATACATGGAATAAATGGCAGAGAACCAAACACACGAATGTAGGCTAAAAAATGCTGAAAACGGAATAAGGTCTCTTTTAGTTAATAACTGACATATACCAATGTCAATTTCCTGGTTTTGATACCGCACAGAGCTATATAAGATGTTACCATTGGGGGAATCTGGGTGAAGGGTACACGGAACTCTTTGTACTCATTTTGCAACTTCCTGTGTCTATATATTTCAAAAAGTAGAGTTTTAAAATGCAAGTGATAGTAAATTGATTTTTCTTTTAAACTAGCATGACCCCCCAAAATAGCAGCACATTTCTCAATTAAAAGTACTTAAGATTATATATCCACTCCCCTTATCCATGGATAAATAGAAAGATATAAACATATGTAGAATATTTAGATGTTAATCACAATTTAAGGTAGTCATATTTGGAGTAACTTCTTTTTTACCAGGTTCTTTATATCTTTTGATAAAACTTGATTTTTTAATGAGCACAAGTCATTTTTATTAAAATTATCCAGTTGTTACTCTTAAAAGAAAAAATCTTCCCAAGTCTGGTTATTAGCCAATTTAGAAACCAATCTTTTTTTTTCTCCAGCTGTATTTATCTCATAAAATACCTTTAAACCATTCCAGGGAATCTGAAACCAGAGATCCTTTTCATTATAACCTTCATGTAAAGCAGCTGCAGGCTGCTCTAATGTAAATGAACTACTACATATGCTAAGCCTAACGGGCTGAACCAAATGCATAAAGAAATCAAGCATCAGGTCATCAGATTTAGAATATGAAGGTGAAGTGACCGTGGAGTATACCAGAGAAGATAACTAACAAGCAGTCAAGAGATACTGGACTAGACCTGATAAAAGGCCAGAAGTGAAGAAAAAACGTGAGATTGTAAGACTGGGTATTATTATTTTGGTGAAAACACCATCTTCATGCAGTTATTTGTGTATCTTTCTTGAGCTCCTCCACTAGACTATACCTTCCTTTGAGGCAAGTACTACACCGTAACTGGCCTTGTATCCCTAGCACTGTGATTTACCTATGATAGTTGCTTCAAGAGTTTATTGGAGGGATGAATTTTTAGTAGGGGTGAATGAGGAAGAAAAAGCCCAGGACTACACTAAGAAATGCCCATAATTAGGGGAGGGAGAAAGGAGGAGACACCACTTCAGAAGAAATCAAAACTAAGATGGTCTCAACTAATACCATTCAAGGAGTGGCCTGCACACTATTCCTGGTCCATGACAAAGGAAATAGAAAATCGAAAGCATTTAGAAACTATTACAGTAGTCCCTCTCTATATCGTGGTTCACTTATCGCAGCCTCACTGTACCGCGGGATTTTTAAAAATACTATATTTAATCATTAATCGCGGATTTTGCGGTACTGTATACGTATGTTGTTAAAGTTACGTAGGTTGAAGAGTGTAGAATAAATAAATGTAAGGCTCCTACTTCACAGGGTGGTCTAGAACATAATGTCTGCGATAAGTGAGGGATTACTGTATATCAATTTGGCACTGCCACAATATCCAACTTTATGCCTGTCAAATTCAATAACAGCACTGACCAGTGTGGTTCAGTTCACTGGGCATCATCCAACAAAGCAAAAGGTCACTGGTTCGATTCCCAGTTAGGGCACATGCTGGGGTTGTGGGTTCATTCCCCAGTCAGGGTGCATTCAAAAGACAACCGATCCATCTCTCCGTCTCTTTCTTACTCCCTTCCCCTCTCTAAAAAAAATAAATAAAAATCTTTTTTAAAAATCCAATAACAATTTTGGGGTTGTACTTTGAAGCATGTTTTTCACTTCATTTTGCTAATAACTCATTTTTACTGTCTTTCACAAAAGCACCGGCCTGTGGCGGATTGGAAATTTTAAATCAGTAAGAGACAACTAGTTCTTTACAATGAAAAAAAGAAATTAAGAAAACTTCCTTTCTGTTGATAACCTGTAATGTAGTCCAACTACCACTGCATCCGCAAGTCACATTTTTTCTATTTTATCACATTAAAGGATATGCAGAAATACCTATTTTCTCTTTTGTTATCACCAAACTTTGACCATCTTGCCCTTTTAATTATGAAGCAAATTTTGTAAGTTTTAAGGTTACAAGGCTAAATATACTGTTTTTCCTAAAACAGTATTTCAAGTAGGCTACCTTTCAAGTAAATATGCCTATGTAAATGTGCAAAAGCTTAAGAAGAAACCTAGTATAGAAGAAAACATAGGCTGTGGAGTTAGAAATTTGGGTCTGAACCCCATCTCTATCAACTTGTTACATAATTTTGGACAGGATACTAACATTACCCTCCCTGAGCCTTAGAGTCCTCTCCTTTCTCAGCTATAAAATGGGCAAAGATAATAATACCTACCTTGCAGGATAGCTATAATATATTAAATGAGATACTGTATGCAGTATACGAGGGCCGCCAAACAATGGCCAGCAGAGTAAATTATGAAATGCACAGACCTTTTTTCTCCCTCTAAACCCCAGCTTCCTTCCCCTCCCATTAGCCTTTCATCTCCCTCACTTGTCTCAGCCTTGTGGGTTTCCTCAGTCAGTATCCACAGCTCCCTCACCTTCCCACCACTACACACACTCCTAATTGTTACCGAGCACATCTCCCAGGAGTAATTAGCTTTCAGAGTATACCAGTAAGTACACTATCTACATGCACAGCATTTGTTCTAACAACTCCCCTTGCTCACCTGCTCCCTACTTCTACATACCCAGGGGAAAAATACCTGAGCTTGCTGGCTGCTATGAGTTTTGAAGGAAAAAAAAGGGTTTTAACTACATTCATACTCTATTTCAATCTTACCACACTCTTCAAATACTGCTACTATTATTTACTAACCCTAAGTGTCCACCTTGACCCTCTTGGATTTATTTTCACACCAGTCTCTCGATTACCTAAATATTTGCTGAATGTTTATTGAGCCCTGGAGATGCAAAGGGGAACAAGACTCATGTTGACAGGACCTCTTAAAGAGAGAACTACTTCAACTTCCAGGCTTGGAGTAAGAATGAGGGGAAGGGATTGAAAGAATTTCACATTTTGCTCTTCAAACTTCTGAACTGTTTGACTTACATAATAAAAACAAACTAAAATAATAAAAGCGAATAAACAGACCTAACTATAATCAAAGATGATAAATGTGAAACTAGTGTCTGGAAAGCCTCAAACAGGTTATGTTTATGGTGACCCGAAAGCAACAGGTAAGGTGTCACCTGCAAAAATGAAGAAAAGGACATTCAAGCAGAGGGAACAGACCTGAGCAAAAGCAAGAGAAGTAGGAAAGCGTAATCAGTGTTCTGGGAATGAAAAGTGGTTTGTTGTGGCTACAGAACAAGATATAATTTGGGAAGTCTAAAGGATATTCCAAATAAATCACTTTAAGGATTTAATATATCATTTTCATCCTAAGACTAAAAGTAAAATTGTGAAAACCCAGAGCCCATGTGCTTTCCACTACTCTGCCATGATAAAAACTTGGTCTCTGATGACAACAATGGGGACCCTCTGTTCTACATAATGTGGGGTCTGGTGGCATGATCACATCTGAGTTCCATGAGATTTTCTGGCAGGAATACAGAACATGGGCTTGTGGAGGAAGAACCTGAAAGCTGTCAAGACAACACAGTGAAAGCAAGAGAGGACAACAGTGTGAGCCAAGTGGATGGAATGGAGGGAAAGGTCAGGATCAGGACACAAATAAGTTAGCAGCTGCATCAACGGGTCTACTAGGCGCGCAGGGGGGAGTGGGGGTGGGGCGGGGGGGTATATCTAAAAGCCAAGGGAAAGTTAAAGATGACTCAGGGTTATCATTCAAGAGTTGGGTGAATAAGGTCATTAAAAGAACTAAAGTGCAGGGGAGGAGGTACTAACCTGAAGGGAAGATGATGGATTTGGTTTAGATGTTTGATTAAAATGTCTACAGGACACCCAGGTGGATATCCAAGGCTTGAGAGAAAGGTTGCATTCTCATTAATACACAGGTCATAACTGAAGCCATGAGAAAGAAAATCAAGGGAAACAACCACGACAGTAATATCATGAAAACCAAAAAAAAAAAAAAGAAATGAAGACCAGTGGTTGTTGAAAGGCCAAAAGTCAGATGGCATAAGGACTGAAAAGAGGTTATTCATGTTGGGTTCAGCACAAAGAGGTTACAGGTGATCTTGAAAAAGAGAAGACAAAGTAACTCTGTAGTGGTACTAGAATGAACCTTGGCAGGGAAGGAAAACAGGTTTGAAAAAAGTAGAGGCTACATGTTCAGGAATCCCCTCCCTCTTTGCCCCAGGCTGTGCCGTCACATCTTCCTTGACTTGGACAAGGTATGTCCACAAGCCAACTACCTAAAATCATCAAGATCCTTCTCATGACCAATGCCAGTTACCTTCATCTCAACAGCAGCATCTGCCCACCTACCTCCAGACAGAGCCAAATCCCTCATCAGCACATGGCCCATCTCCAATCATCTTCCTGTCAGTTTCTTCACCTGTCATCTCTTGTATCCCCACCAAATCCAAATCACCAATTAATTAAAATTGCCCACTACTGTATTCCCAATTGCCTAGATAGAGCCTTCCAGAATCAGCTTGAGCTTTCCCATTTTCTCTATCTTTTGAATCTGGAACTAGTCAGTTTTTTATTTTTTGTTTGCTTTTTATTGTTGTCCTATTCCACTTGTCCCATTTTTCCCCCATTCCTCTCTCCTGCCCTGCCCACCTCCCCCCTCTACCACAGTCAATCCCCGCCCTGTTGTCCATGTCCATGGGTCATTTATACTAGTTCCCTGACTAGTCCCTTCCCCTTCTTTCCCTTCTTCTCCCCCTTTCCCCCTCCCCCCTGGTCACTGTAAGTTTGTTCTTTGTTTACATGCCTCTGGTTCTAGTTTGCTTGTTTGTTTTGTTCATTAGTTTCCTGTATTAGGTGAGATCATATGGTGTTTGTCTTTTGCTACCTGGCTTATTTCACTTACCATAATACCCTCCAGTTCCATCCATGCTGTTGCAAAAGGCAGGAGTTCCTTCTTTCTTTCTGCTGTTTCCATTGTGTAAATGTACCACAGTTTTTTGATCCATTCATCCACAGATGGGCACTTAGGCTGTTTTCAACACTTGGCTATTGTAAATGGCACCACTATGAACATTGGGGTACACAGTTTCTTTTGAAGTGGTGTTTCAGGATTTGCAACCAGTCAAGACTTTTTAAGTGACAACTCTCTTATTCTTCCTCTCCTGACTCCTAACTCCACATCTAAAGACAGGCCTTTGGTACATCCATTTAGTCATGGTAACGTATCTGGTTTCCCCAAACACTCTGCCCTACATGTAGTAGAGATATTTCTTTTCCTTGAAGGAGAAAACTGCAAAAAAGCAAAGACTTAACTCCCGAGAGCAGTCCTGAAGGCCCTCCAAAATCTAGCCATAAACTACTTATTTAGCCTTCTCCCTAACTACTTCACAACAAAAGCCACAACCATGGCCGAACTGCTCTTTCTTAGTACTACACACTTAATTACACTTTCTCTTCTGAAATATCCTCTTACTACAACTTATATTCATTATAGAGCTCCTATCTTACTACTCCCTTTCTCTCAAAACCCTTTGAACACCCAAGACCTCCACAACTTAATTGTCTACTATGCCAAGAATTGTTCTAGACTTTTAGGATACATCGGTAAACAAAGCAAAGATCCTTAGCTTTATACAGATAATGTTTTAGAACCAGGTGATTAAAAAACACAGACTTCACAAATAACATTAAGTATATAAAATGTTAAAAAATTCTAGGCTTCTGATCAAGATGGAGGCACATTTCACCTCCTCCCACAACCATAGAAAATAATTACAACCAGATCTCAAAACAAATAATGCCCAGAACCATCAAAAAAAATCAAACTGTATGAAAGTCTAACAACCAAGGATTTAAAGAAGGCACACTCATCCAGATGGGTAGAAGGGACAGAGTCACAGAGATGGGCAGAGACACACTGTGGCATGGAAAGGCAGTGCCAGCAGATGGGACAGTCCCATATTCATGAATACCATGGTAGATAAAAATCGGGAGGGGGTGACTTCCAGCCAAGATGAAGGCATAGGTAGACGCATTGCATCTCCCTCCACAACTAAGGAAGAATAAAACTATATGAAAACTGGACACAAGCAGAAGTTCCAGAAAATCGAGCTGCATGGAAGTCCATCAAACAAAGATATAAAGAAGAAATACTCATCCAGACAGGTAGGAGGGGCGGAGAGGATGCGGTGTGGTGGTGGTGGCAGCAGCAGCTGTGGACGGCCAGCGGAAAACAGTCACACATTTGTTTTAAAAAGTAGGGACGGAAACCTGGGGAGCGCTCCCAGCACCAGACCAGACCCCACAGCTCACAGTTCCAGCACCAGGGAAAATAAAGCCTCATTTCTTCTGACTGTGAAAACCAGTGGGGTTGGGGCAGAAGAAGAAACTGCCCGTCTCTCAGCAGGGCCCCCATGGTTCTAGAATGTGCGCAGACCTACCCACTCTGGGAACCACAACCAGGGCAACAGCTACAGAGGTGCCAGTCGCATACAGGAAGTAGGAGAAGTGTTAGGAAAAGGGGCAAGTGCTGAGCAAGCAGCATTGTTCCCGCTGAGAACCCTCCCCACAAACAGCGCCACAATGTGGTGAAACAGGTCGCCCTATACAGATGAATCTAAGGCTCCACTCCTTACAATGTAACAGGTGCAAAAGCTCTACCTAAGACACAGAGGCAAACACAGGAGCCTGTCAACTTGAGGAGACAGAGAATTAAGGCCCAAAAGAGGAAAGAGATCATGGTTCCAGTGGGAGAACTAAGCGGTGAAGAGATAGCCAACCTAACAGACACAGAGTTCAAACACTGATGACAAAGATACTCGGACTTGACAGATATGCCAGAGTACAGCAAACACAGAAGGGAAGAAATGAAGGCTAAGCTAAGTGAAACAAAGGAAAATCCTCACGAAACCAATGGTGATGGGAAGAAAGCTGGGGTTCAAATTAACAACTTGGAACATAAGGAAGACATAAACAGTCAACCAGTACAGAATGAAGAAACAAAAATTGAAAATAACAAGGAGAGGCTTAGAAACCTCTGGGACAACTTTAAACGTGTCAACATCCAAATCATAGGAGTGCCAGAAGGAGAAGAGGAAGAGAAAGAAATTGAAACTTATGTGAAAAAATAATGAAAGAAGGCTTCCCTAATTGGGTGAAGGAAATAGACATACAAGTCCAGGAAGCACAAAGAGTCCCAAACAAGTTGGACCCAAAGAGGACCACACCAAGACACTTCACAATTAAAATGTCAAAGATCAAACATAAAGAGAGACTCTAGGACTTCCAACCAGGATGTCTACATATGCCTCCTCACATAACCATAAGAAGGATAACAAATACTCTCAAAACAAAAAATAAAAGAACTACCAGAAAATTGAACTGTTTGGAAGTCCGACAACCAAGGATTTAAAGAAGAAATAGTAATCCAGACAGGTAGGAGGGACAGAGACGAGGAACCGGGGCAGAGATGATGCAGTATGGAGGCAGCAGCAAGGTAGCTGCAGGGGAAGGTGATCAGGTGGTCCCATGTTTACATATGGCATATAAAAGCTGGGAGGGACATCTGGGGAGTGATCCCAGCCCCAGGCTAGACCTTGCAGCTCACGGTTCCAGCACTGGGAAAATAAACCCTCATAGCTTCTGGCCGTGAAAATCAGTGGGGCTGGGGTGGCAGAAGACACTGCCAGTCTCTTAGGAGAGTCTATTTAGAGAGCCCCCACAATCCTAGGAAGTATGCAAACCCACACACTCTGGAAACCACCACCAGGGCAGCAGCTGGAGGGGCACCAGTCACAGAAAGTGGGTGAAGTGACTGGAAAAGGAGTGCCAAGCAAGCGGCATTGTTCCCTCTCTGACCCATTCCCCACATACAGTGCCACAAAGCGGAAGAACAGGTCCACCGCACTGACAAACACCTAAGGCTCCACCCTTTACAACGTAACTGGTACACGGAGACAGGGAGTCAAATCAGCCATACCTAACACACAGAAACACAGGAAGGCTACCAGGTTGAGTAGACAAGAGAAATATGGCCCAAATGAAGGAGCAGATCAGAGTTCCAGCAAAAGAAATAAGCAAAAAGGAGATAGCCAACCTATCAGATGTAGAGTTCAAAACACCGGTGATAAGGATGCTCTGAGAGCTCACTGAGTATGGCAAATGCATAAGGGAAGACATGAAGGTTACACTAAGTAAAATTTTTTTAAAAAATTCACAGGGAACCAACAGTGAAGGGAAAGGAAGCCTGGGTTCAAATCAATGATTTGCAACATAAGGAAGAAATAAACAGTCAACCAGTACAGAATGAAGAAACAAGAACTCAAAAACACAAGGAGAGAATGAGAAGCCTCTGGGGCATCTCCAAAAGTGCCAACATCCAAATTGTGGGAATGCCAGAAGGAGAAGAGGAAGAGCAAGAAATTGAAAACTTATTTGAAAAAATGAAAGAATACTTCCCTAATTTGAGAAGGAAATAGACATACAAGTCCAAGGAGCACAGAGGGTCCCAAACAAGCTAGACCCAAAGAGAACCACACCAAGACACATAATAATTAAAATTCCAAAGGCTGAAGATAGAGAGAAAAAAGCAGCAAAAGAAGAGAGTTACCTACAAAGGTGTTCCTATAAGACTCTCAGCAGATTTCTCAAAAGAAACTTTGCAGGCAAGAAGAGACTGGCAAGAAGTATTCAAAAGTGATGAAAAGTAAGGCCCTACAACCAAGATGACTATCCAGCAAAGCTATCCTTTAGAATGGGAGGGCAGATGGAGTGCTTCCCAGACAAGGTAAAGCTAAAGGAGTTCATCATCACCAGGCCATTATTACAAAAAATGCTAAAGGGACTTATTTAAGGAAAAGAAGATCAAAACCATGAACATTAAAAAGGCAACAAATTCACAACTATCAACAACCGAATCAAAAAGAAAAAGAAAACAAACTAAGCAAACAACTAGAACAGGAACAGAATCATAGATAAGAAAATCATATGGGGGGTTATCAGCTGCAAGGAGGTAGGGCGAGAATTGGGGCAAGTGGTGCAGTGGTGCATAGGAAAATAGGGGGATATTAAGAATACTGTAAGAGACATATAGATCAATGGAACAGAATAGAGAGCCCAGAAATAAACCCAGGTCTATACAGTCAACTAATATTTGACAAAGGGGGAAGGAACATCAAATGGAGTGAAAAGAGCCTCTTCAACAAATGGTGTTGGGAGAACTGGACAGGGACATGCAAAAAAATGAAACTAGACCACCAACTTACACCATACACCAGAATAAACTCAAAATGGATCAAAGACTTAAATGTAAGCCGTGACACCATAAAAGTCCTAGAGGAAAACATAGGCAGGAAAATTTCAGATATCCCACGTAGCAACATTTTCACTGATATATCTCCTAAGGCAAGGGAAATAAAGGAAAGAATAAACAAATGGGACTACATCAAACTAAAAAGTTTCTGCTCAGTTAAAGAAAACATCAGCAAGATGAAAAGGAAACCAACCATATGGGAAAATATATTTGCCAATGATATCTCAGACAAGGGATTGATCTCCAAAATATATAAAGAACTCATACGACTCAACACCAAGAAGACAGACAACCCAATTAAAAAATGGTCAAAGGACCTGAACAAACACTTCTCCAAAGAGGACATACAGAGGGTCCTAAGAGGACATACAGAGGGTCCATAGATATATGAAAGAATGCTCAACATCACTAGCCATCAGAGAGATGCAAATAAAAACCACAATGAAATATCACCTCACACCCATCAGAATGGCCTTCATCAACAAATCAACAAACAACTTGTGCTGGAGAGGATGTGGAGAAATGGGAACCCTGGTGCATTGCTGGTGGGAATGCAGACTGGTGCAGCCACTGTGGAAAACAGTTTGGAATTTCCTCAAAAAACTAAAAATAGAACTGCCTTTTGAACCAGCAATTCCATTGCTAGGATTATATCCAAAAAATCCTGAAACACCAATTCAAAAGAACCTATGCACCCCGATGTGCATAGCAGCAACATTTACAATAGCCAAGTGCTGGAAACAACCTAAGTGCCCATCTGCAGATGAGTGGATCAAAAAACTGTGGTACATTTACACAATGGAGTTCTATGTAGCAGAAAGAAAGAAGGAACTTCTACCATTTGCAACAACATGGATGGAACTAGAGAGAGTTATGCTTAGCAAAATAAGCCAGGCAACTAAAGAAAAATACCTTATGCTGTCACCTATTACAAGAAACTAAAAAAAAAAAAAAAAAAAAAGAATAGTGTAAGAAATGGAGAGGCCAAAGAACTTATATGCATGACCCATGAACATGAACTAAGGGGTCATTGCTGGAGGAAGGGGGGTACCAGACGAAGGGAGGCAAAGGGGAAAAATTGGAACAACCATAATAGTGTAATCAATAAAATGTACTTAAAGCCCTGGCTGCTGTGGCTCAGTGGATTGAGCATCAGCCTGTGAACCAAGTATCACTGGTTCGATTCCCAGTCAGGGCACATGACTAGGTTGCACGTCAGGTCCCCAGTTGGGGGCGCGAGTGAGAGGCAACCACACAGTGATGTTTCTCTCCTTCTCTTTCTCCTTTCCTCTCTCTCTAAAAATAAGTAAATAAACAAAAAAAAATTTTTTTTTAAGTTTACAAATTGTAAATGCTACAAAAAGAAGTAAAGCAGGATATGAAGAGCTGGAAGTTCTGGAGTGGGATTATAATTTTAAAAAGGGTGATAATGAGAGGCCTCACTGGGAAAATGTCTCTTGAGAAAGACTTGCAGAAGGTCAAACTTGTCATGCAGCTATCTAAGCAACAGGGCAGTTCAAGCAGAGGCAACAGCCAGGCCAAAGCCCTGAGGCAAGAATACACCTGGAATTTAAAAACAGCAAGGAGGTCAAGGTAGCTGAACAGAATGAGACACGATGAGAACAGTAGATGGGTTCAGCGTGCAACATGGGCCAGAATATGGAGGGCTCAGTAGGTCATGCAGGAGCATGAGTTGTCACTGGAACAGAGCAAAGACATGACCAGCCTTAGAGTTTTCAAAGAATCACTGAAGCTACTATACTGAAAACAGTCTATAAGGGGGCAGGGTCAGAAGTTAGGAGAATTCGGAGGAGGAAACTGCTATAATCC